>NC_091685.1:49175000-49475227 GCF_041296265.1 Equus caballus
CCGTCTTCCTTCCATCTCTTTAGGAAGCTGAGAGAGAGCTCGCTTTCAGCGGTGCTCTTTCTGTGTCCTGGCAACATCTCATACAAAGGCAGCTGCTATGCCATTTCTTTTCAGCGCTTAACTCGCAGATTTGGAACTTCTGCTCCTGCCGCATTTCCACCTTGCCAGACCGGCTCAGACGAAATGTCTACATCTTCCCCTTCAGCAACGGGGACGAGGCCCAGATGACTGTGCTTCCGCATGCTTAGCAGGAGCAGACCATAGGCTTTTAACAAACCGCCATTGTGCACTGGGTCAGAGAGTGTCAGAATGCACCTATGTCAGAAAGGGCCCTTTGCTCTCAGCCGTGCCCTCCATTGCTCTAGACGTGGAAGGCACAAAGCACTGCCTCCACCCTTCAATTGGAGACAAGCCATCAATTGTCCTGCTTCCAGCTCTTTAGGAAGCTGGGAAAGCACTCGCATTCCACAGTGCTCTTACAGCGTCCTGGGAACGTCTCATACAAAGGCAGCTGAACACCGTGTCTTTTCAGCCCTTAACTCACCAATCTGCAACATCTGCTTCTGCCGCATTTCCACCTTGCCAACCCGGCTCAGACGAAACGCCTACATCTTCCCCAGAAGCAACTGTGCTCATTCCCAAATGAGTGAGCATCCACATGCTTAGGAGGCGATAAACTGCATGCCTTTTTCCAACCACCATTTTACACTGCTTAGAGAGAGTCGGAAAGCAGCTATGTCAGAAAGGCCCCTTTGCTCTCAGCCATGCCCTCCATTGCTCTCGAGGTGGAAGGCACAAGGCACTGGTTCTGGATCCACCCCTCAATGGGAGACAAACCACATCTTGTCCTGCTTGCAGCTCTTTAGGATGTGGAGAAAAAACTCCCTTTCCACAGTGCTCTTACAGCGTCCTGAGAACATCTCATACAAAGGAGGCTGAACGCCGTTTCTTTTCAGCACTTATCTCGCCAGTCTAGGCCATCTGCATCCTACACGTTTCCACCTTGCCACCCGGCTCAGACGAAATGCCTACATCTTCACCTGGAGCAATGGGGATGAGGCCCATATGATTGTGGTTCCACATGCTGAGGAGGAGAGAGACAATAGGCTTTTAACTAACCACGAAGTGCAATGGTTGGGAGAGTGTCAGAAAGCAGCAATGGCAGAAAGACCCCTTTACTCTCAGCCGCGCCCTCCATTGCTGTAGAGGTGGAAGGCACAAAGCACTGCCTCCATCCTTCAATGGGAGACAAGCCATAAACTGTCTTGCCTCCAGCTCTTTAGGAAGCTGAGAAAGAACTCGCTTTCCACAGTGCTGTTACAGCATCCGAGGAAACTCTCATACAGAGGCAGCTCAAATGCCATTTCTTCCCAGTGCTTAACTGGCCGCTTTAGGACTTCCGCTTCTGCCACAGTTCCACCTTGCCAACCCGGCTCAGACGAAATGTCTACATCTTCCCCTTCAGCAACGGGGGCGAAGCCCACATGATTGTGCTTCCACATGCTTAGCAGGAGCAGACAATAGGCGTTTTACAAACCGCCATTGTGCACTGGGTCAGAGAGTGTCAGAATGCACCTATGTCAGAAAGGGCCCTTTGCTCTCAGCCGTGCCCTCCATTGCTCTAGAGGTGGAAGGCACAAAGCACTGCCTCCATCCTTCAATTGGAGATAAGCCATCAACTGTCTTGCCTCCAGCTCTTTAGGAAGCTGACAAACAACTCACTTTCCACAGTCCTGTTACAGCAGACCGGGGAACTTCTCATACAAAGGCAGCTCAAATGGCATTTCTTCCCAGCCCTTAACTCGCAGCTGTAGGACTCCTGCTTCTGCCGCAATTCCACCTTGCCAACCCGGCTCAGACAAAATGCCTACATCTTCCCCTGAAGCAACTGGGCTGAGTCCCAAATGATTGAGCGTCCACGTGCTTAGGAGGCAATAGACTGCACGCCTTTTTCCAACCACCATTGTGCACTGCTGGAGAGACTGTCGGAAAGCAGCTATGTCAGAAAGACCCCTTTGCTCTCAGCCGTGCCCTTCATTGCTCTAGACGTGGAATGCACAATGCACTGGCTCCCCCCCTCAAGGGGCGACAAGCCACAGACCGTCTTCCTTCCATCTCTTTAGGAAGCTGAGAGAGAGCTCGCTTTCAACGGTGCTCTTTCTGTGTCCTGGCAACATCTCATACAAAGGCAGCTGCTATGCCATTTCTTTTCAGCGCTTAACTCGCAGATTTGGAACTTCTGCTCCTGCCGCATTTCCACCTTGCCAGACCGGCTCAGACGAAATGTCTACATCTTCCCCTTCAGCAACGGGGACGAGGCCCAGATGACTGTGCTTCCGCATGCTTAGCAGGAGCAGACCATAGGCTTTTAACAAACCGCCATTGTGCACTGGGTCAGAGAGTGTCAGAATGCACCTATGTCAGAAAGGGCCCTTTGCTCTCAGCCGTGCCCTCCATTGCTCTAGACGTGGAAGGCACAAAGCACTGCCTCCATCCTTCAATTGGAGACAAGCCATCAATTGTCCTGCTTCCAGCTCTTTAGGAAGCTGGGAAAGCACTCGCATTCCACAGTGCTCTTACAGCGTCCTGGGAACGTCTCATACGAAGGCAGCTGAACACCGTGTCTTTTCAGCCCTTAACTCACCAATCTGCAACATCTGCTTCTTCCGCATTTCCACCTTGCCAACCCGGCTCAGACGAAATGCCTACATCTTCCCCTGAAGCAACTGTGCTGATTCCCAAATGATTGAGCATCCACATGCTTAGGAGGCGATAAACTGCATGCCTTTTTCCAACCACCATTTTACACTGCTTAGAGAGCGTCGGAAAGCAGCTATGTCAGAAAGGCCCCTTTGCTCTCAGCCATGCCCTCCATTGCTCTCGAGGTGGAAGGCACAAGGCACTTGTTCTGGATCCACCCCTCAATGGGAGACAAACCACATCTTGTCCTGCTTCCAGCTCTTGAGGAAGTTGAGAAACAACTCCCTTTCCACCGTGCTCTTACAGCGTTCTGAGAACATCTCATACAAAGGAGGCTGAACGCCGTTTCTTTTCAGCACTTAACTCGCCAGTCTGGGCCATCTGCATCCTACACGTTTCCACCTTGCCACCCGGCTCAGACGAAATGCCTACATCTTCACCTTGAGCAATGGGGAGGAGGCCCATATGATTGTGGTTCCACATGCTGAGGAGGAGAGAGACAATAGGCTTTTAACTAACCACGAAGTGCAATGGTTGGGAGAGTGTCAGAAAGCAGCAATGGCAGAAAGACCCCTTTACTCTCAGCCGCGCCCTACATTGCTGTAGAGGTGGAAGGCACAAAGCACTGCCTCCATCCTTCAATGGGAGACAATCCATAAACTGTCTTGAGTCCAGCTCTTTAGGAAGCTGAGAAAGAACTCGCTTTCCACAGCGCTGTTACAGCATACGAGGAAACTCTCATACAGAGGCAGCTCAAATGCCATTTCTTCCCAGTGCTTAACTGGCCGCTTTAGGACTTCCGCTTCTGCCACCGTTCCACCTTGCCAACCCGGCTCAGACGAAATGTCTACATCTTCCCCTTCAGCAACGGGGGCAAAGCCCACATGATTGTGCTTCCACATGCTTAGCAGGAGCAGACAATAGGCGTTTTACAAACCGCCATTGTGCACTGGGTCAGAGAGTGTCAGAATGCACCTATGTCAGAAAGGGCCCTTTGCTCTCAGCCGTGCCCTCCATTGCTCTAGAGGTGGAAGGCACAAAGCACTGCCTCCATCCTTCAATTGGAGACAAGCCATCGACTGTCTTGCCTCCAGCTCTTTAGGAAGCTGACAAACAACTCGCTTTCCACAGTCCTGTTACAGCAGACCGGGGAACTTCTCATACAAAGGCAGCTCAAATGGCATTTCTTCCCAGCCCTTAACTCGCAGCTTTGGGACTCCTGCTTCTGCCGCAATTCCACCTTGCCAACCCGGCTCACACGAAATGCCTACATCTTCCCCTGAAGCAACTGGGCTGAGTCCCAAATGATTGAGCGTCCACGTGCTTAGGAGGCGAGAGACTGCACGCCTTTTTCCAACCACCATTGTGCACTGCTGGAGAGAGTGTCGGAAAGCAGCTATGTCAGAAAGACCCCTTTGCTCTCAGCCGTGCCCTTCATTGCTCTAGACGTGGAATGCACAATGCACTGGCTCCCCCCCTCAAGGGGCGACAAGCCACAGACCGTCTTCCTTCCATCTCTTTAGGAAGCTGAGAAAGAGCTCGCTTTCAACGGTGCTCTTTCTGTGTCCTGGCAACATCTCATACAAAGGCAGCTGCTATGCCATTTCTTTTCAGCGCTTAACTCGCAGATTTGGAACTTCTGCTCCTGCCGCATTTCCACCTTGCCAGACCGGCTCAGACGAAATGTCTACATCTTCCCCTTCAGCAACGGGGACGAGGCCCAGATGACTGTGCTTCCGCATGCTTAGCAGGAGCAGACCATAGGCTTTTAACAAACCGCCATTGTGCACTGGGTCAGAGAGTGTCAGAATGCACCTATGTCAGAAAGGGCCCTTTGCTCTCAGCCGTGCCCTCCATTGCTCTAGACGTGGAAGGCACAAAGCACTGCCTCCATCCTTCAATTGGAGACAAGCCATCAAATGTCCTGCTTCCAGCTCTTTAGGAAGCTGGGAAAGCACTCGCATTCCACAGTGCTCTTACAGCGTCCTGGGAACGTCTCATACGAAGGCAGCTGAACACCGTGTCTTTTCAGCCCTTAACTCACCAATCTGCAACATCTGCTTCTGCCGCATTTCCACCTTGCCAACCCGGCTCAGACGAAACGCCTACATCTTCCCCAGAAGCAACTGTGCTCATTCCCAAATGAGTGAGCATCCACATGCTTAGGAGGCGATAAACTGCATGCCGTTTTCCAACCACCATTTTACACTGCTTAGAGAGCGTCGGAAAGCAGCTATGTCAGAAAGGCCCCTTTGCTCTCAGCCATGCCCTCCATTGCTCTCGAGGTGGAAGGCACAAGGCACTGGTTCTGGATCCACCCCTCAATGGGAGACAAACCACATCTTGTCCTGCTTGCAGCTCTTTAGGATGTGGAGAAAAAACTCCCTTTCCACAGTGCTCTTACAGCGTCCTGAGAACATCTCATACAAAGGAGGCTGAACGCCGTTTCTTTTCAGCACTTAACTCGCCAGTCTGGGCCATCTGCATCCTACACGTTTCCACCTTGCCACCCGGCTCAGACGAAATGCCTACATCTTCACCTTGAGCAATGGGGATGAGGCCCATATGATTGTGGTTCCACATGCTGAGGAGGAGAGAGACAATAGGCTTTTAACTAACCACGAAGTGCAATGGTTGGGAGAGTGTCAGAAAGCAGCAATGGCAGAAAGACCCCTTTACTCTCAGCCGCGCCCTACATTGCTGTAGAGGTGGAAGGCACAAAGCACTGCCTCCATCCTTCAATGGGAGACAATCCATAAACTGTCTTGAGTCCAGCTCTTTAGGAAGCTGAGAAAGAACTCGCTTTCCACAGCGCTGTTACAGCATACGAGGAAACTCTCATACAGAGGCAGCTCAAATGCCATTTCTTCCCAGTGCTTAACTGGCCGCTTTAGGACTTCCGCTTCTGCCACCGTTCCACCTTGCCAACCCGGCTCAGACGAAATGTCTACATCTTCCCCTTCAGCAACGGGGGCAAAGCCCACATGATTGTGCTTCCACATGCTTAGCAGGAGCAGACAATAGGCGTTTTACAAACCGCCATTGTGCACTGGGTCAGAGAGTGTCAGAATGCACCTATGTCAGAAAGGGCCCTTTGCTCTCAGCCGTGCCCTCCATTGCTCTAGAGGTGGAAGGCACAAAGCACTGCCTCCATCCTTCAATTGGAGACAAGCCATCGACTGTCTTGCCTCCAGCTCTTTAGGAAGCTGACAAACAACTCGCTTTCCACAGTCCTGTTACAGCAGACCGGGGAACTTCTCATACAAAGGCAGCTCAAATGGCATTTCTTCCCAGCCCTTAACTCGCAGCTTTGGGACTCCTGCTTCTGCCGCAATTCCACCTTGCCAACCCGGCTCACACGAAATGCCTACATCTTCCCCTGAAGCAACTGGGCTGAGTCCCAAATGATTGAGCGTCCACGTGCTTAGGAGGCAATAGACTGCACGCCTTTTTCCAACCACCATTGTGCACTGCTGGAGAGACTGTCGGAAAGCAGCTATGTCAGAAAGACCCCTTTGCTCTCAGCCGTGCCCTCATTGCTCTAGACGTGGAATGCACAATGCACTGGCTCCCCCTCTCAATGGGCGTCAAGCCACAGACCTTCTTCCTTCCATCTCTTTAGGAAGCTGAGAAAGAGCTCGCTTTCAACGGTGCTCTTTCTGTGTCCTGGCAACATCTCATACAAAGGCAGCTGCTATGCCATTTCTTTTCAGCGCTTAACTCGCAGATTTGGAACTTCTGCTCCTGCCGCATTTCCACCTTGCCAGACCGGCTCAGACGAAATGTCTACATCTTCCCCTTCAGCAACGGGGACGAGGCCCAGATGACTGTGCTTCCGCATGCTTAGCAGGAGCAGACCATAGGCTTTTAACAAACCGCCATTGTGCACTGGGTCAGAGAGTGTCAGAATGCACCTATGTCAGAAAGGGCCCTTTGCTCTCAGCCGTGCCCTCCATTGCTCTAGACGTGGAAGGCACAAAGCACTGCCTCCATCCTTCAATTGGAGACAAGCCATCAATTGTCCTGCTTCCAGCTCTTTAGGAAGCTGGGAAAGCACTCGCATTCCACAGTGCTCTTACAGCGTCCTGGGAACGTCTCATACGAAGGCAGCTGAACACCGTGTCTTTTCAGCCCTTAACTCACCAATCTGCAACATCTGCTTCTTCCGCATTTCCACCTTGCCAACCCGGCTCAGACGAAATGCCTACATCTTCCCCTGAAGCAACTGTGCTGATTCCCAAATGATTGAGCATCCACATGCTTAGGAGGCGATAAACTGCATGCCTTTTTCCAACCACCATTTTACACTGCTTAGAGAGCGTCGGAAAGCAGCTATGTCAGAAAGGCCCCTTTGCTCTCAGCCATGCCCTCCATTGCTCTCGAGGTGGAAGGCACAAGGCACTTGTTCTGGATCCACCCCTCAATGGGAGACAAACCACATCTTGTCCTGCTTCCAGCTCTTGAGGAAGTTGAGAAACAACTCCCTTTCCACCGTGCTCTTACAGCGTTCTGAGAACATCTCATACAAAGGAGGCTGAACGCCGTTTCTTTTCAGCACTTAACTCGCCAGTCTGGGCCATCTGCATCCTACACGTTTCCACCTTGCCACCCGGCTCAGACGAAATGCCTACATCTTCACCTTGAGCAATGGGGATGAGGCCCATATGATTGTGGTTCCACATGCTGAGGAGGAGAGAGACAATAGGCTTTTAACTAACCACGAAGTGCAATGGTTGGGAGAGTGTCAGAAAGCAGCAATGGCAGAAAGACCCCTTTACTCTCAGCCGCGCCCTACATTGCTGTAGAGGTGGAAGGCACAAAGCACTGCCTCCATCCTTCAATGGGAGACCATCCATAAACTGTCTTGAGTCCAGCTCTTTAGGAAGCTGAGAAAGAACTCGCTTTCCACAGCGCTGTTACAGCATACGAGGAAACTCTCATACAGAGGCAGCTCAAATGCCATTTCTTCCCAGTGCTTAACTGGCCGCTTTAGGACTTCCGCTTCTGCCACCGTTCCACCTTGCCAACCCGGCTCAGACGAAATGTCTACATCTTCCCCTTCAGCAACGGGGGCAAAGCCCACATGATTGTGCTTCCACATGCTTAGCAGGAGCAGACAATAGGCGTTTTACAAACCGCCATTGTGCACTGGGTCAGAGAGTGTCAGAATGCACCTATGTCAGAAAGGGCCCTTTGCTCTCAGCCGTGCCCTCCATTGCTCTAGAGGTGGAAGGCACAAAGCACTGCCTCCATCCTTCAATTGGAGACAAGCCATCGACTGTCTTGCCTCCAGCTCTTTAGGAAGCTGACAAACAACTCGCTTTCCACAGTCCTGTTACAGCAGACCGGGGAACTTCTCATACAAAGGCAGCTCAAATGGCATTTCTTCCCAGCCCTTAACTCGCAGCTTTGGGACTCCTGCTTCTGCCGCAATTCCACCTTGCCAACCCGGCTCACACGAAATGCCTACATCTTCCCCTGAAGCAACTGGGCTGAGTCCCAAATGATTGAGCGTCCACGTGCTTAGGAGGCGAGAGACTGCACGCCTTTTTCCAACCACCATTGTGCACTGCTGGAGAGAGTGTCGGAAAGCAGCTATGTCAGAAAGACCCCTTTGCTCTCAGCCGTGCCCTTCATTGCTCTAGACGTGGAATGCACAATGCACTGGCTCCCCCCCTCAAGGGGCGACAAGCCACAGACCGTCTTCCTTCCATCTCTTTAGGAAGCTGAGAAAGAGCTCGCTTTCAACGGTGCTCTTTCTGTGTCCTGGCAACATCTCATACAAAGGCAGCTGCTATGCCATTTCTTTTCAGCGCTTAACTCGCAGATTTGGAACTTCTGCTCCTGCCGCATTTCCACCTTGCCAGACCGGCTCAGACGAAATGTCTACATCTTCCCCTTCAGCAACGGGGACGAGGCCCAGATGACTGTGCTTCCGCATGCTTAGCAGGAGCAGACCATAGGCTTTTAACAAACCGCCATTGTGCACTGGGTCAGAGAGTGTCAGAATGCACCTATGTCAGAAAGGGCCCTTTGCTCTCAGCCGTGCCCTCCATTGCTCTAGACGTGGAAGGCACAAAGCACTGCCTCCATCCTTCAATTGGAGACAAGCCATCAAATGTCCTGCTTCCAGCTCTTTAGGAAGCTGGGAAAGCACTCGCATTCCACAGTGCTCTTACAGCGTCCTGGGAACGTCTCATACGAAGGCAGCTGAACACCGTGTCTTTTCAGCCCTTAACTCACCAATCTGCAACATCTGCTTCTGCCGCATTTCCACCTTGCCAACCCGGCTCAGACGAAACGCCTACATCTTCCCCAGAAGCAACTGTGCTCATTCCCAAATGAGTGAGCATCCACATGCTTAGGAGGCGATAAACTGCATGCCGTTTTCCAACCACCATTTTACACTGCTTAGAGAGCGTCGGAAAGCAGCTATGTCAGAAAGGCCCCTTTGCTCTCAGCCATGCCCTCCATTGCTCTCGAGGTGGAAGGCACAAGGCACTGGTTCTGGATCCACCCCTCAATGGGAGACAAACCACATCTTGTCCTGCTTGCAGCTCTTTAGGATGTGGAGAAAAAACTCCCTTTCCACAGTGCTCTTACAGCGTCCTGAGAACATCTCATACAAAGGAGGCTGAACGCCGTTTCTTTTCAGCACTTAACTCGCCAGTCTGGGCCATCTGCATCCTACACGTTTCCACCTTGCCACCCGGCTCAGACGAAATGCCTACATCTTCACCTTGAGCAATGGGGATGAGGCCCATATGATTGTGGTTCCACATGCTGAGGAGGAGAGAGACAATAGGCTTTTAACTAACCACGAAGTGCAATGGTTGGGAGAGTGTCAGAAAGCAGCAATGGCAGAAAGACCCCTTTACTCTCAGCCGCGCCCTACATTGCTGTAGAGGTGGAAGGCACAAAGCACTGCCTCCATCCTTCAATGGGAGACAATCCATAAACTGTCTTGAGTCCAGCTCTTTAGGAAGCTGAGAAAGAACTCGCTTTCCACAGCGCTGTTACAGCATACGAGGAAACTCTCATACAGAGGCAGCTCAAATGCCATTTCTTCCCAGTGCTTAACTGGCCGCTTTAGGACTTCCGCTTCTGCCACCGTTCCACCTTGCCAACCCGGCTCAGACGAAATGTCTACATCTTCCCCTTCAGCAACGGGGGCAAAGCCCACATGATTGTGCTTCCACATGCTTAGCAGGAGCAGACAATAGGCGTTTTACAAACCGCCATTGTGCACTGGGTCAGAGAGTGTCAGAATGCACCTATGTCAGAAAGGGCCCTTTGCTCTCAGCCGTGCCCTCCATTGCTCTAGAGGTGGAAGGCACAAAGCACTGCCTCCATCCTTCAATTGGAGACAAGCCATCGACTGTCTTGCCTCCAGCTCTTTAGGAAGCTGACAAACAACTCGCTTTCCACAGTCCTGTTACAGCAGACCGGGGAACTTCTCATACAAAGGCAGCTCAAATGGCATTTCTTCCCAGCCCTTAACTCGCAGCTTTGGGACTCCTGCTTCTGCCGCAATTCCACCTTGCCAACCCGGCTCACACGAAATGCCTACATCTTCCCCTGAAGCAACTGGGCTGAGTCCCAAATGATTGAGCGTCCACGTGCTTAGGAGGCGAGAGACTGCACGCCTTTTTCCAACCACCATTGTGCACTGCTGGAGAGAGTGTCGGAAAGCAGCTATGTCAGAAAGACCCCTTTGCTCTCAGCCGTGCCCTTCATTGCTCTAGACGTGGAATGCACAATGCACTGGCTCCCCCCATCAAGGGGCGACAAGCCACAGACCGTCTTCCTTCCATCTCTTTAGGAAGCTGAGAAAGAGCTCGCTTTCAACGGTGCTCTTTCTGTGTCCTGGCAACATCTCATACAAAGGCAGCTGCTATGCCATTTCTTTTCAGCGCTTAACTCGCAGATTTGGAACTTCTGCTCCTGCCGCATTTCCACCTTGCCAGACCGGCTCAGACGAAATGTCTACATCTTCCCCTTCAGCAACGGGGACGAGGCCCAGATGACTGTGCTTCCGCATGCTTAGCAGGAGCAGACCATAGGCTTTTAACAAACCGCCATTGTGCACTGGGTCAGAGAGTGTCAGAATGCACCTATGTCAGAAAGGGCCCTTTGCTCTCAGCCGTGCCCTCCATTGCTCTAGACGTGGAAGGCACAAAGCACTGCCTCCATCCTTCAATTGGAGACAAGCCATCAAATGTCCTGCTTCCAGCTCTTTAGGAAGCTGGGAAAGCACTCGCATTCCACAGTGCTCTTACAGCGTCCTGGGAACGTCTCATACGAAGGCAGCTGAACACCGTGTCTTTTCAGCCCTTAACTCACCAATCTGCAACATCTGCTTCTGCCGCATTTCCACCTTGCCAACCCGGCTCAGACGAAACGCCTACATCTTCCCCAGAAGCAACTGTGCTCATTCCCAAATGAGTGAGCATCCACATGCTTAGGAGGCGATAAACTGCATGCCGTTTTCCAACCACCATTTTACACTGCTTAGAGAGCGTCGGAAAGCAGCTATGTCAGAAAGGCCCCTTTGCTCTCAGCCATGCCCTCCATTGCTCTCGAGGTGGAAGGCACAAGGCACTGGTTCTGGATCCACCCCTCAATGGGAGACAAACCACATCTTGTCCTGCTTGCAGCTCTTTAGGATGTGGAGAAAAAACTCCCTTTCCACAGTGCTCTTACAGCGTCCTGAGAACATCTCATACAAAGGAGGCTGAACGCCGTTTCTTTTCAGCACTTAACTCGCCAGTCTGGGCCATCTGCATCCTACACGTTTCCACCTTGCCACCCGGCTCAGACGAAATGCCTACATCTTCACCTTGAGCAATGGGGATGAGGCCCATATGATTGTGGTTCCACATGCTGAGGAGGAGAGAGACAATAGGCTTTTAACTAACCACGAAGTGCAATGGTTGGGAGAGTGTCAGAAAGCAGCAATGGCAGAAAGACCCCTTTACTCTCAGCCGCGCCCTCCATTGCTGTAGAGGTGGAAGGCACAAAGCACTGCCTCCATCCTTCAATGGGAGACAATCCATAAACTGTCTTGAGTCCAGCTCTTTAGGAAGCTGAGAAAGAACTCGCTTTCCACAGCGCTGTTACAGCATATGAGGAAACTCTCATACGGAGGCAGCTCAAATGCCATTTCTTCCCAGTGCTTAACTGGCCGCTTTAGGACTTCCGCTTCTGCCACAGTTCCACCTTGCCAACCCGGCTCAGACGAAATGCCTACATCTTCCCCTTCAGCAACGGGGGCGAAGCCCACATGATTGTGCTTCCACATGCTTAGCAGGAGCAGACAATAGGCGTTTTACAAACCGCCATTGTGCACTGGGTCAGAGAGTGTCAGAATGCACCTATGTCAGAAAGGGCCCTTTGCTCTCAGCCGTGCCCTCCATTGCTCTAGAGGTGGAAGGCACAAAGCACTGCCTCCATCCTTCAATTGGAGACAAGCCATCGACTGTCTTGCCTCCAGCTCTTTAGGAAGCTGACAAACAACTCGCTTTCCACAGTCCTGTTACAGCAGACCGGGGAACTTCTCATACAAAGGCAGCTCAAATGGCATTTCTTCCCAGCCCTTAACTCGCAGCTTTGGGACTCCTGCTTCTGCCGCAATTCCACCTTGCCAACCCGGCTCAGACGAAATGCCTACATCTTCCCCTGAAGCAACTGGGCTGAGTCCCAAATGATTGAGCGTCCACGTGCTTAGGAGGCGAGAGACTGCACGCCTTTTTCCAACCACCATTGTGCACTGCTGGAGAGAGTGTCGGAAAGCAGCTATGTCAGAAAGACCCCTTTGCTCTCAGCCGTGCCCATCATTGCTCTAGACGTGGAATGCACAATGCACTGGCTCCCCCCCTCAAGGGGCGACAAGCCACAGACCGTCTTCCTTCCATCTCTTTAGGAAGCTGAGAGAGAGCTCGCTTTCAGCAGTGCTCTTTCTGTGTCCTGGCAACATCTCATACAAAGGCAGCTGCTATGCCATTTCTTTTCAGCGCTTAACTCGCAGATTTGGAACTTCTGCTCCTGCCGCATTTCCACCTTGCCAGACCGGCTCAGACGAAATGTCTACATCTTCCCCTTCAGCAACGGGGACGAGGCCCAGATGACTGTGCTTCCGCATGCTTAGCAGGAGCAGACCATAGGCTTTTAACAAACCGCCATTGTGCACTGGGTCAGAGAGTGTCAGAATGCACCTATGTCAGAAAGGGCCCTTTGCTCTCAGCCGTGCCCTCCATTGCTCTAGACGTGGAAGGCACAAAGCACTGCCTCCACCCTTCAATTGGAGACAAGCCATCAATTGTCCTGCTTCCAGCTCTTTAGGAAGCTGGGAAAGCACTCGCATTCCACAGTGCTCTTACAGCGTCCTGGGAACGTCTCATACAAAGGCAGCTGAACACCGTGTCTTTTCAGCCCTTAACTCACCAATCTGCAACATCTGCTTCTGCCGCATTTCCACCTTGCCAACCCGGCTCAGACGAAACGCCTACATCTTCCCCAGAAGCAACTGTGCTCATTCCCAAATGAGTGAGCATCCACATGCTTAGGAGGCGATAAACTGCATGCCTTTTTCCAACCACCATTTTACACTGCTTAGAGAGAGTCGGAAAGCAGCTATGTCAGAAAGGCCCCTTTGCTCTCAGCCATGCCCTCCATTGCTCTCGAGGTGGAAGGCACAAGGCACTGGTTCTGGATCCACCCCTCAATGGGAGACAAACCACATCTTGTCCTGCTTGCAGCTCTTTAGGATGTGGAGAAAAAACTCCCTTTCCACAGTGCTCTTACAGCGTCCTGAGAACATCTCATACAAAGGAGGCTGAACGCCGTTTCTTTTCAGCACTTATCTCGCCAGTCTAGGCCATCTGCATCCTACACGTTTCCACCTTGCCACCCGGCTCAGACGAAATGCCTACATCTTCACCTGGAGCAATGGGGATGAGGCCCATATGATTGTGGTTCCACATGCTGAGGAGGAGAGAGACAATAGGCTTTTAACTAACCACGAAGTGCAATGGTTGGGAGAGTGTCAGAAAGCAGCAATGGCAGAAAGACCCCTTTACTCTCAGCCGCGCCCTCCATTGCTGTAGAGGTGGAAGGCACAAAGCACTGCCTCCATCCTTCAATGGGAGACAAGCCATAAACTGTCTTGCCTCCAGCTCTTTAGGAAGCTGAGAAAGAACTCGCTTTCCACAGTGCTGTTACAGCATACGAGGAAACTCTCTTACAGAGGCAGCTCAAATGCCATTTCTTCCCAGTGCTTAACTGGCCGCTTTAGGACTTCCGCTTCTGCCACAGTTCCACCTTGCCAACCCGGCTCAGACGAAATGTCTACATCTTCCCCTTCAGCAACGGGGGCGAAGCCCACATGATTGTGCTTCCACATGCTTAGCAGGAGCAGACAATAGGCGTTTTACAAACCGCCATTGTGCACTGGGTCAGAGAGTGTCAGAATGCACCTATGTCAGAAAGGGCCCTTTGCTCTCAGCCGTGCCCTCCATTGCTCTAGAGGTGGAAGGCACAAAGCACTGCCTCCATCCTTCAATTGGAGATAAGCCATCAACTGTCTTGCCTCCAGCTCTTTAGGAAGCTGACAAACAACTCGCTTTCCACAGTCCTGTTACAGCAGACCGGGGAACTTCTCATACAAAGGCAGCTCAAATGGCATTTCTTCCCAGCCCTTAACTCGCAGCTTTGGGACTCCTGCTTCTGCCGCAATTCCACCTTGCCAACCCGGCTCAGACAAAATGCCTACATCTTCCCCTGAAGCAACTGGGCTGAGTCCCAAATGATTGAGCGTCCACGTGCTTAGGAGGCGAGAGACTGCACGCCTTTTTCCAACCACCATTGTGCACTGCTTGAGAGAGTGTCGGAAAGCAGCTATGTCAGAAAGACCCCTTTGCTCTCAGCCGTGCCCTTCATTGCTCTAGACGTGGAATGCACAATGCACTGGCTCCCCCCCTCAAGGGGCGACAAGCCACAGACCGTCTTCCTTCCATCTCTTTAGGAAGCTGAGAGAGAGCTCGCTTTCAACGGTGCTCTTTCTGTGTCCTGGCAACATCTCATACAAAGGCAGCTGCTATGCCATTTCTTTTCAGCGCTTAACTCGCAGATTTGGAACTTCTGCTCCTGCCGCATTTCCACCTTGCCAGACCGGCTCAGACGAAATGTCTACATCTTCCCCTTCAGCAACGGGGACGAGGCCCAGATGACTGTGCTTCCGCATGCTTAGCAGGAGCAGACCATAGGCTTTTAACAAACGCCATTGTGCACTGGGTCAGAGAGTGTCAGAATGCACCTATGTCACAAAGGGCCCTTTACTCTCAGCCGTGCCCTCCATTGCTCTAGAGGTGGAATGCACAAAGCACTGCCTCCATCCTTCAATTGGCGACAAGCCATCAATTGTCCTGCTTCCAGCTCTTTAGGAAGCTGGGAAAGCACTCGCATTCCACAGTGCTCTTACAGCATCCTGGGAACGTCTCATACAAAGGCAGCTGAACACCGTGTCTTTTCAGCCCTTAACTCACCAATCTGCAACATCTGCTTCTGCTGCATTTCCACCTTGCCAACCCGGCTCAGACGAAATGCCTACATCTTCACCTTGAGCAATGGGGATGACGCCCATATGATTGTGGTTCCACATGCTGAGGAGGAGAGAGACAATAGGCTTTTAACTAACCACGAAGTGCAATGGTTGGGAGAGTGTCAGAAAGCACCAGTGGCAGAAAGACCCCTTTACTCTCAGCCGCGCCCTCCATTGCTGTAGAGTTGGAAGGCACAAAGCACTGCCTCCATCCTTCAATGGGAGACAAGCCATAAACTGTCTTGAGTCCAGCTCTTTAGGAAGCTGAGAAAGAACTCGCTTTCCACAGCTCTGTAACAGCATACGAGGAAACTCTCATACAGAGGCAGCTCAAATGCCATTTCTTCCCAGTGCTTAACTGGCCGCTTTAGGACTTCCGCTTCTGCCACAGTTCCACCTTGCCAACCCGGCTCAGACGAAATGCCTACATCTTCCCCTTCAGCAACGGGGGCGAAGCCCACATGATTGTGCTTCCACATGCTTAGCAGGAGCAGACAATAGGCTTTTTACAAACCGCCATTGTGCACTGGGTCAAAGAGTGTCAGAATGCACCCATGTCAGAAAGGGCCCTTTGCTCTCAGCCATGCCCTCCATTGCTCTAGACGTGGAAAGCAAAAAGCACTGCCTCCATCCTTCAACTGGAGACAAGCCATCAACTGTCTTGCCTCCAGCTCTTTAGGAAGTTGACAAACAACTCGCTTTCCACAGTCCTGTTACAGCAGACCGGGGAACTTCTCATACAAAGGCAGCTCAAATGGCATTTCTTCCCAGCCCTTAACTCGCAGCTTTGGGACTCCTGCTTCTGCCGCAATTCCACCTTGCCAACCCGGCTCAGACGAAATGCCTACATCTTCCCCTGAAGCAACCGGGCTGAGTCCCAAATGATTGAGCGTCCACGTGCTTACGAGGCAATAGACTGCACGCCTTTTTCCAACCACCATTGTGCACTGCTGGAGAGACTGTCGGAAAGCAGCTATGTCAGAAATACCCCTTTGCTCTCAGCCGTGCACTTCATTGCTCTAGACGTGGAATGCACAATGCACTGGCTCCCCCTCTCAAGGGGCGTCAAGCCACAGACCTTCTTCCTTCCATCTCTTTAGGAAGCTGAGAAAGAGCTCGCTTTCAACGGTGCTCTTTCTGTGTCCTGGCAACATCTCATACAAAGGCAGCTGCTATGCCATTTCTTTTCAGCGCTTAACTCGCAGATTTGGAACTTCTGCTCCTGCCGCATTTCCACCTTGCCAAACCGGCTCAGACGAAATGTCTACATCTTCCCCTTCAGCAACGGGGACGAGGCCCAGATGACTGTGCTTCCGCATGCTTAGCAGGAGCAGACCATAGGCTTTTAACAAACCGCCATTGTGCACTGGGTCAGAGAGTGTCAGAATGCACCTATGTCAGAAAGGGCCCTTTGCTCTCAGCCGTGCCCTCCATTGCTCTAGACGTGGAAGGCACAAAGCACTGCCTCCATCCTTCAATTGGAGACAAGCCATCAATTGTCCTGCTTCCAGCTCTTTAGGAAGCTGGGAAAGCACTCGCATTCCACAGTGCTTTAAAGCGTCCTGGGAACGTCTCATACAAAGGCAGCTGAACACCGTGTCTTTTCAGCCCTTAACTCACCAATCTGCAACATCTGCTTCTTCCGCATTTCCACCTTGCCAACCCGGCTCAGACGAAATGCCTACATCTTCCCCTGAAGCAACTGTGCTGATTCCCAAATGATTGAGCATCCACATGCTTAGGAGGCGATAAACTGCATGCCTTTTTCCAACCACCATTTTACACTGCTTAGAGAGCGTCGGAAAGCAGCTATGTCAGAAAGGCCCCTTTGCTCTCAGCCATGCCCTCCATTGCTCTCGAGGTGGAAGGCACAAGGCACTTGTTCTGGATCCACCCCTCAATGGGAGACAAACCACATCTTGTCCTGCTTCCAGCTCTTTAGGAAGTTGAGAAACAACTCCCTTTCCACCGTGCTCTTACAGCGTCCTGAGAACATCTCATACAAAGGAGGCTGAACGCCGTTTCTTTTCAGCACTTAACTCGCCAGTCTGGGCCATCTGCATCCTACACGTTTCCACCTTGCCACCCGGCTCAGACGAAATGCCTACATCTTCACCTTGAGCAATGGGGATGAGGCCCATATGATTGTGGTTCCACATGCTGAGGAGGAGAGAGACAATAGGCTTTTAACTAACCACGAAGTGCAATGGTTGGGAGAGTGTCAGAAAGCAGCAATGGCAGAAAGACCCCTTTACTCTCAGCCGCGCCCTCCATTGCTGTAGAGGTGGAAGGCACAAAGCACTGCCTCCATCCTTCAATGGGAGACAAGCCATAAACTGTCTTGCCTCCAGCTCTTTAGGAAGCTGAGAAAGAACTCGCTTTCCACAGCGCTGTTACAGCATACGAGGAAACTCTCCTACAGAGGCAGCTCAAATGGCATTTCTTCCCAGTGCCTAACTGGCCGCTTTAGGACTTCCGCTTCTGCCACAGTTCCACCTTGCCAACCCGGCTCAGACGAAATGCCTACATCTTCACCTGAAGCAACTGGGCTGAGTCCCAAATGATTGAGCGTCCACGTGCTTAGGAGGCAATAGACTGCACGCCTTTTTCCAACCACCATTGTGCACTGCTGGAGAGACTGTCGGAAAGCAGCTATGTCAGAAAGACCCCTTTGCTCTCAGCCGTGCCCTTCATTGCTCTAGACGTGGAATGCACAATGCACTGGCTCCCCCTCTCAAGGGGCGTCAAGCCACAGACCTTCTTCCTTCCATCTCTTTAGGAAGCTGAGAAAGAGCTCGCTTTCAACGGTGCTCTTTCTGTGTCCTGGCAACATCTCATACAAAGGCAGCTGCTATGCCATTTCTTTTCAGCGCTTAACTCGCAGATTTGGAACTTCTGCTCCTGCCGCATTTCCACCTTGCCAAACCGGCTCAGACGAAATGTCTACATCTTCCCCTTCAGCAACGGGGACGAGGCCCAGATGACTGTGCTTCCGCATGCTTAGCAGGAGCAGACCATAGGCTTTTAACAAACCGCCATTGTGCACTGGGTCAGAGAGTGTCAGAATGCACCTATGTCAGAAAGGGCCCTTTGCTCTCAGCCGTGCCCTCCATTGCTCTAGACGTGGAAGGCACAAAGCACTGCCTCCATCCTTCAATTGGAGACAAGCCATCAATTGTCCTGCTTCCAGCTCTTTAGGAAGCTGGGAAAGCACTCGCATTACACAGTGCTCTTAAAGCGTCCTGGGAACGTCTCATACAAAGGCAGCTGAACACCGTGTCTTTTCAGCCCTTAACTCACCAATCTGCAACATCTGCTTCTTCCGCATTTCCACCTTGCCAACCCGGCTCAGAAGAAATGCCTACATCTTCCCCTGAAGCAACTGTGCTGATTCCCAAATGATTGAGCATCCACATGCTTAGGAGGCGATAAACTGCATGCCTTTTTCCAACCACCATTTTACACTGCTTAGAGAGCGTCGGAAAGCAGCTATGTCAGAAAGGCCCCTTTGCTCTCAGCCATGCCCTCCATTGCTCTCGAGGTGGAAGGCACAAGGCACTGGTTCTGGATCCACCCCTCAATGGGAGACAAACCACATCTTCTCCTGCTTGCAGCTCTTTAGGATGTGGAGAAAAAACTCCCTTTCCACAGTGCTCTTACAGCGTCCTGAGAACATCTCATACAAAGGAGGCTGAACGCCGTTTCTTTTCAGCACTTAACTCGCCAGTCTAGGCCATCTGCATCCTACACATTTCCACCTTGCCACCCGGCTCAGACGAAATGCCTACATCTTCAGCTTGAGCAATGGGGATGAGGCCCATATGATTGTGGTTCCACATGCTGAGGAGGAGAGAGACAATAGGCTTTTAACTAACCACGAAGTGCAACGGTTGGGAGAGTGTCAGAAAGCACCAGTGGCAGAAAGAGCCCTTTACTCTCAGCCGCACCCTCCATTACTGTAGAGGTGGAAGGCACAAAGCACTGCCTCCATCCTTCAATGGGAGACAATCCATAAACTGTCTTGAGTCCAGCTCTTTAGGAAGCTGAGAAAGAACTCGCTTTCCACAGCGCTGTTACAGCATACGAGGAAACTCTCCTACAGAGGCAGCTCAAATGGAATTTCTTCCCAGTGCTTAACTGGCCGCTTTAGGACTTCCGCTTCTGCCACAGTTCCACCTTGCCAACCCGGCTCAGACGAAATGTCTACATCTTCCCCTTCAGCAACGGGGGCGAAGCCCACATGATTGTGCTTCCACATGCTTAGCAGGAGCAGACAATAGGCGTTTTACAAACCGCCATTGTGCACTGGGTCAGAGAGTGTCAGAATGCACCTATGTCAGAAAGGGCCCTTTGCTCTCAGCCGTGCCCTCCATTGCTCTAGAGGTGGAAGGCACAAAGCACTGCCTCCATCCTTCAATTGGAGACAAGCCATCGACTGTCTTGCCTCCAGCTCTTTAGGAAGCTGACAAACAACTCGCTTTCCACAGTCCTGTTACAGCAGACCGGGGAACTTCTCATACAAAGGCAGCTCAAATGGCATTTCTTCCCAGCCCTTAACTCGCAGCTTTGGGACTCCTGCTTCTGCCGCAATTCCACCTTGCCAACCCGGCTCAGACGAAATGCCTACATCTTCCCCTGAAGCCACTGGGCTGAGTCCCAAATGATTGAGCGTCCACGTGCTTAGGAGGCGAGAGACTGCACGCCTTTTTCCCACCACCATTTTACACTGCTTAGAGAGCGTCAGAAAGCAGCTATGTCAGAAAGGCCCCTTTGCTCTCAGCCATGCCCTCCATTGCACTCGAGGTGGAAGGCACAAGGCACTGGTTCTGGATCCACCCCTCAATGGGAGACAAAACACATCTTGTCTTGCTTGCAGCTCTTTAGGATGTGGAGAAAAAACTCCCTTTCCACAGTGCTCTTACAGCGTCCTGAGAACATCTCATACAAAGGAGGCTGAACGCCGTTTCTTTTCAGCACTTAACTCGCCAGTCTGGGCCATCTGCATCCTACACGTTTCCACCTTGCCACCCGGCTCAGACGAAATGCCTACATCTTCACCTTGAGCAATGGGGATGAGGCCCATATGATTGTGGTTCCACATGCTGAGGAGGAGAGAGACAATAGGCTTTTAACTAACCACGAAGTGCAATGGTTGGGAGAGTGTCAGAAAGCAGCAATGGCAGAAAGACCCCTTTACTCTCAGCCGCGCCCTCCTTTGCTGTAGAGGTGGAAGGCACAAAGCACTGCCTCCATCCTTCAATGGGAGACAATCCATAAACTGTCTTGCCTCCAGCTCTTTAGGAAGCTGAGAAAGAACTCGCTTTCCACAGTGCTGTTACAGCATACGAGGAAACTCTCCTACAGAGGCAGCTCAAATGCCATTTCTTCCCAGTGCTTAACTGGCCGCTTTAGGACTTCCGCTTCTGCCACAGTTCCACCTTGCCAACCCGGCTCAGACGAAATGTCTACATCTTCCCCTTCAGCAACGGGGGCAAAGCCCACATGATTGTGCTTCCACATGCTTAGCAGGAGCAGACAATAGGCGTTTTACAAACCGCCATTGTGCACTGGGTCAGAGAGTGTCAGAATGCACCTATGTCAGAAAGGGCCCTTTGCTCTCAGCCGTGCCCTCCATTGCTCTAGAGGTGGAAGGCACAAAGCACTGCCTCCATCCTTCAATTGGAGACAAGCCATCGACTGTCTTGCCTCCAGCTCTTTAGGAAGCTGACAAACAACTCGCTTTCCACAGTCCTGTTACAGCAGACCGGGGAACTTCTCATACAAAGGCAGCTCAAATGGCATTTCTTCCCAGCCCTTAACTCGCAGCTTTGGGACTCCTGCTTCTGCCGCAATTCCACCTTGCCAACCCGGCTCACACGAAATGCCTACATCTTCCCCTGAAGCAACTGGGCTGAGTCCCAAATGATTGAGCGTCCACGTGCTTAGGAGGCGAGAGACTGCACGCCTTTTTCCAACCACCATTGTGCACTGCTGGAGAGAGTGTCGGAAAGCAGCTATGTCAGAAAGACCCCTTTGCTCTCAGCCGTGCCCTTCATTGCTCTAGACGTGGAATGCACAATGCACTGGCTCCCCCCCTCAAGGGGCGACAAGCCACAGACCGTCTTCCTTCCATCTCTTTAGGAAGCTGAGAAAGAGCTCGCTTTCAACGGTGCTCTTTCTGTGTCCTGGCAACATCTCATACAAAGGCAGCTGCTATGCCATTTCTTTTCAGCGCTTAACTCGCAGATTTGGAACTTCTGCTCCTGCCGCATTTCCACCTTGCCAGACCGGCTCAGACGAAATGTCTACATCTTCCCCTTCAGCAACGGGGACGAGGCCCAGATGACTGTGCTTCCGCATGCTTAGCAGGAGCAGACCATAGGCTTTTAACAAACCGCCATTGTGCACTGGGTCAGAGAGTGTCAGAATGCACCTATGTCAGAAAGGGCCCTTTGCTCTCAGCCGTGCCCTCCATTGCTCTAGACGTGGAAGGCACAAAGCACTGCCTCCATCCTTCAATTGGAGACAAGCCATCAAATGTCCTGCTTCCAGCTCTTTAGGAAGCTGGGAAAGCACTCGCATTCCACAGTGCTCTTACAGCGTCCTGGGAACGTCTCATACGAAAGAAGCTGAACACCGTGTCTTTTCAGCCCTTAACTCACCAATCTGCAACATCTGCTTCTGCCGCATTTCCACCTTGCCAACCCGGCTCAGACGAAACGCCTACATCTTCCCCAGAAGCAACTGTGCTCATTCCCAAATGAGTGAGCATCCACATGCTTAGGAGGCGATAAACTGCATGCCTTTTTCCAACCACCATTTTACACTGCTTAGAGAGCGTCGGAAAGCAGCTATGTCAGAAAGGCCCCTTTGCTCTCAGCCATGCCCTCCATTGCTCTCGAGGTGGAAGGCACAAGGCACTGGTTCTGGATCCACCCCTCAATGGGAGACAAACCACATCTTGTCCTGCTTGCAGCTCTTTAGGATGTGGAGAAAAAACTCCCTTTCCACAGTGCTCTTACAGCGTCCTGAGAACATCTCATACAAAGGAGGCTGAACGCCGTTTCTTTTCAGCACTTCACTCGCCAGTCTGGGCCATCTGCATCCTACACGTTTCCACCTTGCCACCCGGCTCAGACGAAATGCCTGCATCTTCCCCTTGAGCAATGGGGATGAGGCCCATGTGATTGTGGTTCCACATGCTGAGGAGGAGAGAGACAATAGGCTTTTAACTAACCACGAAGTGCAACGGTTGGGAGAGTGTCAGAAAGCAGCAATGGCAGAAAGACCCCTTTACTCTCAGCCGCGCCCTCCATTGCTGTAGAGGTGGAAGGCACAAAGCACTGCCTCCATCCTTCAATGGGAGACAAGCCATAAACTGTCTTGCCTCCAGCTCTTTAGGAAGCTGAGAAAGAACTCGCTTTCCACAGTGCTGTTACAGCATACGAGGAAACTCTCATACAGAGGCAGCTCAAATGGAATTTCTTCCCAGTGCTTAACTGGCCGCTTTAGGACTTCCGCTTCTGCCACAGTTCCACCTTGCCAACCCGGCTCAGACGAAATGTCTACATCTTCCCCTTCAGCAACGGGGGCGAAGCCCACATGATTGTGCTTCCACATGCTTAGCAGGAGCAGACAATAGGCGTTTTACAAACCGCCATTGTGCACTGGGTCAGAGAGTGTCAGAATGCACCTATGTCAGAAAGGGCCCTTTGCTCTCAGCCGTGCCCTCCATTGCTCTAGAGGTGGAAGGCACAAAGCACTGCCTCCATCCTTCAATTGGAGACAAGCCATCGACTGTCTTGCCTCCAGCTCTTTAGGAAGCTGACAAACAACTCGCTTTCCACAGTCCTGTTACAGCAGACCGGGGAACTTCTCATACAAAGGCAGCTCAAATGGCATTTCTTCCCAGCCCTTAACTCGCAGCTGTAGGACTCCTGCTTCTGTCGCAATTCCACCTTGCCAACCCGGCTCAGACGAAATGCCTACATCTTCCCCTGAAGCAACCGGGCTGAGTCCCAAATGATTGAGCGTCCACGTGCTTAGGAGGCAATAGACTGCACGCCTTTTTCCAACCACCATTGTGCACTGCTGGAGAGAGTGTCGGAAAGCAGCTATGTCAGAAAGACCCCTTTGCTCTCAGCCGTGCCCTTCATTGCTCTAGACGTGGAATGCACAATGCACTGGCTGCCCCCCTCAAGGGGCGACAAGCCACAGACCGTCTTCCTTCCATCTCTTTAGGAAGCTGAGAAAGAGCTCGCTTTCAACGGTGCTCTTTCTGTGTCCTGGCAACATCTCATACAAAGGCAGCTGCTATGCCATTTCTTTTCAGCGCTTAACTCGCAGATTTGGAACTTCTGCTCCTGCCGCATTTCCACCTTGCCAGACTGGCTCAGACGAAATGTCTACATCTTCCCCTTCAGCAACGGGGACGAGGCCCAGATGACTGTGCTTCCGCATGCTTAGCAGGAGCAGACCATAGGCTTTTAACAAACCGCCATTGTGCACTGGGTCAGAGAGTGTCAGAATGCACCTATGTCAGAAAGGGCCCTTTGCTCTCAGCCGTGCCCTCCATTGCTCTAGACGTGGAAGGCACAAAGCACTGCCTCCATCCTTCAATTGGAGACAAGCCATCAAATGTCCTGCTTCCAGCTCTTTAGGAAGCTGGGAAAGCACTCGCATTCCACAGTGCTCTTACAGCGTCCTGGGAACGTCTCATATGAAAGAAGCTGAACACCGTGTCTTTTCAGCCCTTAACTCACCAATCTGCAACATCTGCTTCTGCCGCATTTCCACCTTGCCAACCCGGCTCAGACGAAACGCCTACATCTTCCCCAGAAGCAACTGTGCTCATTCCCAAATGAGTGAGCATCCACATGCTTAGGAGGCGATAAACTGCATGCCGTTTTCCAACCACCATTTTACACTGCTTAGAGAGCGTCGGAAAGCAGCTATGTCAGAAAGGCCCCTTTGCTCTCAGCCATGCCCTCCATTGCTCTCGAGGTGGAAGGCACAAGGCACTGGTTCTGGATCCACCCCTCAATGGGAGACAAACCACATCTTGTCCTGCTTGCAGCTCTTTAGGATGTGGAGAAAAAACTCCCTTTCCACAGTGCTCTTACAGCGTCCTGAGAACATCTCATACAAAGGAGGCTGAACGCCGTTTCTTTTCAGCACTTCACTCGCCAGTCTGGGCCATCTGCATCCTACACGTTTCCACCTTGCCACCCGGCTCAGACGAAATGCCTACATCTTCCCCTTGAGCAATGGGGATGAGGCCCATATGATTGTGGTTCCACATGCTGAGGAGGAGAGAGACAATAGGCTTTTAACTAACCACGAAGTGCAACGGTTGGGAGAGTGTCAGAAAGCACCAATGGCAGAAAGACCCCTTTACTCTCAGCCGCGCCCTCCATTGCTGTAGAGGTGGAAGGCACAAAGCACTGCCTCCATCCTTCAATGGGAGACAAGCCATAAACTGTCTTGCCTCCAGCTCTTTAGGAAGCTGAGAAAGAACTCGCTTTCCACAGTGCTGTTACAGCATACGAGGAAACTCTCCTACAGAGGCAGCTCAAATGGAATTTCTTCCCAGTGCTTAACTGGCCGCTTTAGGACTTCCGCTTCTGCCACAGTTCCACCTTGCCAACCCGGCTCAGACGAAATGTCTACATCTTCCCCTTCAGCAACGGGGGCGAAGCCCACATGATTGTGCTTCCACATGCTTAGCAGGAGCAGACAATAGGCGTTTTACAAACCGCCATTGTGCACTGGGTCAGAGAGTGTCAGAATGCACCTATGTCAGAAAGGGCCCTTTGCTCTCAGCCGTGCCCTCCATTGCTCTAGAGGTGGAAGGCACAAAGCACTGCCTCCATCCTTCAATTGGAGACAAGCCATCGACTGTCTTGCCTCCAGCTCTTTAGGAAGCTGACAAACAACTCGCTTTCCACAGTCCTGTTACAGCAGACCGGGGAACTTCTCATACAAAGGCAGCTCAAATGGCATTTCTTCCCAGCCCTTAACTCGCAGCTGTAGGACTCCTGCTTCTGCCGCAATTCCACCTTGCCAACCCGGCTCAGACGAAATGCCTACATCTTCCCCTGAAGCAACCGGGCTGAGTCCCAAATGATTGAGCGTCCACGTGCTTAGGAGGCAATAGACTGCACGCCTTTTTCCAACCACCATTGTGCACTGCTGGAGAGACTGTCGGAAAGCAGCTATGTCAGAAAGACCCCTTTGCTCTCAGCCGTGCACTTCATTGCTCTAGACGTGGAATGCACAATGCACTGGCTCCCCCTCTCAAGGGGCGTCAAGCCACAGACCTTCTTCCTTCCATCTCTTTAGGAAGCTGAGAAAGAGCTCGCTTTCAACGGTGCTCTTTCTGTGTCCTGGCAACATCTCATACAAAGGCAGCTGCTATGCCATTTCTTTTCAGCGCTTAACTCGCAGATTTGGAACTTCTGCTCCTGCCGCATTTCCACCTTGCCAAACCGGCTCAGACGAAATGTCTACATCTTCCCCTTCAGCAACGGGGACGAGGCCCAGATGACTGTGCTTCCGCATGCTTAGCAGGAGCAGACCATAGGCTTTTAACAAACCGCCATTGTGCACTGGGTCAGAGAGTGTCAGAATGCACCTATGTCAGAAAGGGCCCTTTGCTCTCAGCCGTGCCCTCCATTGCTCTAGATGTGGAAGGCACAAAGCACTGCCTCCATCCTTCAATTGGAGACAAGCCATCAATTGTCCTGCTTCCAGCTCTTTAGGAAGCTGGGAAAGCACTCGCATTCCACAGTGCTTTAAAGCGTCCTGGGAACGTCTCATACAAAGGCAGCTGAACACCGTGTCTTTTCAGCCCTTAACTCACCAATCTGCAACATCTGCTTCTTCCGCATTTCCACCTTGCCAACCCGGCTCAGACGAAATGCCTACATCTTCCCCTGAAGCAACTGTGCTGATTCCCAAATGATTGAGCATCCACATGCTTAGGAGGCGATAAACTGCATGCCTTTTTCCAACCACCATTTTACACTGCTTAGAGAGCGTCGGAAAGCAGCTATGTCAGAAAGGCCCCTTTGCTCTCAGCCATGCCCTCCATTGCTCTCGAGGTGGAAGGCACAAGGCACTTGTTCTGGATCCACCCCTCAATGGGAGACAAACCACATCTTGTCCTGCTTCCAGCTCTTTAGGAAGTTGAGAAACAACTCCCTTTCCACCGTGCTCTTACAGCGTCCTGAGAACATCTCATACAAAGGAGGCTGAACGCCGTTTCTTTTCAGCACTTAACTCGCCAGTCTGGGCCATCTGCATCCTACACGTTTCCACCTTGCCACCCGGCTCAGACGAAATGCCTACATCTTCACCTTGAGCAATGGGGATGAGGCCCATATGATTGTGGTTCCACATGCTGAGGAGGAGAGAGACAATAGGCTTTTAACTAACCACGAAGTGCAATGGTTGGGAGAGTGTCAGAAAGCAGCAATGGCAGAAAGACCCCTTTACTCTCAGCCGCGCCCTCCTTTGCTGTAGAGGTGGAAGGCACAAAGCACTGCCTCCATCCTTCAATGGGAGACAATCCATAAACTGTCTTGCCTCCAGCTCTTTAGGAAGCTGAGAAAGAACTCGCTTTCCACAGTGCTGTTACAGCATACGAGGAAACTCTCCTACAGAGGCAGCTCAAATGCCATTTCTTCCCAGTGCTTAACTGGCCGCTTTAGGACTTCCGCTTCTGCCACAGTTCCACCTTGCCAACCCGGCTCAGACGAAATGTCTACATCTTCCCCTTCAGCAACGGAGGCAAAGCCCACATGATTGTGCTTCCACATGCTTAGCAGGAGCAGACAATAGGCGTTTTACAAACCGCCATTGTGCACTGGGTCAGAGAGTGTCAGAATGCACCTATGTCAGAAAGGGCCCTTTGCTCTCAGCCGTGCCCTCCATTGCTCTAGAGGTGGAAGGCACAAAGCACTGCCTCCATCCTTCAATTGGAGACAAGCCATCGACTGTCTTGCCTCCAGCTCTTTAGGAAGCTGACAAACAACTCGCTTTCCACAGTCCTGTTACAGCAGACCGGGGAACTTCTCATACAAAGGCAGCTCAAATGGCATTTCTTCCCAGCCCTTAACTCGCAGCTTTGGGACTCCTGCTTCTGCCGCAATTCCACCTTGCCAACCTGGCTCACACGAAATGCCTACATCTTCCCCTGAAGCAACTGGGCTGAGTCCCAAATGATTGAGCGTCCACGTGCTTAGGAGGCGAGAGACTGCACGCCTTTTTCCAACCACCATTGTGCACTGCTGGAGAGAGTGTCGGAAAGCAGCTATGTCAGAAAGACCCCTTTGCTCTCAGCCGTGCCCTTCATTGCTCTAGACGTGGAATGCACAATGCACTGGCTCCCCCCCTCAAGGGGCGACAAGCCACAGACCGTCTTCCTTCCATCTCTTTAGGAAGCTGAGAAAGAGCTCGCTTTCAACGGTGCTCTTTCTGTGTCCTGGCAACATCTCATACAAAGGCAGCTGCTATGCCATTTCTTTTCAGCGCTTAACTCGCAGATTTGGAACTTCTGCTCCTGCCGCATTTCCACCTTGCCAGACCGGCTCAGACGAAATGTCTACATCTTCCCCTTCAGCAACGGGGACGAGGCCCAGATGACTGTGCTTCCGCATGCTTAGCAGGAGCAGACCATAGGCTTTTAACAAACCGCCATTGTGCACTGGGTCAGAGAGTGTCAGAATGCACCTATGTCAGAAAGGGCCCTTTGCTCTCAGCCGTGCCCTCCATTGCTCTAGACGTGGAAGGCACAAAGCACTGCCTCCATCCTTCAATTGGAGACAAGCCATCAAATGTCCTGCTTCCAGCTCTTTAGGAAGCTGGGAAAGCACTCGCATTCCACAGTGCTCTTACAGCGTCCTGGGAACGTCTCATACGAAAGAAGCTGAACACCGTGTCTTTTCAGCCCTTAACTCACCAATCTGCAACATCTGCTTCTGCCGCATTTCCACCTTGCCAACCCGGCTCAGACGAAACGCCTACATCTTCCCCAGAAGCAACTGTGCTCATTCCCAAATGAGTGAGCATCCACATGCTTAGGAGGCGATAAACTGCATGCCGTTTTCCAACCACCATTTTACACTGCTTAGAGAGCGTCGGAAAGCAGCTATGTCAGAAAGGCCCCTTTGCTCTCAGCCATGCCCTCCATTGCTCTCGAGGTGGAAGGCACAAGGCACTGGTTCTGGATCCACCCCTCAATGGGAGACAAACCACATCTTGTCCTGCTTGCAGCTCTTTAGGATGTGGAGAAAAAACTCCCTTTCCACAGTGCTCTTACAGCGTCCTGAGAACATCTCATACAAAGGAGGCTGAACGCCGTTTCTTTTCAGCACTTCACTCGCCAGTCTGGGCCATCTGCATCCTACACGTTTCCACCTTGCCACCCGGCTCAGACGAAATGCCTACATCTTCCCCTTGAGCAATGGGGATGAGGCCCATATGATTGTGGTTCCACATGCTGAGGAGGAGAGAGACAATAGGCTTTTAACTAACCACGAAGTGCAACGGTTGGGAGAGTGTCAGAAAGCACCAATGGCAGAAAGACCCCTTTACTCTCAGCCGCGCCCTCCATTGCTGTAGAGGTGGAAGGCACAAAGCACTGCCTCCATCCTTCAATGGGAGACAAGCCATAAACTGTCTTGCCTCCAGCTCTTTAGGAAGCTGAGAAAGAACTCGCTTTCCACAGTGCTGTTACAGCATACGAGGAAACTCTCATACAGAGGCAGCTCAAATGCCATTTCTTCCCAGTGCTTAACTGGCCGCTTTAGGACTTCCGCTTCTGCCACAGTTCCACCTTGCCAACCCGGCTCAGACGAAATGTCTACATCTTCCCCTTCAGCAACGGGGGCAAAGCCCACATGATTGTGCTTCCACATGCTTAGCAGGAGCAGACAATAGGCGTTTTACAAACCGCCATTGTGCACTGGGTCAGAGAGTGTCAGAATGCACCTATGTCAGAAAGGGCCCTTTGCTCTCAGCCGTGCCCTCCATTGCTCTAGAGGTGGAAGGCACAAAGCACTGCCTCCATCCTTCAATTGGAGACAAGCCATCAACTGTCTTGCCTCCAGTTCTTTAGGAAGCTGACAAACAACTCGCTTTCCACAGTCTTGTTACAGCAGACCGGGGAACTTCTCATACAAAGGCAGCTCAAATGGCATTTCTTCCCAGCCCTTAACTCGCAGCTGTAGGACTCCTGCTTCTGCCGCAATTCCACCTTGCCAACCCGGCTCAGACGAAATGCCTACATCTTCCCCTGAAGCAACCGGGCTGAGTCCCAAATGATTGAGCGTCCACGTGCTTAGGAGGCAATAGACTGCACGCCTTTTTCCAACCACCATTGTGCACTGCTGGAGAGACTGTCGGAAAGCAGCTATGTCAGAAAGACCCCTTTGCTCTCAGCCGTGCACTTCATTGCTCTAGACGTGGAATGCACAATGCACTGGCTCCCCCTCTCAAGGGGCGTCAAGCCACAGACCTTCTTCCTTCCATCTCTTTAGGAAGCTGAGAAAGAGCTCGCTTTCAACGGTGCTCTTTCTGTGTCCTGGCAACATCTCATACAAAGGCAGCTGCTATGCCATTTCTTTTCAGCGCTTAACTCGCAGATTTGGAACTTCTGCTCCTGCCGCATTTCCACCTTGCCAAACCGGCTCAGACGAAATGTCTACATCTTCCCCTTCAGCAACGGGGACGAGGCCCAGATGACTGTGCTTCCGCATGCTTAGCAGGAGCAGACCATAGGCTTTTAACAAACCGCCATTGTGCACTGGGTCAGAGAGTGTCAGAATGCACCTATGTCAGAAAGGGCCCTTTGCTCTCAGCCGTGCCCTCCATTGCTCTAGACGTGGAAGGCACAAAGCACTGCCTCCATCCTTCAATTGGAGACAAGCCATCAATTGTCCTGCTTCCAGCTCTTTAGGAAGCTGGGAAAGCACTCGCATTCCACAGTGCTCTTAAAGCGTCCTGGGAACGTCTCATACAAAGGCAGCTGAACACCGTGTCTTTTCAGCCCTTAACTCACCAATCTGCAACATCTGCTTCTTCCGCATTTCCACCTTGCCAACCCGGCTCAGACGAAATGCCTACATCTTCCCCTGAAGCAACTGTGCTGATTCCCAAATGATTGAGCATCCACATGCTTAGGAGGCGATAAACTGCATGCCTTTTTCCAACCACCATTTTACACTGCTTAGAGAGCGTCGGAAAGCAGCTATGTCAGAAAGGCCCCTTTGCTCTCAGCCATGCCCTCCATTGCTCTCGAGGTGGAAGGCACAAGGCACTTGTTCTGGATCCACCCCTCAATGGGAGACAAACCACATCTTGTCCTGCTTCCAGCTCTTTAGGAAGTTGAGAAACAACTCCCTTTCCACCGTGCTCTTACAGCGTCCTGAGAACATCTCATACAAAGGAGGCTGAACGCCGTTTCTTTTCAGCACTTAACTCGCCAGTCTGGGCCATCTGCATCCTACACGTTTCCACCTTGCCACCCGGCTCAGACGAAATGCCTACATCTTCACCTTGAGCAATGGGGATGAGGCCCATATGATTGTGGTTCCACATGCTGAGGAGGAGAGAGACAATAGGCTTTTAACTAACCACGAAGTGCAATGGTTGGGAGAGTGTCAGAAAGCAGCAATGGCAGAAAGACCCCTTTACTCTCAGCCGCGCCCTCCATTGCTGTAGAGGTGGAAGGCACAAAGCACTGCCTCCATCCTTCAATGGGAGACAAGCCATAAACTGTCTTGCCTCCAGCTCTTTAGGAAGCTGAGAAAGAACTCGCTTTCCACAGCGCTGTTACAGCATACGAGGAAACTCTCCTACAGAGGCAGCTCAAATGGCATTTCTTCCCAGTGCCTAACTGGCCGCTTTAGGACTTCCGCTTCTGCCACAGTTCCACCTTGTCAGCCCGGCTCAGACGAAATGCCTACATCTTCCCCTGAAGCAACTGGGCTGAGTCCCAAATGATTGAGCGTCCACGTGCTTAGGAGGCCATAGACTGCACGCCTTTTTCCAACCACCATTGTGCACTGCTGGAGAGACTGTCGGAAAGCAGCTATGTCAGAAAGACCCCTTTGCTCTCAGCCGTGCCCTTCATTGCTCTAGACGTGGAATGCACAATGCACTGGCTCCCCCTCTCAAGGGGCGTCAAGCCACAGACCTTCTTCCTTCCATCTCTTTAGGAAGCTGAGAAAGAGCTCGCTTTCAACGGTGCTCTTTCTGTGTCCTGGCAACATCTCATACAAAGGCAGCTGCTATGCCATTTCTTTTCAGCGCTTAACTCGCAGATTTGGAACTTCTGCTCCTGCCGCATTTCCACCTTGCCAGACCGGCTCAGACGAAATGTCTACATCTTCCCCTTCAGCAACGGGGACGAGGCCCAGATGACTGTGCTTCCGCATGCTTAGCAGGAGCAGACCATAGGCTTTTAACAAACCGCCATTGTGCACTGGGTCAGAGAGTGTCAGAATGCACCTATGTCAGAAAGGGCCCTTTGCTCTCAGCCGTGCCCTCCATTGCTCTAGACGTGGAAGGCACAAAGCACTGCCTCCATCCTTCAATTGGAGACAAGCCATCAATTGTCCTGCTTCCAGCTCTTTAGGAAGCTGGGAAAGCACTCGCATTCCACAGTGCTCTTACAGCGTCCTGGGAACGTCTCATACAAAGGCAGCTGAACACCGTGTCTTTTCAGCCCTTAACTCACCAATCTGCAACATCTGCTTCTTCCGCATTTCCACCTTGCCAACCCGGCTCAGACGAAATGCCTACATCTTCCCCTGAAGCAACTGTGCTGATTCCCAAATGATTGAGCATCCACATGCTTAGGAGGCGATAAACTGCATGCCTTTTTCCAACCACCATTTTACACTGCTTAGAGAGCGTCGGAAAGCAGCTATGTCAGAAAGGCCCCTTTGCTCTCAGCCATGCCCTCCATTGCTCTCGAGGTGGAAGGCACAAGGCACTTGTTCTGGATCCACCCCTCAATGGGAGACAAACCACATCTTGTCCTGCTTCCAGCTCTTGAGGAAGTTGAGAAACATCTCCCTTTCCACCGTGCTCTTACAGCGTTCTGAGAACATCTCATACAAAGGAGGCTGAACGCCGTTTCTTTTCAGCACTTAACTCGCCAGTCTGGGCCATCTGCATCCTACACGTTTCCACCTTGCCACCCGGCTCAGACGAAATGCCTACATCTTCACCTTGAGCAATGGGGATGAGGCCCATATGATTGTGGTTCCACATGCTGAGGAGGAGAGAGACAATAGGCTTTTAACTAACCACGAAGTGCAACGGTTGGGAGAGTGTCAGAAAGCACCAATGGCAGAAAGACCCCTTTACTCTCAGCCGCGCCCTCCATTGCTGTAGAGGTGGAAGGCACAAAGCACTGCCTCCATCCTTCAATGGGAGACAAGCCATAAACTGTCTTGCCTCCAGCTCTTTAGGAAGCTGAGAAAGAACTCGCTTTCCACAGTGCTGTTACAGCATACGAGGAAACTCTCCTACAGAGGCAGCTCAAATGGAATTTCTTCCCAGTGCTTAAATGGCCGCTTTAGGACTTCCGCTTCTGCCACAGTTCCACCTTGCCAACCCGGCTCAGACGAAATGTCTACATCTTCCCCTTCAGCAACGGGGGCGAAGCCCACATGATTGTGCTTCCACATGCTTAGCAGGAGCAGACAATAGGCGTTTTACAAACCGCCATTGTGCACTGGGTCAGAGAGTGTCAGAATGCACCTATGTCAGAAAGGGCCCTTTGCTCTCAGCCGTGCCCTCCATTGCTCTAGAGGTGGAAGGCACAAAGCACTGCCTCCATCCTTCAATTGGAGACAAGCCATCGACTGTCTTGCCTCCAGCTCTTTAGGAAGCTGACAAACAACTCGCTTTCCACAGTCCTGTTACAGCAGACCGGGGAACTTCTCATACAAAGGCAGCTCAAATGGCATTTCTTCCCAGCCCTTAACTCGCAGCTGTAGGACTCCTGCTTCTGCCGCAATTCCACCTTGCCAACCCGGCTCAGACGAAATGCCTACATCTTCCCCTGAAGCAACCGGGCTGAATCCCAAATGATTGAGCGTCCACGTGCTTAGGAGGCAATAGACTGCACGCCTTTTTCCAACCACCATTGTGCACTGCTGGAGAGACTGTCGGAAAGCAGCTATGTCACAAAGACCCCTTTGCTCTCAGCCGTGCACTTCATTGCTCTAGACGTGGAATGCACAATGCACTGGCTCCCCCTCTCAAGGGGCGTCAAGCCACAGACCTTCTTCCTTCCATCTCTTTAGGAAGCTGAGAAAGAGCTCGCTTTCAACGGTGCTCTTTCTGTGTCCTGGCAACATCTCATACAAAGGCAGCTGCTATGCCATTTCTTTTCAGCGCTTAACTCGCAGATTTGGAACTTCTGCTCCTGCCGCATTTCCACCTTGCCAAACCGGCTCAGACGAAATGTCTACATCTTCCCCTTCAGCAACGGGGACGAGGCCCAGATGACTGTGCTTCCGCATGCTTAGCAGGAGCAGACCATAGGCTTTTAACAAACCGCCATTGTGCACTGGGTCAGAGAGTGTCAGAATGCACCTATGTCAGAAAGGGCCCTTTGCTCTCAGCCGTGCCCTCCATTGCTCTAGACGTGGAAGGCACAAAGCACTGCCTCCATCCTTCAATTGGAGACAAGCCATCAATTGTCCTGCTTCCAGCTCTTTAGGAAGCTGGGAAAGCACTCGCATTCCACAGTGCTTTAAAGCGTCCTGGGAACGTCTCATACAAAGGCAGCTGAACACCGTGTCTTTTCAGCCCTTAACTCACCAATCTGCAACATCTGCTTCTTCCGCATTTCCACCTTGCCAACCCGGCTCAGACGAAATGCCTACATCTTCCCCTGAAGCAACTGTGCTGATTCCCAAATGATTGAGCATCCACATGCTTAGGAGGCGATAAACTGCATGCCTTTTTCCAACCACCATTTTACACTGCTTAGAGAGCGTCGGAAAGCAGCTATGTCAGAAAGGCCCCTTTGCTCTCAGCCATGCCCTCCATTGCTCTCGAGGTGGAAGGCACAAGGCACTTGTTCTGGATCCACCCCTCAATGGGAGACAAACCACATCTTGTCCTGCTTCCAGCTCTTTAGGAAGTTGAGAAACAACTCCCTTTCCACCGTGCTCTTACAGCGTCCTGAGAACATCTCATAAAAAGGAGGCTGAACGCCGTTTCTTTTCAGCACTTAACTCGCCAGTCTGGGCCATCTGCATCCTACACGTTTCCACCTTGCCACCCGGCTCAGACGAAATGCCTACATCTTCACCTTGAGCAATGGGGATGAGGCCCATATGATTGTGGTTCCACATGCTGAGGAGCAGAGAGACAATAGGCTTTTAACTAACCACGAAGTGCAATGGTTGGGAGAGTGTCAGAAAGCAGCAATGGCAGAAAGACCCCTTTACTCTCAGCCGCGCCCTCCATTGCTGTAGAGGTGGAAGGCACAAAGCACTGCCTCCATCCTTCAATGGGAGACAAGCCATAAACTGTCTTGCCTCCAGCTCTTTAGGAAGCTGAGAAAGAACTCGCTTTCCACAGCGCTGTTACAGCATACGAGGAAACTCTCATACAGAGGCAGCTCAAATGCCATTTCTTCCCAGTGCTTAACTGGCCGCTTTAGGACTTCCGCTTCTGCCACAGTTCCACCTTGCCAACCCGGCTCAGACGAAATGCCTACATCTTCCCCTGAAGCCACTTGGCTGAGTCCCAAATGATTGAGCGTCCACGTGCTTAGGAGGCGATAGACTGCACGCCTTTTTCCAACCACCATTGTGCACTGCTGGAGAGAGTGTCGGAAAGCAGCTATGTCAGAAAGACCCCTTTGCTCTCAGCCGTGCCCTTCATTGCTCTAGACGTGGAATGCACAATGCACTGGCTCCCCCTCTCAAGGGGCGTCAAGCCACAGACCTTCTTCCTTCCATCTCTTTAGGAAGCTGAGAAAGAGCTCGCTTTCAACGGTGCTCTTTCTGTGTCCTGGCAACATCTCATACAAAGGCAGCTGCTATGCCATTTCTTTTCAGCGCTTAACTCGCAGATTTGGAACTTCTGCTCCTGCCACATTTCCACCTTGCCAAACCGGCTCAGACGAAATGTCTACATCTTCCCCTTCAGCAACGGGGACGAGGCCCAGATGACTGTGCTTCCGCATGCTTAGCAGGAGCAGACCATAGGCTTTTAACAAACCGCCATTGTGCACTGGGTCAGAGAGTGTCAGAATGCACCTATGTCAGAAAGGGCCCTTTGCTCTCAGCCGTGCCCTCCATTGCTCTAGACGTGGAAGGCACAAAGCACTGCCTCCATCCTTCAATTGGAGACAAGCCATCAATTGTCCTGCTTCCAGCTCTTTAGGAAGCTGGGAAAGCACTCGCATTCCACAGTGCTCTTACAGCGTCCTGGGAACGTCTCATACGAAAGAAGCTGAACACCGTGTCTTTTCAGCCCTTAACTCACCAATCTGCAACATCTGCTTCTGCCGCATTTCCACCTTGCCAACCCGGCTCAGACGAAACGCCTAGATCTTCCCCAGAAGCAACTGTGCTCATTCCCAAATGAGTGAGCATCCACATGCTTAGGAGGCGATAAACTGCATGCCGTTTTCCAACCACCATTTTACACTGCTTAGAGAGCGTCGGAAAGCAGCTATGTCAGAAAGGCCCCTTAGCTCTCAGCCATGCCCTCCATTGCTCTCGAGGTGGAAGGCACAAGGCACTGGTTCTGGATCCACCCCTCAATGGGAGACAAACCACATCTTGTCCTGCTTGCAGCTCTTTAGGATGTGGAGAAAAAACTCCCTTTCCACAGTGCTCTTACAGCGTCCTGAGCACATCTCATACAAAGGAGGCTGAACGCCGTTTCTTTTCAGCACTTAACTCGCCAGTCTAGGCCATCTGCATCCTACACATTTCCACCTTGCCACCCGGCTCAGACGAAATGCCTACATCTTCAGCTTGAGCAATGGGGATGAGGCCCATATGATTGTGGTTCCACATGCTGAGGAGGAGAGAGACAATAGGCTTTTAACTAACCACGAAGTGCAACGGTTGGGAGAGTGTCAGAAAGCACCAGTGGCAGAAAGACCCCTTTACTCTCAGCCGCGCCCTCCATTGCTGTAGAGGTGGAAGGCACAAAGCACTGCCTCCATCCTTCAATGGGAGACAAGCCATAAACTGTCTTGAGTCCAGCTCTTTAGGAAGCTGAGAAAGAACTCGCTTTCCACAGCGCTGTTACAGCATACGAGGAAACTCTCCTACAGAGGCAGCTCAAATGCCATTTCTTCCCAGTGCTTAACTGGCCGCTTTAGGACTTCCGCTTCTGCCACAGTTCCACCTTGCCAACCCGGCTCAGACGAAATGCCTACATCTTCCCCTTCAGCAACGGGGGCGAAGCCCACATGATTGTGCTTCCACATGCTTAGCAGGAGCAGACAATAGGCTTTTTACAAACCGCCATTGTGCACTGAGTCAGAGAGTGTCAGAATGCACCCATGTCAGAAAGGGCCCTTTGCTCTCAGCCATGCCCTCCATTGCTCTAGACGTGGAAGGCACAAAGCACTGCCTCCATCCTTCAACTGGAGACAAGAATCAACTGTCTTGCCTCCAGCTCTTTAGGAAGTTGACAAACAACTCGCTTTCCACAGTCCTGTTACAGCAGACCGGGGAACTTCTCATACAAAGGCAGCTCAAATGGCATTTCTTCCCAGCCCTTAACTCGCAGCTTTGGGACTCCTGCTTCTGCCGCAATTCCACCTTGCCAACCCGGCTCAGACGAAATGCCTACATCTTCCCCTGAAGCAACTGGGCTGAGTCCCAAATGATTGTGCGTCCACGTGCTTAGGAGGCGATAGACTGCACGCCTTTTTCCAACCACCATTGTGCACTGCTGGAGAGAGCGTCGGAAAGCAGCTATGTCAGAAAGGCCCCTTTGCTCTCAGCCGTGCCCTCCATTGCTCTCGAGGTGGAAGGAACAAGGCACTGGTTCTGGATCCACCCCTCAATGGGAGACAAACCACATGTTGTCCTGCTTCCAGCTCTTTAGGAAGTGGAGAAACAACTCCCTTTCCACCGTGCTCTTACAGCGTCCTGAGAACATCTCATACAAAGGAGGCTGAACGCCGTTTCTTTTCAGCACTTAACTCGCCAGTCTGGGCCATCTGCATCCTACACGTTTCCGCCTTGCCACCCGGCTCAGACGAAATGCCTACATCTTCACCTTGAGCAATGGGGATGAGGCCCATATGATTGTGGTTCCACATGCTGAGGAGGAGAGAGACAATAGGCTTTTAACTAACCACGAAGTGCAATGGTTGGGAGAGTGTCAGAAAGCACCAATGGCAGAAAGACCCCTTTACTCTCAGCCGCGCCCTCCATTGCTGTAGAGGTGGAAGGCACAAAGCACTGCCTCCATCCTTCAATGGGAGACAAGCCATAAACTGTCTTGAGTCCAGCTCTTTAGGAAGCTGAGAAAGAACTCGCTTTCCACAGCGCTGTTACAGCATACGAGGAAACTCTCCTACAGAGGCAGCTCAAATGCCATTTCTTCCCAGTGCTTAACTGGCCGCTTTAGGACTTCCGCTTCTGCCACAGTTCCACCTTGCCAACCCGGCTCAGACGAAATGTCTACATCTTCCCCTTCAGCAACGGGGGCGAAGCCCACATGACTGTGCTTCCACATGCTTAGCAGGAGCAGACAATAGGCGTTTTACAAACCGCCATTGTGCACTGGGTCAGAGAGTGTCAGAATGCACCTATGTCAGAAAGGGCCCTTTGCTCTCAGCCGTGCCCTCCATTGCTCTAGAGGTGGAAGGCACAAAGCACTGCCTCCATCCTTCAATTGGAGACAAGCCATCGACTGTCTTGCCTCCAGCTCTTTAGGAAGCTGACAAACAACTCGCTTTCCACAGTCCTGTTACAGCAGACCGGGGAACTTCTCATACAAAGGCAGCTCAAATGGCATTTCTTCCCAGCCCTTAACTCGCAGCTTTGGGACTCCTGCTTCTGCCGCAATTCCACCTTGCCAACCCGGCTCACACGAAATGCCTACATCTTCCCCTGAAGCCACTGGGCTGAGTCCCAAATGATTGAGCGTCCACGTGCTTAGGAGGCAAGAGACTGCACGCCTTTTTCCAACCACCATTGTGCACTGCTGGAGAGAGTGTCGGAAAGCAGCTATGTCAGAAAGACCCCTTTGCTCTCAGCCATGCCCTTCATTGCTCTAGACGTGGAATGCACAATGCACTGGCTCCCCCCCTCAAGGGGCGACAAGCCACAGACCGTCTTCCTTCCATCTCTTTAGGAAGCTGAGAAAGAGCTCGCTTTCAACGGTGCTCTTTCTGTGTCCTGGCAACATCTCATACAAAGGCAGCTGCTATGCCATTTCTTTTCAGCGCTTAACTCGCAGATTTGGAACTTCTGCTCCTGCCGCATTTCCACCTTGCCAGACTGGCTCAGACGAAATGTCTACATCTTCCCCTTCAGCAACGGGGACGAGGCCCAGATGACTGTGCTTCCGCATGCTTAGCAGGAGCAGACCATAGGCTTTTAACAAACCGCCATTGTGCACTGGGTCAGAGAGTGTCAGAATGCACCTATGTCAGAAAGGGCCCTTTGCTCTCAGCCGTGCCCTCCATTGCTCTAGACGTGGAAGGCACAAAGCACTGCCTCCATCCTTCAATTGGAGACAAGCCATCAATTGTCCTGCTTCCAGCTCTTTAGGAAGCTGGGAAAGCACTCGCATTCCACAGTGCTCTTACAGCGTCCTGGGAACGTCTCATACGAAGGCAGCTGAACACCGTGTCTTTTCAGCCCTTAACTCACCAATCTGCAACATCTGCTTCTGCCGCATTTCCACCTTGCCAACCCGGCTCAGACGAAACGCCTACATCTTCCCCAGAAGCAACTGTGCTCATTCCCAAATGAGTGAGCATCCACATGCTTAGGAGTCGATAAACTGCATGCCGTTTTCCAACCACCATTTTACACTGCTTAGAGAGCGTCGGAAAGCAGCTATGTCAGAAAGGCCCCTTTGCTCTCAGCCATGCCCTCCATTGCTCTCGAGGTGGAAGGCACAAGGCACTGGTTCTGGATCCACCCCTCAATGGGAGACAAACCACATCTTGTCCTGCTTCCAGCTCTTTAGGATGTGGAGAAAAATCTCCCTTTCCACAGTGCTCTTACAGCGTCCTGAGAACATCTCATACAAAGGAGGCTGAATGCCGTTTCTTTTCAGCACTTAACTCGCCAGTCTGGGCCATCTGCATCCTACACGTTTCCACCTTGCCACCCGGCTCACACGAAATGCCTACATCTTCACCTTGAGCAATGGGGATGAGGCCCATATGATTGTGGTTCCACATGCTGAGGAGGAGAGAGACAATAGGCTTTTAACTAACCACGAAGTGCAATGGTTGGGAGAGTGTCAGAAAGCACCAATGGCAGAAAGACCCCTTTACTCTCAGCCGCGCCCTCCATTGCTGTAGAGGTGGAAGGCACAAAGCACTGCCTCCATCCTTCAATGGGAGACAATCCATAAACTGTCTTGAGTCCAGCTCTTTAGGAAGCTGAGAAAGAACTCGCTTTCCACAGCACTGTTACAGCATACGAGGAAACTCTCATAAAGAGGCAGCTCAAATGCCATTTCTTCCCAGTGCTTAACTGGCCGCTTTAGGACTCCCACTTCTGCCATAGTTCCACCTTGCCAACCCGGCTCAGACGAAATGTCTACATCTTCCCCTTCAGCAACGGGGGCGAAGCCCACATGATTGTGCTTCCACATGCTTAGCAGGAGCAGACAATAGGCGTTTTACAAACCGCCATTGTGCACTGGGTCAGAGAGTGTCAGAATGCACCTATGTCAGAAAGGGCCCTTTGCTCTCAGCCGTGCCCTCCATTGCTCTAGAGGTGGAAGGCACAAAGCACTGCCTCCATCCTTCAATTGGAGACAAGCCATCGACTGTCTTGCCTCCAGCTCTTTAGGAAGCTGACAAACAACTCGCTTTCCACAGCGCTGTTACAGCAGACCGGGGAACTTCTCATACAAAGGCAGCTCAAATGGCATTTCTTCCCAGCCCTTAACCCGCAGCTTTGGGACTCCTGCTTCTGCCGCAATTCCACCTTGCCAACCCGGCTCAGACGAAATGCCTACATCTTCCCCTGAAGCCACTGGGCTGAGTCCCAAATGATTGAGCGTCCACGTGCTTAGGAGGCGAGAGACTGCACGCCTTTTTCCAACCACCATTGTGCACTGCTGGAGAGAGTGTCGGAAAGCAGCTATGTCAGAAAGACCCCTTTGCTCTCAGCCGTGCCCTTCATTGCTCTAGACGTGGAATGCACAATGCACTGGCTCCCCCCCTCAAGGGGCGACAAGCCACAGACCGTCTTCCTTCCATCTCTTTAGGAAGCTGAGAGAGAGCTCGCTTTCAACGGTGCTCTTTCTGTGTCCTGGCAACATCTCATACAAAGGCAGCTGCTATGCCATTTCTTTTCAGCGCTTAACTCGCAGATTTGGAACTTCTGCTCCTGCCGCATTTCCACCTTGCCAGACCGGCTCAGACGAAATGTCTACATCTTCCCCTTCAGCAACGGGGACGAGGCCCAGATGACTGTGCTTCCGCATGCTTAGCAGGAGCAGACCATAGGCTTTTAACAAACCGCCATTGTGCACTGGGTCAGAGAGTGTCAGAATGCACCTATGTCAGAAAGGGCCCTTTGCTCTCAGCCGTGCCCTCCATTGCTCTAGACGTGGAAGGCACAAAGCACTGCCTCCATCCTTCAATTGGAGACAAGCCATCAATTGTCCTGCTTCCAGCTCTTTAGGAAGCTGGGAAAGCACTCGCATTCCACAGTGCTCTTACAGCATCCTGGGAACGTCTCATACAAAGGCAGCTGAACACCGTGTCTTTTCAGCCCTTAACTCACCAATCTGCAACATCTGCTTCTGCCGCATTTCCACCTTGCCAACCCGGCTCAGACGAAACGCCTAGATCTTCCCCAGAAGCAACTGTGCTCATTCCCAAATGAGTGAGCATCCACATGCTTAGGAGGCGATAAACTGCATGCCGTTTTCCAACCACCATTTTACACTGCTTAGAGAGCGTCGGAAAGCAGCTATGTCAGAAAGGCCCCTTTGCTCTCAGCCATGCCCTCCATTGCTCTCGAGGTGGAAGCACAAGGCACTGGTTCTGGATCCACCCCTCAATGGGAGACAAACCACATCTTGTCCTGCTTCCAGCTCTTTAGGAAGTGGAGAAAAATCTCCCTTTCCACAGTGCTCTTACAGCGTCCTGAGAACATCTCATACAAAGGAGGCTGAACGCCGTTTCTTTTCAGCACTTAACTCGCCAGTCTGGGCCATCTGCATCCTACACGTTTCCGCCTTGCCACCCGGCTCAGACGAAATGCCTACATCTTCCCCTTGAGCAATGGGGATGAGGCCCATATGATTGTGGTTCCACATGCTGAGGAGGAGAGAGACAATAGGCTTTTAACTAACCACGAAGTGCAATGGTTGGGAGAGTGTCAGAAAGCACCAATGGCAGAAAGACCCCTTTACTCTCAGCCGCGCCCTCCATTGCTGTAGAGGTGGAAGGCACAAAGCACTGCCTCCATCCTTCAATGGGAGACAAGCCATAAACTGTCTTGAGTCCAGCTCTTTAGGAAGCTGAGAAAGAACTCGCTTTCCACAGCGCTGTTACAGCATACGAGGAAACTCTCCTACAGAGGCAGCTCAAATGCCATTTCTTCCCAGGGCTTAACTGGCCGCTTTAGGACTTCCGCTTCTGCCACAGTTCCACCTTGCCAACCCGGCTCAGACGAAATGTCTACATCTTCCCCTTCAGCAACGGGGGCGGAGCCCACATGATTGTGCTTCCACATGCTTAGCAGGAGCAGACAATAGGCGTTTTACAAACCGCCATTGTGCACTGGGTCAGAGAGTGTCAGAATGCACCTATGTCAGAAAGGGCCCTTTGCTCTCAGCCGTGCCCTCCATTGCTCTAGAGGTGGAAGGCACAAAGCACTGCCTCCATCCTTCAATTGGAGACAAGCCATCAACTGTCTTGCCTCCAGCTCTTTAGGAAGCTGACAAACAACTCGCTTTCCACAGTCCTGTTACAGCAGACCGGGGAACTTCTCATACAAAGGCAGCTCAAATGGCATTTCTTCCCAGCCCTTAACTCGCAGCTTTGGGACTCCTGCTTCTGCCGCAATTCCACCTTGCCAACCCGGCTCAGACGAAATGCCTACATCTTCCCCTGAAGCCACTGGGCTGAGTCCCAAATGATTGAGCGTCCACGTGCTTAGGAGGCGATGGACTGCACGCCTTTTTCCAACCACCATTGTGCACTGCTGGAGAGAGTGTCGGAAAGCAGCTATGTCAGAAAGACCCCTTTGCTCTCAGCCGTGCCCTTCATTGCTCTAGACGTGGAATGCACAATGCACTGGCTCCCCCCCTCATGGGGCGACAAGCCACGGACCGTCTTCCTTTCATCTCTTTAGGAAGCTGAGAAAGAGCTCGCTTTCAACGGTGCTCTTTCTGTGTCCTGGCAACATCTCATACAAAGGCAGCTGCTATGCCATTTCTTTTCAGCGCTTAACTCGCAGATTTGGAACTTCTGCTCCTGCCGCATTTCCACCTTGCCAGACCGGCTCAGACGAAATGTCTACATCTTCCCCTTCAGCAACGGGGACGAGGCCCAGATGACTGTGCTTCCGCATGCTTAGCAGGAGCAGACCATAGGCTTTTAACAAACCGCCATTGTGCACTGGGTCAGAGAGTGTCAGAATGCACCTATGTCAGAAAGGGCCCTTTGCTCTCAGCCGTGCCCTCCATTGCTCTAGACGTGGAAGGCACAAAGCACTGCCTCCATCCTTCAATTGGAGACAAGCCATCAATTGTCCTGCTTCCAGCTCTTTAGGAAGCTGGGAAAGCACTCGCATTCCACAGTGCTCTTACAGCGTCCTGGGAACGTCTCATACGAAGGCAGCTGAACACCGTGTCTTTTCAGCCCTTAACTCACCAATCTGCAACATCTGCTTCTGCCGCATTTCCACCTTGCCAACCCGGCTCAGACGAAACGCCTACATCTTCCCCAGAAGCAACTGTGCTCATTCCCAAATGAGTGAGCATCCACATGCTTAGGAGGCGATAAACTGCATGCCGTTTTCCAACCACCATTTTACACTGCTTAGAGAGCGTCGGAAAGCAGCTATGTCAGAAAGGCCCCTTTGCTCTCAGCCATGCCCTCCATTGCTCTCGAGGTGGAAGGCACAAGGCACTGGTTCTGGATCCACCCCTCAATGGGAGACAAACCACATCTTGTCCTGCTTCCAGCTCTTTAGGATGTGGAGAAAAATCTCCCTTTCCACAGTGCTCTTACAGCGTCCTGAGAACATCTCATACAAAGGAGGCTGAATGCCGTTTCTTTTCAGCACTTAACTCGCCAGTCTGGGCCATCTGCATCCTACACGTTTCCACCTTGCCACCCGGCTCACACGAAATGCCTACATCTTCACCTTGAGCAATGGGGATGAGGCCCATATGATTGTGGTTCCACATGCTGAGGAGGAGAGAGACAATAGGCTTTTAACTAACCACGAAGTGCAATGGTTGGGAGAGTGTCAGAAAGCAGCAATGGCAGAAAGACCCCTTTACTCTCAGCCGCGCCCTCCATTGCTGTAGAGGTGGAAGGCACAAAGCACTGCCTCCATCCTTCAATGGGAGACAATCCATAAACTGTCTTGAGTCCAGCTCTTTAGGAAGCTGAGAAAGAACTCGCTTTCCACAGCACTGTTACAGCATACGAGGAAACTCTCCTACAGAGGCAGCTCAAATGCCATTTCTTCCCAGTGCTTAACTGGCCGCTTTAGGACTTCCGCTTCTGCCACAGTTCCACCTTGCCAACCCGGCTCAGACGAAATGTCTACATCTTCCCCTTCAGCAACGGGGGCGAAGCCCACATGACTGTGCTTCCACATGCTTAGCAGGAGCAGACAATAGGCGTTTTACAAACCGCCATTGTGCACTGGGTCAGAGAGTGTCAGAATGCACCTATGTCAGAAAGGGCCCTTTGCTCTCAGCCGTGCCCTCCATTGCTCTAGAGGTGGAAGGCACAAAGCACTGCCTCCATCCTTCAATTGGAGACAAGCCATCGACTGTCTTGCCTCCAGCTCTTTAGGAAGCTGACAAACAACTCGCTTTCCACAGTCCTGTTACAGCAGACCGGGGAACTTCTCATACAAAGGCAGCTCAAATGGCATTTCTTCCCAGCCCTTAACTCGCAGCTTTGGGACTCCTGCTTCTGCCGCAATTCCACCTTGCCAACCCGGCTCACACGAAATGCCTACATCTTCCCCTGAAGCCACTGGGCTGAGTCCCAAATGATTGAGCGTCCACGTGCTTAGGAGGCAAGAGACTGCACGCCTTTTTCCAACCACCATTGTGCACTGCTGGAGAGAGTGTCGGAAAGCAGCTATGTCAGAAAGACCCCTTTGCTCTCAGCCATGCCCTTCATTGCTCTAGACGTGGAATGCACAATGCACTGGCTCCCCCCCTCAAGGGGCGACAAGCCACAGACCGTCTTCCTTCCATCTCTTTAGGAAGCTGAGAAAGAGCTCGCTTTCAACGGTGCTCTTTCTGTGTCCTGGCAACATCTCATACAAAGGCAGCTGCTATGCCATTTCTTTTCAGCGCTTAACTCGCAGATTTGGAACTTCTGCTCCTGCCGCATTTCCACCTTGCCAGACTGGCTCAGACGAAATGTCTACATCTTCCCCTTCAGCAACGGGGACGAGGCCCAGATGACTGTGCTTCCGCATGCTTAGCAGGAGCAGACCATAGGCTTTTAACAAACCGCCATTGTGCACTGGGTCAGAGAGTGTCAGAATGCACCTATGTCAGAAAGGGCCCTTTGCTCTCAGCCGTGCCCTCCATTGCTCTAGACGTGGAAGGCACAAAGCACTGCCTCCATCCTTCAATTGGAGACAAGCCATCAATTGTCCTGCTTCCAGCTCTTTAGGAAGCTGGGAAAGCACTCGCATTCCACAGTGCTCTTACAGCGTCCTGGGAACGTCTCATACGAAGGCAGCTGAACACCGTGTCTTTTCAGCCCTTAACTCACCAATCTGCAACATCTGCTTCTGCCGCATTTCCACCTTGCCAACCCGGCTCAGACGAAACGCCTACATCTTCCCCAGAAGCAACTGTGCTCATTCCCAAATGAGTGAGCATCCACATGCTTAGGAGTCGATAAACTGCATGCCGTTTTCCAACCACCATTTTACACTGCTTAGAGAGCGTCGGAAAGCAGCTATGTCAGAAAGGCCCCTTTGCTCTCAGCCATGCCCTCCATTGCTCTCGAGGTGGAAGGCACAAGGCACTGGTTCTGGATCCACCCCTCAATGGGAGACAAACCACATCTTGTCCTGCTTCCAGCTCTTTAGGATGTGGAGAAAAATCTCCCTTTCCACAGTGCTCTTACAGCGTCCTGAGAACATCTCATACAAAGGAGGCTGAATGCCGTTTCTTTTCAGCACTTAACTCGCCAGTCTGGGCCATCTGCATCCTACACGTTTCCACCTTGCCACCCGGCTCACACGAAATGCCTACATCTTCACCTTGAGCAATGGGGATGAGGCCCATATGATTGTGGTTCCACATGCTGAGGAGGAGAGAGACAATAGGCTTTTAACTAACCACGAAGTGCAATGGTTGGGAGAGTGTCAGAAAGCACCAATGGCAGAAAGACCCCTTTACTCTCAGCCGCGCCCTCCATTGCTGTAGAGGTGGAAGGCACAAAGCACTGCCTCCATCCTTCAATGGGAGACAATCCATAAACTGTCTTGAGTCCAGCTCTTTAGGAAGCTGAGAAAGAACTCGCTTTCCACAGCACTGTTACAGCATACGAGGAAACTCTCATAAAGAGGCAGCTCAAATGCCATTTCTTCCCAGTGCTTAACTGGCCGCTTTAGGACTCCCACTTCTGCCATAGTTCCACCTTGCCAACCCGGCTCAGACGAAATGTCTACATCTTCCCCTTCAGCAACGGGGGCGAAGCCCACATGATTGTGCTTCCACATGCTTAGCAGGAGCAGACAATAGGCGTTTTACAAACCGCCATTGTGCACTGGGTCAGAGAGTGTCAGAATGCACCTATGTCAGAAAGGGCCCTTTGCTCTCAGCCGTGCCCTCCATTGCTCTAGAGGTGGAAGGCACAAAGCACTGCCTCCATCCTTCAATTGGAGACAAGCCATCGACTGTCTTGCCTCCAGCTCTTTAGGAAGCTGACAAACAACTCGCTTTCCACAGCGCTGTTACAGCAGACCGGGGAACTTCTCATACAAAGGCAGCTCAAATGGCATTTCTTCCCAGCCCTTAACCCGCAGCTTTGGGACTCCTGCTTCTGCCGCAATTCCACCTTGCCAACCCGGCTCAGACGAAATGCCTACATCTTCCCCTGAAGCCACTGGGCTGAGTCCCAAATGATTGAGCGTCCACGTGCTTAGGAGGCGAGAGACTGCACGCCTTTTTCCAACCACCATTGTGCACTGCTGGAGAGAGTGTCGGAAAGCAGCTATGTCAGAAAGACCCCTTTGCTCTCAGCCGTGCCCTTCATTGCTCTAGACGTGGAATGCACAATGCACTGGCTCCCCCCCTCAAGGGGCGACAAGCCACAGACCGTCTTCCTTCCATCTCTTTAGGAAGCTGAGAGAGAGCTCGCTTTCAACGGTGCTCTTTCTGTGTCCTGGCAACATCTCATACAAAGGCAGCTGCTATGCCATTTCTTTTCAGCGCTTAACTCGCAGATTTGGAACTTCTGCTCCTGCCGCATTTCCACCTTGCCAGACCGGCTCAGACGAAATGTCTACATCTTCCCCTTCAGCAACGGGGACGAGGCCCAGATGACTGTGCTTCCGCATGCTTAGCAGGAGCAGACCATAGGCTTTTAACAAACCGCCATTGTGCACTGGGTCAGAGAGTGTCAGAATGCACCTATGTCAGAAAGGGCCCTTTGCTCTCAGCCGTGCCCTCCATTGCTCTAGACGTGGAAGGCACAAAGCACTGCCTCCATCCTTCAATTGGAGACAAGCCATCAATTGTCCTGCTTCCAGCTCTTTAGGAAGCTGGGAAAGCACTCGCATTCCACAGTGCTCTTACAGCATCCTGGGAACGTCTCATACAAAGGCAGCTGAACACCGTGTCTTTTCAGCCCTTAACTCACCAATCTGCAACATCTGCTTCTGCCGCATTTCCACCTTGCCAACCCGGCTCAGACGAAACGCCTAGATCTTCCCCAGAAGCAACTGTGCTCATTCCCAAATGAGTGAGCATCCACATGCTTAGGAGGCGATAAACTGCATGCCGTTTTCCAACCACCATTTTACACTGCTTAGAGAGCGTCGGAAAGCAGCTATGTCAGAAAGGCCCCTTTGCTCTCAGCCATGCCCTCCATTGCTCTCGAGGTGGAAGCACAAGGCACTGGTTCTGGATCCACCCCTCAATGGGAGACAAACCACATCTTGTCCTGCTTCCAGCTCTTTAGGAAGTGGAGAAAAATCTCCCTTTCCACAGTGCTCTTACAGCGTCCTGAGAACATCTCATACAAAGGAGGCTGAACGCCGTTTCTTTTCAGCACTTAACTCGCCAGTCTGGGCCATCTGCATCCTACACGTTTCCGCCTTGCCACCCGGCTCAGACGAAATGCCTACATCTTCCCCTTGAGCAATGGGGATGAGGCCCATATGATTGTGGTTCCACATGCTGAGGAGGAGAGAGACAATAGGCTTTTAACTAACCACGAAGTGCAATGGTTGGGAGAGTGTCAGAAAGCACCAATGGCAGAAAGACCCCTTTACTCTCAGCCGCGCCCTCCATTGCTGTAGAGGTGGAAGGCACAAAGCACTGCCTCCATCCTTCAATGGGAGACAAGCCATAAACTGTCTTGAGTCCAGCTCTTTAGGAAGCTGAGAAAGAACTCGCTTTCCACAGCGCTGTTACAGCATACGAGGAAACTCTCCTACAGAGGCAGCTCAAATGCCATTTCTTCCCAGGGCTTAACTGGCCGCTTTAGGACTTCCGCTTCTGCCACAGTTCCACCTTGCCAACCCGGCTCAGACGAAATGTCTACATCTTCCCCTTCAGCAACGGGGGCGGAGCCCACATGATTGTGCTTCCACATGCTTAGCAGGAGCAGACAATAGGCGTTTTCCAAACCGCCATTGTGCACTGGGTCAGAGAGTGTCAGAATGCACCTATGTCAGAAAGGGCCCTTTGCTCTCAGCCGTGCCCTCCATTGCTCTAGAGGTGGAAGGCACAAAGCACTGCCTCCATCCTTCAATTGGAGACAAGCCATCAACTGTCTTGCCTCCAGCTCTTTAGGAAGCTGACAAACAACTCGCTTTCCACAGTCCTGTTACAGCAGACCGGGGAACTTCTCATACAAAGGCAGCTCAAATGGCATTTCTTCCCAGCCCTTAACTCGCAGCTTTGGGACTCCTGCTTCTGCCGCAATTCCACCTTGCCAACCCGGCTCAGACGAAATGCCTACATCTTCCCCTGAAGCCACTGGGCTGAGTCCCAAATGATTGAGCGTCCACGTGCTTAGGAGGCGAGAGACTGCACGCCTTTTTCCAACCACCATTGTGCACTGCTGGAGAGAGTGTCGGAAAGCAGCTATGTCAGAAAGACCCCTTTGCTCTCAGCCGTGCCCTTCATTGCTCTAGACGTGGAATGCACAATGCACTGGCTCCCCCCCTCAAGGGGCGACAAGCCACAGACCGTCTTCCTTCCATCTCTTTAGGAAGCTGAGAAAGAGCTCGCTTTCAACGGTGCTCTTTCTGTGTCCTGGCAACATCTCATACAAAGGCAGCTGCTATGCCATTTCTTTTCAGCGCTTAACTCGCAGATTTGGAACTTCTGCTCCTGCCGCATTTCCACCTTGCCAGACCGGCTCAGACGAAATGTCTACATCTTCCCCTTCAGCAACGGGGACGAGGCCCAGATGACTGTGCTTCCGCATGCTTAGCAGGAGCAGACCATAGGCTTTTAACAAACCGCCATTGTGCACTGGGTCAGAGAGTGTCAGAATGCACCTATGTCAGAAAGGGCCCTTTGCTCTCAGCCGTGCCCTCCATTGCTCTAGACGTGGAAGGCACAAAGCACTGCCTCCATCCTTCAATTGGAGACAAGCCATCAATTGTCCTGCTTCCAGCTCTTTAGGAAGCTGGGAAAGCACTCGCATTCCACAGTGCTCTTACAGCGTCCTGGGAACGTCTCATACGAAGGCAGCTGAACACCGTGTCTTTTCAGCCCTTAACTCACCAATCTGCAACATCTGCTTCTGCCGCATTTCCACCTTGCCAACCCGGCTCAGACGAAACGCCTACATCTTCCCCAGAAGCAACTGTGCTCATTCCCAAATGAGTGAGCATCCACATGCTTAGGAGGCGATAAACTGCATGCCGTTTTCCAACCACCATTTTACACTGCTTAGAGAGCGTCGGAAAGCAGCTATGTCAGAAAGGCCCCTTTGCTCTCAGCCATGCCCTCCATTGCTCTCGAGGTGGAAGGCACAAGGCACTGGTTCTGGATCCACCCCTCAATGGGAGACAAACCACATCTTGTCCTGCTTCCAGCTCTTTAGGATGTGGAGAAAAATCTCCCTTTCCACAGTGCTCTTACAGCGTCCTGAGAACATCTCATACAAAGGAGGCTGAATGCCGTTTCTTTTCAGCACTTAACTCGCCAGTCTGGGCCATCTGCATCCTACACGTTTCCACCTTGCCACCCGGCTCACACGAAATGCCTACATCTTCACCTTGAGCAATGGGGATGAGGCCCATATGATTGTGGTTCCACATGCTGAGGAGGAGAGAGACAATAGGCTTTTAACTAACCACGAAGTGCAATGGTTGGGAGAGTGTCAGAAAGCAGCAATGGCAGAAAGACCCCTTTACTCTCAGCCGCGCCCTCCATTGCTGTAGAGGTGGAAGGCACAAAGCACTGCCTCCATCCTTCAATGGGAGACAATCCATAAACTGTCTTGAGTCCAGCTCTTTAGGAAGCTGAGAAAGAACTCGCTTTCCACAGCACTGTTACAGCATACGAGGAAACTCTCCTACAGAGGCAGCTCAAATGCCATTTCTTCCCAGTGCTTAACTGGCCGCTTTAGGACTCCCGCTTCTGCCACAGTTCCACCTTGCCAACCCGGCTCAGACGAAATGTCTACATCTTCCCCTTCAGCAACGGGGGCGAAGCCCACATGATTGTGCTTCCACATGCTTAGCAGGAGCAGACAATAGGCGTTTTACAAACCGCCATTGTGCACTGGGTCAGAGAGTGTCAGAATGCACCTATGTCAGAAAGGGCCCTTTGCTCTCAGCCGTGCCCTCCATTGCTCTAGAGGTGGAAGGCACAAAGCACTGCCTCCATCCTTCAATTGGAGACAAGCCATCGACTGTCTTGCCTCCAGCTCTTTAGGAAGCTGACAAACAACTCGCTTTCCACAGTCCTGTTACAGCAGACCGGGGAACTTCTCATACAAAGGCAGCTCAAATGGCATTTCTTCCCAGCCCTTAACTCGCAGCTTTGGGACTCCTGCTTCTGCCGCAATTCCACCTTGCCAACCCGGCTCAGACGAAATGCCTACATCTTCCCCTGAAGCCACTGGGCTGAGTCCCAAATGATTGAGCGTCCACGTGCTTAGGAGGCGAGAGACTGCACGCCTTTTTCCAACCACCATTGTGCACTGCTGGAGAGAGTGTCGGAAAGCAGCTATGTCAGAAAGACCCCTTTGCTCTCAGCCGTGCCCTTCATTGCTCTAGACGTGGAATGCACAATGCACTGGCTCCCCCCCTCAAGGGGCGACAAGCCACAGACCGTCTTCCTTCCATCTCTTTAGGAAGCTGAGAAAGAGCTCGCTTTCAACGGTGCTCTTTCTGTGTCCTGGCAACATCTCATACAAAGGCAGCTGCTATGCCATTTCTTTTCAGCGCTTAACTCGCAGATTTGGAACTTCTGCTCCTGCCGCATTTCCACCTTGCCAGACCGGCTCAGACGAAATGTCTACATCTTCCCCTTCAGCAACGGGGACGAGGCCCAGATGACTGTGCTTCCGCATGCTTAGCAGGAGCAGACCATAGGCTTTTAACAAACCGCCATTGTGCACTGGGTCAGAGAGTGTCAGAATGCACCTATGTCAGAAAGGGCCCTTTGCTCTCAGCCGTGCCCTCCATTGCTCTAGACGTGGAAGGCACAAAGCACTGCCTCCATCCTTCAATTGGAGACAAGCCATCAATTGTCCTGCTTCCAGCTCTTTAGGAAGCTGGGAAAGCACTCGCATTCCACAGTGCTCTTACAGCGTCCTGGGAACGTCTCATACGAAGGCAGCTGAACACCGTGTCTTTTCAGCCCTTAACTCACCAATCTGCAACATCTGCTTCTGCCGCATTTCCACCTTGCCAACCCGGCTCAGACGAAACGCCTACATCTTCCCCAGAAGCAACTGTGCTCATTCCCAAATGAGTGAGCATCCACATGCTTAGGAGGCGATAAACTGCATGCCGTTTTCCAACCACCATTTTACACTGCTTAGAGAGCGTCGGAAAGCAGCTATGTCAGAAAGGCCCCTTTGCTCTCAGCCATGCCCTCCATTGCTCTCGAGGTGGAAGGCACAAGGCACTGGTTCTGGATCCACCCCTCAATGGGAGACAAACCACATCTTGTCCTGCTTCCAGCTCTTTAGGATGTGGAGAAAAATCTCCCTTTCCACAGTGCTCTTACAGCGTCCTGAGAACATCTCATACAAAGGAGGCTGAACGCCGTTTCTTTTCAGCACTTCACTCGCCAGTCTGGGCCATCTGCATCCTACACGTTTCCACCTTGCCACCCGGCTCACACGAAATGCCTACATCTTCACCTTGAGCAATGGGGATGAGGCCCATATGATTGTGGTTCCACATGCTGAGGAGGAGAGAGACAATAGGCTTTTAACTAACCACGAAGTGCAACGGTTGGGAGAGTGTCAGAAAGCACCAATGGCAGAAAGACCCCTTTACTCTCAGCCGCGCCCTCCATTGCTGTAGAGGTGGAAGGCACAAAGCACTGCCTCCATCCTTCAATGGGAGACAATCCATAAACTGTCTTGAGTCCAGCTCTTTAGGAAGCTGAGAAAGAACTCGCTTTCCACAGCACTGTTACAGCATACGAGGAAACTCTCATACAGAGGCAGCTCAAATGCCATTTCTTCCCAGTGCTTAACTGGCCGCTTTAGGACTCCCGCTTCTGCCACAGTTCCACCTTGCCAACCCGGCTCAGACGAAATGTCTACATCTTCCCCTTCAGCAACGGGGGCGAAGCCCACATGATTGTGCTTCCACATGCTTAGCAGGAGCAGACAATAGGCGTTTTACAAACCGCCATTGTGCACTGGGTCAGAGAGTGTCAGAATGCACCTATGTCAGAAAGGGCCCTTTGCTCTCAGCCGTGCCCTCCATTGCTCTAGAGGTGGAAGGCACAAAGCACTGCCTCCATCCTTCAATTGGAGACAAGCCATCGACTGTCTTGCCTCCAGCTCTTTAGGAAGCTGACAAACAACTCGCTTTCCACAGTCCTGTTACAGCAGACCGGGGAACTTCTCATACAAAGGCAGCTCAAATGGCATTTCTTCCCAGCCCTTAACTCGCAGCTTTGGGACTCCTGCTTCTGCCGCAATTCCACCTTGCCAACCCGGCTCAGACGAAATGCCTACATCTTCCCCTGAAGCCACTGGGCTGAGTCCCAAATGATTGAGCGTCCACGTGCTTAGGAGGCGAGAGACTGCACGCCTTTTTCCAACCACCATTGTGCACTGCTGGAGAGAGTGTCGGAAAGCAGCTATGTCAGAAAGACCCCTTTGCTCTCAGCCGTGCCCTTCATTGCTCTAGACGTGGAATGCACAATGCACTGGCTCCCCCCCTCAAGGGGCGACAAGCCACAGACCGTCTTCCTTCCATCTCTTTAGGAAGCTGAGAAAGAGCTCGCTTTCAACGGTGCTCTTTCTGTGTCCTGGCAACATCTCATACAAAGGCAGCTGCTATGCCATTTCTTTTCAGCGCTTAACTCGCAGATTTGGAACTTCTGCTCCTGCCGCATTTCCACCTTGCCAGACCGGCTCAGACGAAATGTCTACATCTTCCCCTTCAGCAACGGGGACGAGGCCCAGATGACTGTGCTTCCGCATGCTTAGCAGGAGCAGACCATAGGCTTTTAACAAACCGCCATTGTGCACTGGGTCAGAGAGTGTCAGAATGCACCTATGTCAGAAAGGGCCCTTTGCTCTCAGCCGTGCCCTCCATTGCTCTAGACGTGGAAGGCACAAAGCACTGCCTCCATCCTTCAATTGGAGACAAGCCATCAATTGTCCTGCTTCCAGCTCTTTAGGAAGCTGGGAAAGCACTCGCATTCCACAGTGCTCTTACAGCGTCCTGGGAACGTCTCATACAAAGGCAGCTGAACACCGTGTCTTTTCAGCCCTTAACTCACCAATCTGCAACATCTGCTTCTGCCGCATTTCCACCTTGCCAACCCGGCTCAGACGAAACGCCTACATCTTCCCCAGAAGCAACTGTGCTCATTCCCAAATGATTGAGCATCCACATGCTTAGGAGGCGATAAACTGCATGCCGTTTTCCAACCACCATTTTACACTGCTTAGAGAGCGTCGGAAAGCAGCTATGTCAGAAAGGCCCCTTTGCTCTCAGCCATGCCCTCCATTGCTCTCGAGGTGGAAGGCACAAGGCACTGGTTCTGGATCCACCCCTCAATGGGAGACAAACCACATCTTGTCCTGCTTGCAGCTCTTTAGGAAGTGGAGAAAAAACTCCCTTTCCACAGTGCTCTTACAGCGTCCTGGGAACATCTCATACAAAGGAGGCTGAACGCCGTTTCTTTTCAGCACTTAACTCGCCAGTCTGGGCCATCTGCATCCTACACGTTTCCACCTTGCCACCCGGCTCAGACGAAATGCCTACATCTTCACCTTGAGCAATGGGGATGAGGCCCATATGATTGTGGTTCCACATGGTGAGGAGGAGAGAGACAATAGGCTTTTAACTAACCATGAAGTGCAACGGTTGGGAGAGTGTCAGAAAGCACCAATGGCAGAAAGACCCCTTTACTCTCAGCCGCGCCCTCCATTGCTGTAGAGGTGGAAGGCACAAAGCACTGCCTCCATCCTTCAATGGGAGACAAGCCATAAACTGTCTTGCCTCCAGCTCTTTAGGAAGCTGAGAAAGAACTCGCTTTCCACAGCGCTGTAACAGCATACGAGGAAACTCTCCTACAGAGGCAGCTCAAATGCCATTTCTTCCCAGTGCTTAACTGGCCGCTTTAGGACTTCCGCTTCTGCCACAGTTCCACCTTGCCAACCCGGCTCAGACGAAATGTCTACATCTTCCCCTTCAGCAACGGGGGCGAAGCCCACATGATTGTGCTTCCACATGCTTAGCAGGAGCAGACAATAGGCGTTTTACAAACCGCCATTGTGCACTGGGTCAGAGAGTGTCAGAATGCACCTATGTCAGAAAGGGCCCTTTGCTCTCAGCCGTGCCCTCCATTGCTCTAGAGGTGGAAGGCACAAAGCACTGCCTCCATCCTTCAATTGGAGACAAGCCATCGACTGTCTTGCCTCCAGCTCTTTAGGAAGCTGACAAACAACTCGCTTTCCACAGTCCTGTTACAGCAGACCGGGGAACTTCTCATACAAAGGCAGCTCAAATGGCATTTCTTCCCAGCCCTTAACTCGCAGCTTTGGGACTCCTGCTTCTGCCGCAATTCCACCTTGCCAACCCGGCTCAGACGAAATGCCTACATCTTCCCCTGAAGCCACTGGGCTGAGTCCCAAATGATTGAGCGTCCACGTGCTTAGGAGGCGAGAGACTGCACGCCTTTTTCCAACCACCATTGTGCACTGCTGGAGAGAGTGTCGGAAAGCAGCTATGTCAGAAAGACCCCTTTGCTCTCAGCCGTGCCCTTCATTGCTCTAGACGTGGAATGCACAATGCACTGGCTCCCCCCCTCAAGGGGCGACAAGCCACAGACCGTCTTCCTTCCATCTCTTTAGGAAGCTGAGAGAGAGCTCGCTTTCAACGGTGCTCTTTCTGTGTCCTGGCAACATCTCATACAAAGGCAGCTGCTATGCCATTTCTTTTCAGCGCTTAACTCGCAGATTTGGAACTTCTGCTCCTGCCGCATTTCCACCTTGCCAGACCGGCTCAGACGAAATGTCTACATCTTCCCCTTCAGCAACGGGGACGAGGCCCAGATGACTGTGCTTCCGCATGCTTAGCAGGAGCAGACCATAGGCTTTTAACAAACCGCCATTGTGCACTGGGTCAGAGAGTGTCAGAATGCACCTATGTCAGAAAGGGCCCTTTGCTCTCAGCCGTGCCCTCCATTGCTCTAGACGTGGAAGGCACAAAGCACTGCCTCCATCCTTCAATTGGAGACAAGCCATCAATTGTCCTGCTTCCAGCTCTTTAGGAAGCTGGGAAAGCACTCGCATTCCACAGTGCTCTTACAGCATCCTGGGAACGTCTCATACAAAGGCAGCTGAACACCGTGTCTTTTCAGCCCTTAACTCACCAATCTGCAACATCTGCTTCTGCCGCATTTCCACCTTGCCAACCCGGCTCAGACGAAACGCCTAGATCTTCCCCAGAAGCAACTGTGCTCATTCCCAAATGAGTGAGCATCCACATGCTTAGGAGGCGATAAACTGCATGCCGTTTTCCAACCACCATTTTACACTGCTTAGAGAGCGTCGGAAAGCAGCTATGTCAGAAAGGCCCCTTTGCTCTCAGCCATGCCCTCCATTGCTCTCGAGGTGGAAGGCACAAGGCACTGGTTCTGGATCCACCCCTCAATGGGAGACAAACCACATCTTGTCCTGCTTCCAGCTCTTTAGGAAGTGGAGAAAAATCTCCCTTTCCACAGTGCTCTTACAGCGTCCTGAGAACATCTCATACAAAGGAGGCTGAACGCCGTTTCTTTTCAGCACTTAACTCGCCAGTCTGGGCCATCTGCATCCTACACGTTTCCGCCTTGCCACCCGGCTCAGACGAAATGCCTACATCTTCCCCTTGAGCAATGGGGATGAGGCCCATATGATTGTGGTTCCACATGCTGAGGAGGAGAGAGACAATAGGCTTTTAACTAACCACGAAGTGCAATGGTTGGGAGAGTGTCAGAAAGCACCAATGGCAGAAAGACCCCTTTACTCTCAGCCGCGCCCTCCATTGCTGTAGAGGTGGAAGGCACAAAGCACTGCCTCCATCCTTCAATGGGAGACAAGCCATAAACTGTCTTGAGTCCAGCTCTTTAGGAAGCTGAGAAAGAACTCGCTTTCCACAGCGCTGTTACAGCATACGAGGAAACTCTCCTACAGAGGCAGCTCAAATGCCATTTCTTCCCAGTGCTTAACTGGCCGCTTTAGGACTTCCGCTTCTGCCACAGTTCCACCTTGCCAACCCGGCTCAGACGAAATGTCTACATCTTCCCCTTCAGCAACGGGGGCGGAGCCCACATGATTGTGCTTCCACATGCTTAGCAGGAGCAGACAATAGGCGTTTTACAAACCGCCATTGTGCACTGGGTCAGAGAGTGTCAGAATGCACCTATGTCAGAAAGGGCCCTTTGCTCTCAGCCGTGCCCTCCATTGCTCTAGAGGTGGAAGGCACAAAGCACTGCCTCCATCCTTCAATTGGAGACAAGCCATCAACTGTCTTGCCTCCAGCTCTTTAGGAAGCTGACAAACAACTCGCTTTCCACAGTCCTGTTACAGCAGACCGGGGAACTTCTCATACAAAGGCAGCTCAAATGGCATTTCTTCCCAGCCCTTAACTCGCAGCTTTGGGACTCCTGCTTCTGCCGCAATTCCACCTTGCCAACCCGGCTCAGACGAAATGCCTACATCTTCCCCTGAAGCCACTGGGCTGAGTCCCAAATGATTGAGCGTCCACGTGCTTAGGAGGCGAGAGACTGCACGCCTTTTTCCAACCACCATTGTGCACTGCTGGAGAGAGTGTCGGAAAGCAGCTATGTCAGAAAGACCCCTTTGCTCTCAGCCGTGCCCTTCATTGCTCTAGACGTGGAATGCACAATGCACTGGCTCCCCCCCTCAAGGGGCGACAAGCCACAGACCGTCTTCCTTCCATCTCTTTAGGAAGCTGAGAAAGAGCTCGCTTTCAACGGTGCTCTTTCTGTGTCCTGGCAACATCTCATACAAAGGCAGCTGCTATGCCATTTCTTTTCAGCGCTTAACTCGCAGATTTGGAACTTCTGCTCCTGCCGCATTTCCACCTTGCCAGACCGGCTCAGACGAAATGTCTACATCTTCCCCTTCAGCAACGGGGACGAGGCCCAGATGACTGTGCTTCCGCATGCTTAGCAGGAGCAGACCATAGGCTTTTAACAAACCGCCATTGTGCACTGGGTCAGAGAGTGTCAGAATGCACCTATGTCAGAAAGGGCCCTTTGCTCTCAGCCGTGCCCTCCATTGCTCTAGACGTGGAAGGCACAAAGCACTGCCTCCATCCTTCAATTGGAGACAAGCCATCAATTGTCCTGCTTCCAGCTCTTTAGGAAGCTGGGAAAGCACTCGCATTCCACAGTGCTCTTACAGCGTCCTGGGAACGTCTCATACAAAGGCAGCTGAACACCGTGTCTTTTCAGCCCTTAACTCACCAATCTGCAACATCTGCTTCTGCCGCATTTCCACCTTGCCAACCCGGCTCAGACGAAACGCCTAGATCTTCCCCAGAAGCAACTGTGCTCATTCCCAAATGAGTGAGCATCCACATGCTTAGGAGGCGATAAACTGCATGCCGTTTTCCAACCACCATTTTACACTGCTTAGAGAGCGTCGGAAAGCAGCTATGTCAGAAAGGCCCCTTTGCTCTCAGCCATGCCCTCCATTGCTCTCGAGGTGGAAGGCACAAGGCACTGGTTCTGGATCCACCCCTCAATGGGAGACAAACCACATCTTGTCCTGCTTCCAGCTCTTTAGGAAGTGGAGAAAAATCTCCCTTTCCACAGTGCTCTTACAGCGTCCTGGGAACATCTCATACAAAGGAGGCTGAACGCCGTTTCTTTTCAGCACTTCACTCGCCAGTCTGGGCCATCTGCATCCTACACGTTTCCGCCTTGCCACCCGGCTCAGACGAAATGCCTACATCTTCCCCTTGAGCAATGGGGATGAGGCCCATATGATTGTGGTTCCACATGCTGAGGAGGAGAGAGACAATAGGCTTTTAACTAACCACGAAGTGCAATGGTTGGGAGAGTGTCAGAAAGCACCAATGGCAGAAAGACCCCTTTACTCTCAGCCGCGCCCTCCATTGCTGTAGAGGTGGAAGGCACAAAGCACTGCCTCCATCCTTCAATGGGAGACAAGCCATAAACTGTCTTGAGTCCAGCTCTTTAGGAAGCTGAGAAAGAACTCGCTTTCCACAGCGCTGTTACAGCATACGAGGAAACTCTCCTACAGAGGCAGCTCAAATGCCATTTCTTCCCAGTGCTTAACTGGCCGCTTTAGGACTTCCGCTTCTGCCACAGTTCCACCTTGCCAACCCGGCTCAGACGAAATGCCTACATCTTCCCCTTCAGCAACGGGGGCGGAGCCCACATGATTGTGCTTCCACATGCTTAGCAGGAGCAGACAATAGGCGTTTTACAAACCGCCATTGTGCACTGGGTCAGAGAGTGTCAGAATGCACCTATGTCAGAAAGGGCCCTTTGCTCTCAGCCGTGCCCTCCATTGCTCTAGAGGTGGAAGGCACAAAGCACTGCCTCCATCCTTCAATTGGAGACAAGCCATCAACTGTCTTGCCTCCAGCTCTTTAGGAAGCTGACAAACAACTCGCTTTCCACAGTCCTGTTACAGCAGACCGGGGAACTTCTCATACAAAGGCAGCTCAAATGGCATTTCTTCCCAGCCCTTAACTCGCAGCTTTGGGACTCCTGCTTCTGCCGCAATTCCACCTTGCCAGACCGGCTCAGACGAAATGCCTACATCTTCCCCTGAAGCAACTGGGCTGAGTCCCAAGTTATTGAGCGTCCACGTGCTTAGGAGGCGATAGACTGCACGCCTTTTTCCAACCACCATTGTGCACTGCTGGAGAGAGTGTCGGAAAGCAGCTATGTCAGAAAGACCCCTTTGCTCTCAGCCGTGCCCTTCATTGCTCTAGACGTGGAATGCACAATGCACTGGCTCCCCCCCTCAAGGGGCGACAAGCCACAGACCGTCTTCCTTCCATCTCTTTAGGAAGCTGAGAAAGAGCTCGCTTTCAACGGTGCTCTTTCTGTGTCCTGGCAACATCTCATACAAAGGCAGCTGCTATGCCATTTCTTTTCAGCGCTTAACTCGCAGATTTGGAACTTCTGCTCCTGCCGCATTTCCACCTTGCCAGACCGGCTCAGACGAAATGTCTACATCTTCCCCTTCAGCAACGGGGACGAGGCCCAGATGACTGTGCTTCCGCATGCTTAGCAGGAGCAGACCATAGGCTTTTAACAAACCGCCATTGTGCACTGGGTCAGAGAGTGTCAGAATGCACCTATGTCAGAAAGGGCCCTTTGCTCTCAGCCGTGCCCTCCATTGCTCTAGATGTGGAAGGCACAAAGCACTGCCTCCATCCTTCATTTGGAGACAAGCCATCAATTGTCCTGCTTCCAGCTCTTTAGGAAGCTGGGAAAGCACTCGCATTCCACAGTGCTCTTACAGCATCCTGGGAACGTCTCATACAAAGGCAGCTGAACACCGTGTCTTTTCAGCCCTTAACTCACCAATCTGCAACATCTGCTTCTGCCGCATTTCCACCTTGCCAACCCGGCTCAGACGAAACGCCTAGATCTTCCCCAGAAGCAACTGTGCTCATTCCCAAATGAGTGAGCATCCACATGCTTAGGAGGCGATAAACTGCATGCCGTTTTCCAACCACCATTTTACACTGCTTAGAGAGCGTCGGAAAGCAGCTATGTCAGAAAGGCCCCTTTGCTCTCAGCCATGCCCTCCATTGCTCTCGAGGTGGAAGGCACAAGGCACTGGTTCTGGATCCACCCCTCAATGGGAGACAAACCACATCTTGTCCTGCTTCCAGCTCTTTAGGAAGTGGAGAAAAATCTCCCTTTCCACAGTGCTCTTACAGCGTCCTGGGAACATCTCATACAAAGGAGGCTGAACGCCGTTTCTTTTCAGCACTTCACTCGCCAGTCTGGGCCATCTGCATCCTACACGTTTCCGCCTTGCCACCCGGCTCAGACGAAATGCCTACATCTTCCCCTTGAGCAATGGGGATGAGGCCCATATGATTGTGGTTCCACATGCTGAGGAGGAGAGAGACAATAGGCTTTTAACTAACCACGAAGTGCAATGGTTGGGAGAGTGTCAGAAAGCACCAATGGCAGAAAGACCCCTTTACTCTCAGCCGCGCCCTCCATTGCTGTAGAGGTGGAAGGCACAAAGCACTGCCTCCATCCTTCAATGGGAGACAAGCCATAAACTGTCTTGAGTCCAGCTCTTTAGGAAGCTGAGAAAGAACTCGCTTTCCACAGCGCTGTTACAGCATACGAGGAAACTCTCCTACAGAGGCAGCTCAAATGCCATTTCTTCCCAGTGCTTAACTGGCCGCTTTAGGACTTCCGCTTCTGCCACAGTTCCACCTTGCCAACCCGGCTCAGACGAAATGTCTACATCTTCCCCTTCAGCAACGGGGGCGGAGCCCACATGATTGTGCTTCCACATGCTTAGCAGGAGCAGACAATAGGCGTTTTACAAACCGCCATTGTGCACTGGGTCAGAGAGTGTCAGAATGCACCTATGTCAGAAAGGGCCCTTTGCTCTCAGCCGTGCCCTCCATTGCTCTAGAGGTGGAAGGCACAAAGCACTGCCTCCATCCTTCAATTGGAGACAAGCCATCAACTGTCTTGCCTCCAGCTCTTTAGGAAGCTGACAAACAACTCGCTTTCCACAGTCCTGTTACAGCAGACCGGGGAACTTCTCATACAAAGGCAGCTCAAATGGCATTTCTTCCCAGCCCTTAACTCGCAGCTTTGGGACTCCTGCTTCTGCCACAATTCCACCTTGCCAGACCGGCTCAGACGAAATGCCTACATCTTCCCCTGAAGCAACTGGGCTGAGTCCCAAGTTATTGAGCGTCCACGTGCTTAGGAGGCGATAGACTGCACGCCTTTTTCCAACCACCATTGTGCACTGCTGGAGAGAGTGTCGGAAAGCAGCTATGTCAGAAAGACCCCTTTGCTCTCAGCCGTGCCCTTCATTGCTCTAGACGTGGAATGCACAATGCACTGGCTCCCCCCCTCAAGGGGCGACAAGCCACAGACCGTCTTCCTTCCATCTCTTTAGGAAGCTGAGAAAGAGCTCGCTTTCAACGGTGCTCTTTCTGTGTCCTGGCAACATCTCATACAAAGGCAGCTGCTATGCCATTTCTTTTCAGCGCTTAACTCGCAGATTTGGAACTTCTGCTCCTGCCGCATTTCCACCTTGCCAGACCGGCTCAGACGAAATGTCTACATCTTCCCCTTCAGCAACGGGGACGAGGCCCAGATGACTGTGCTTCCGCATGCTTAGCAGGAGCAGACCATAGGCTTTTAACAAACCGCCATTGTGCACTGGGTCAGAGAGTGTCAGAATGCACCTATGTCAGAAAGGGCCCTTTGCTCTCAGCCGTGCCCTCCATTGCTCTAGACGTGGAAGGCACAAAGCACTGCCTCCATCCTTCAATTGGAGACAAGCCATCAATTGTCCTGCTTCCAGCTCTTTAGGAAGCTGGGAAAGCACTCGCATTCCACAGTGCTCTTACAGCGTCCTGGGAACGTCTCATACGAAGGCAGCTGAACACCGTGTCTTTTCAGCCCTTAACTCACCAATCTGCAACATCTGCTTCTGCCGCATTTCCACCTTGCCAACCCGGCTCAGACGAAACGCCTACATCTTCCCCAGAAGCAACTGTGCTCATTCCCAAATGAGTGAGCATCCACATGCTTAGGAGGCGATAAACTGCATGCCGTTTTCCAACCACCATTTTACACTGCTTAGAGAGCGTCGGAAAGCAGCTATGTCAGAAAGGCCCCTTTGCTCTCAGCCATGCCCTCCATTGCTCTCGAGGTGGAAGGCACAAGGCACTGGTTCTGGATCCACCCCTCAATGGGAGACAAACCACATCTTGTCCTGCTTCCAGCTCTTTAGGATGTGGAGAAAAATCTCCCTTTCCACAGTGCTCTTACAGCGTCCTGAGAACATCTCATACAAAGGAGGCTGAATGCCGTTTCTTTTCAGCACTTAACTCGCCAGTCTGGGCCATCTGCATCCTACACGTTTCCACCTTGCCACCCGGCTCACACGAAATGCCTACATCTTCACCTGGAGCAATGGGGATGAGGCCCATATGATTGTGGTTCCACATGCTGAGGAGGAGAGAGACAATAGGCTTTTAACTAACCACGAAGTGCAATGGTTGGGAGAGTGTCAGAAAGCACCAATGGCAGAAAGACCCCTTTACTCTCAGCCGCGCCCTCCATTGCTGTAGAGGTGGAAGGCACAAAGCACTGCCTCCATCCTTCAATGGGAGACAATCCATAAACTGTCTTGAGTCCAGCTCTTTAGGAAGCTGAGAAAGAACTCGCTTTCCACAGCACTGTTACAGCATACGAGGAAACTCTCATACAGAGGCAGCTCAAATGCCATTTCTTCCCAGTGCTTAACTGGCCGCTTTAGGACTCCCGCTTCTGCCACAGTTCCACCTTGCCTACCCGGCTCAGACGAAATGTCTACATCTTCCCCTTCAGCAACGGGGGCGAAGCCCACATGATTGTGCTTCCACATGCTTAGCAGGAGCAGACAATAGGCGTTTTACAAACCGCCATTGTGCACTGGGTCAGAGAGTGTCAGAATGCACCTATGTCAGAAAGGGCCCTTTGCTCTCAGCCGTGCCCTCCATTGCTCTAGAGGTGGAAGGCACAAAGCACTGCCTCCATCCTTCAATTGGAGACAAGCCATCGAATGTCTTGCCTCCAGCTCTTTAGGAAGCTGACAAACAACTCGCTTTCCACAGTCCTGTTACAGCAGACCGGGGAACTTCTCATACAAAGGCAGCTCAAATGGCATTTCTTCCCAGCCCTTAACTCGCAGCTTTGGGACTCCTGCTTCTGCCGCAATTCCACCTTGCCAACCCGGCTCAGACGAAATGCCTACATCTTCCCCTGAAGCCACTGGGCTGAGTCCCAAATGATTGAGCGTCCACGTGCTTAGGAGGCGAGAGACTGCACGCCTTTTTCCAACCACCATTGTGCACTGCTGGAGAGAGTGTCGGAAAGCAGCTATGTCAGAAAGACCCCTTTGCTCTCAGCCGTGCCCTTCATTGCTCTAGTCGTGGAATGCACAATGCACTGGCTCCCCCCCTCAAGGGGCGACAAGCCACAGACCGTCTTCCTTCCATCTCTTTAGGAAGCTGAGAAAGAGCTCGCTTTCAACGGTGCTCTTTCTGTGTCCTGGCAACATCTCATACAAAGGCAGCTGCTATGCCATTTCTTTTCAGCGCTTAACTCGCAGATTTGGAACTTCTGCTCCTGCCGCATTTCCACGTTGCCAGACCGGCTCAGACGAAATGTCTACATCTTCCCCTTCAGCAACGGGGACGAGGCCCAGATGACTGTGCTTCCGCATGCTTAGCAGGAGCAGACCATAGGCTTTTAACAAACCGCCATTGTGCACTGGGTCAGAGAGTGTCAGAATGCACCTATGTCAGAAAGGGCCCTTTGCTCTCAGCCGTGCCCTCCATTGCTCTAGACGTGGAAGGCACAAAGCACTGCCTCCATCCTTCAATTGGAGACAAGCCATCAACTGTCCTGCTTCCAGCTCTTTAGGAAGCTGGGAAAGCACTCGCATTCCACAGTGCTCTTACAGCGTCCTGGGAACGTCTCATACAAAGGCAGCTGAACACCGTGTCTTTTCAGCCCTTAACTCACCAATCTGCAACATCTGCTTCTGCCGCATTTCCACCTTGCCAACCCGGCTCAGACGAAACGCCTACATCTTCCCCAGAAGCAACTGTGCTCATTCCCAAATGATTGAGCATCCACATGCTTAGGAGGCGATAAACTGCATGCCTTTTTCCAACCACCATTTTACACTGCTTAGAGAGCGTCGGAAAGCAGCTATGTCAGAAAGGCCCCTTTGCTCTCAGCCATGCCCTCCATTGCTCTCGAGGTGGAAGGCACAAGGCACTGGTTCTGGATCCACCCCTCAATGGGAGACAAACCACATCTTGTCCTGCTTCCAGCTCTTTAGGAAGTGGAGAAAAATCTCCCTTTCCACAGTGCTCTTACAGCGTCCTGGGAACATCTCATACAAAGGAGGCTGAACGCCGTTTCTTTTCAGCACTTCACTCGCCAGTCTGGGCCATCTGCATCCTACACGTTTCCACCTTGCCACCCGGCTCAGACGAAATGCCTACATCTTCACCTTGAGCAATGGGGATGAGGCCCATATGATTGTGGTTCCACATGCTGAGGAGGAGAGAGACTATAGGCTTTTAACTAACCACGAAGTGCAATGGTTGGGAGAGTGTCAGAAAGCACCAATGGCAGAAAGACCCCTTTACTCTCAGCCGCGCCCTCCATTGCTGTAGAGGTGGAAGGCACAAAGCACTGCCTCCATCCTTCAATGGGAGACAAGCCATAAACTGTCTTGCCTCCAGCTCTTTAGGAAGCTGAGAAAGAACTCGCTTTCCACAGTGCTGTAACAGCATACGAGGAAACTCTCCTACAGAGGCAGCTCAAATGCCATTTCTTCCCAGTGCTTAACTGGCCGCTTTAGGACTTCCGCTTCTGCCACAGTTCCACCTTGCCAACCCGGCTCAGACGAAATGCCTACATCTTCCCCTTCAGCAACGGGGGCGAAGCCCACATGATTGTGCTTCCACATGCTTAGCAGGAGCAGACAATAGGCGTTTTACAAACCGCCATTGTGCACTGGGTCAGAGAGTGTCAGAATGCACCTATGTCAGAAAGGGCCCTTTGCTCTCAGCCGTGCCCTCCATTGCTCTAGAGGTGGAAGGCACAAAGCACTGCCTCCATCCTTCAATTGGAGACAAGCCATCGACTGTCTTGCCTCCAGCTCTTTAGGAAGCTGACAAACAACTCGCTTTCCACAGTCCTGTTACAGCAGACCGGGGAACTTCTCATACAAAGGCAGCTCAAATGGCATTTCTTCCCAGCCCTTAACTCGCAGCTTTGGGACTCCTGCTTCTGCCGCAATTCCACCTTGCCAACCCGGCTCAGACGAAATGCCTACATCTTCCCCTGAAGCCACTGGGCTGAGTCCCAAATGATTGAGCGTCCACGTGCTTAGGAGGCGAGAGACTGCACGCCTTTTTCCAACCACCATTGTGCACTGCTGGAGAGAGTGTCGGAAAGCAGCTATGTCAGAAAGACCCCTTTGCTCTCAGCCGTGCCCTTCATTGCTCTAGACGTGGAATGCACAATGCACTGGCTCCCCCCCTCAAGGGGCGACAAGCCACAGACCGTCTTCCTTCCATCTCTTTAGGAAGCTGAGAAAGAGCTCGCTTTCAACGGTGCTCTTTCTGTGTCCTGGCAACATCTCATACAAAGGCAGCTGCTATGCCATTTCTTTTCAGCGCTTAACTCGCAGATTTGGAACTTCTGCTCCTGCCGCATTTCCACCTTGCCAGACCGGCTCAGACGAAATGTCTACATCTTCCCCTTCAGCAACGGGGACGAGGCCCAGATGACTGTGCTTCCGCATGCTTAGCAGGAGCAGACCATAGGCTTTTAACAAACCGCCATTGTGCACTGGGTCAGAGAGTGTCAGAATGCACCTATGTCAGAAAGGGCCCTTTGCTCTCAGCCGTGCCCTCCATTGCTCTAGACGTGGAAGGCACAAAGCACTGCCTCCATCCTTCAATTGGAGACAAGCCATCAATTGTCCTGCTTCCAGCTCTTTAGGAAGCTGGGAAAGCACTCGCATTCCACAGTGCTCTTACAGCGTCCTGGGAACGTCTCATACAAAGGCAGCTGAACACCGTGTCTTTTCAGCCCTTAACTCACCAATCTGCAACATCTGCTTCTGCCGCATTTCCACCTTGCCAACCCGGCTCAGACGAAACGCCTAGATCTTCCCCAGAAGCAACTGTGCTCATTCCCAAATGAGTGAGCATCCACATGCTTAGGAGGCGATAAACTGCATGCCGTTTTCCAACCACCATTTTACACTGCTTAGAGAGCGTCGGAAAGCAGCTATGTCAGAAAGGCCCCTTTGCTCTCAGCCATGCCCTCCATTGCTCTCGAGGTGGAAGGCACAAGGCACTGGTTCTGGATCCACCCCTCAATGGGAGACAAACCACATCTTGTCCTGCTTCCAGCTCTTTAGGAAGTGGAGAAAAATCTCCCTTTCCACAGTGCTCTTACAGCGTCCCCAGAACATCTCATACAAAGGAGGCTGAACGCCGTTTCTTTTCAGCACTTAACTCGCCAGTCTGGGCCATCTGCATCCTACACGTTTCCACCTTGCCACCCGGCTCAGACGAAATGCCTACATCTTCACCTGGAGCAATGGGGATGAGGCCCATATGATTGTGGTTCCACATGCTGAGGAGGAGAGAGACAATAGGCTTTTAACTAACCACGAAGTGCAATGGTTGGGAGAGTGTCAGAAAACAGCAATGGCAGAAAGACCCCTTTACTCTCAGCCGCGCCCTCCATTGCTGTAGAGGTGGAAGGCACAAAGCACTGCCTCCATCCTTCAATGGGAGACAAGCCATAAACTGTCTTGCCTCCAGCTCTTTAGGAAGCTGAGAAAGAACTCGCTTTCCACAGTGCTGTTACAGCATACGAGGAAACTCTCGTACAGAGGCAGCTCAAATGCCATTTCTTCCCAGTGCTTAACTGGCCGCTTTAGGACTTCCGCTTCTGCCACAGTTCCACCTTGCCAACCCGGCTCAGACGAAATGTCTACATCTTCCCCTTCAGCAACGGGGGCGAAGCCCACATGATTGTGCTTCCACATGCTTAGCAGGAGCAGACAATAGGCGTTTTACAAACCGCCATTGTGCACTGGGTCAGAGAGTGTCAGAATGCACCTATGTCAGAAAGGGCCCTTTGCTCTCAGCCGTGCCCTCCATTGCTCTCGAGGTGGAAGGCACAAGGCACTGGTTCTGGATCCACCCCTCAATGGGAGACAAACCACATCTTGTCCTGCTTGCAGCTCTTTAGGATGTGGAGAAATAACTCCCTTTCCACAGTGCTCTTACAGCGTCCTGAGATCATCTCATACAAAGGAGGCTGAAGGCCGTTTCTTTTCAGCACTTAACTCACCAGTCTAGGCCATCTGCATCCTACACATTTCCACCTTGCCACCCGGCTCAGACGAAATGCCTACATCTTCCCCTTCAGCAACGGGGGCGAAGCCCACATGATTGTGCTTCCACATGCTTAGCAGGAGCAGACAATAGGCGTTTTACAAACCGCCATTGTGCACTGGGTCAGAGAGTGTCAGAATGCACCTATGTCAGAAAGGGCCCTTTGCTCTCAGCCGTGCCCTCCATTGCTCTAGAGGTGGAAGGCACAAAGCACTGCCTCCATCCTTCAATTGGAGACAAGCCATCGACTGTCTTGCCTCCAGCTCTTTAGGAAGCTGACAAACAACTCGCTTTCCACAGTCCTGTTACAGCAGACCGGGGAACTTCTCATACAAAGGCAGCTCAAATGGCATTTCTTCCCAGCCCTTAACTCGCAGCTTTGGGACTCCTGCTTCTGCCGCAATTCCACCTTGCCAACCCGGCTCAGACGAAATGCCTACATCTTCCCCTGAAGCCACTGGGCTGAGTCCCAAATGATTGAGCGTCCACGTGCTTAGGAGGCGAGAGACTGCACGCCTTTTTCCAACCACCATTGTGCACTGCTGGAGAGAGTGTCGGAAAGCAGCTATGTCAGAAAGACCCCTTTGCTCTCAGCCGTGCCCTTCATTGCTCTAGACGTGGAATGCACAATGCACTGGCTCCCCCCCTCAAGGGGCGACAAGCCACAGACCGTCTTCCTTCCATCTCTTTAGGAAGCTGAGAAAGAGCTCGCTTTCAACGGTGCTCTTTCTGTGTCCTGGCAACATCTCATACAAAGGCAGCTGCTATGCCATTTCTTTTCAGCGCTTAACTCGCAGATTTGGAACTTCTGCTCCTGCCGCATTTCCACCTTGCCAGACCGGCTCAGACGAAATGTCTACATCTTCCCCTTCAGCAACGGGGACGAGGCCCAGATGACTGTGCTTCCGCATGCTTAGCAGGAGCAGACCATAGGCTTTTAACAAACCGCCATTGTGCACTGGGTCAGAGAGTGTCAGAATGCACCTATGTCAGAAAGGGCCCTTTGCTCTCAGCCGTGCCCTCCATTGCTCTAGACGTGGAAGGCACAAAGCACTGCCTCCATCCTTCAATTGGAGACAAGCCATCAATTGTCCTGCTTCCAGCTCTTTAGGAAGCTGGGAAAGCACTCGCATTCCACAGTGCTCTTACAGCGTCCTGGGAACGTCTCATACAAAGGCAGCTGAACACCGTGTCTTTTCAGCCCTTAACTCACCAATCTGCAACATCTGCTTCTGCCGCATTTCCACCTTGCCAACCCGGCTCAGACGAAACGCCTAGATCTTCCCCAGAAGCAACTGTGCTCATTCCCAAATGAGTGAGCATCCACATGCTTAGGAGGCGATAAACTGCATGCCGTTTTCCAACCACCATTTTACACTGCTTAGAGAGCGTCGGAAAGCAGCTATGTCAGAAAGGCCCCTTTGCTCTCAGCCATGCCCTCCATTGCTCTCGAGGTGGAAGGCACAAGGCACTGGTTCTGGATCCACCCCTCAATGGGAGACAAACCACATCTTGTCCTGCTTCCAGCTCTTTAGGAAGTGGAGAAAAATCTCCCTTTCCACAGTGCTCTTACAGCGTCCCCAGAACATCTCATACAAAGGAGGCTGAACGCCGTTTCTTTTCAGCACTTAACTCGCCAGTCTGGGCCATCTGCATCCTACACGTTTCCACCTTGCCACCCGGCTCAGACGAAATGCCTACATCTTCACCTGGAGCAATGGGGATGAGGCCCATATGATTGTGGTTCCACATGCTGAGGAGGAGAGAGACAATAGGCTTTTAACTAACCACGAAGTGCAATGGTTGGGAGAGTGTCAGAAAACAGCAATGGCAGAAAGACCCCTTTACTCTCAGCCGCGCCCTCCATTGCTGTAGAGGTGGAAGGCACAAAGCACTGCCTCCATCCTTCAATGGGAGACAAGCCATAAACTGTCTTGCCTCCAGCTCTTTAGGAAGCTGAGAAAGAACTCGCTTTCCACAGTGCTGTTACAGCATACGAGGAAACTCTCGTACAGAGGCAGCTCAAATGCCATTTCTTCCCAGTGCTTAACTGGCCGCTTTAGGACTTCCGCTTCTGCCACAGTTCCACCTTGCCAACCCGGCTCAGACGAAATGTCTACATCTTCCCCTTCAGCAACGGGGGCGAAGCCCACATGATTGTGCTTCCACATGCTTAGCAGGAGCAGACAATAGGCGTTTTACAAACCGCCATTGTGCACTGGGTCAGAGAGTGTCAGAATGCACCTATGTCAGAAAGGGCCCTTTGCTCTCAGCCGTGCCCTCCATTGCTCTCGAGGTGGAAGGCACAAGGCACTGGTTCTGGATCCACCCCTCAATGGGAGACAAACCACATCTTGTCCTGCTTGCAGCTCTTTAGGATGTGGAGAAATAACTCCCTTTCCACAGTGCTCTTACAGCGTCCTGAGATCATCTCATACAAAGGAGGCTGAAGGCCGTTTCTTTTCAGCACTTAACTCACCAGTCTAGGCCATCTGCATCCTACACATTTCCACCTTGCCACCCGGCTCAGACGAAATGCCTACATCTTCACCTTGAGCAATGGGGATGAGGCCCATATGATTGTGGTTCCACATGCTGAGGAGGAGAGAGACAATAGGCTTTTAACTAACCACGAAGTGCAATGGTTGGGAGAGTGTCAGAAAGCACCAATGGCAGAAAGACCCCTTTACTCTCAGCCGCGCCCTCCAAGCTGTAGAGGTGGAAGGCACAAAGCACTGCCTCCATCCTTCAAAGGGAGACAATCCATAAACTGTCTTGCCTCCAGCTCTTTAGGAAGCTGACAAACAACTCGCTTTCCACAGTCCTGTTACGGCAGACCGGGGAACTTCTCATACAAAGGCAGCTCAAATGGCATTTCTTCCCAGCCCTTAACTCGCAGCTTTGGGACTCCTGCTTCTGTCGCAATTCCACCTTGCCAACCCGGCTCAGACGAAATGCCTACATCTTCCCCTGAAGCAACTGGGCTGAGTCCCAAATGATTGAGCGTCCACGTGCTTAGGAGGCGAGAGACTGCACGCCTTTTTCCAACCACCATTGTGCACTGCTGGAGAGACGTCGGAAAGCAGCTATGTCAGAAAGACCCCTTTGCTCTCAGCCGTGCCCTTCATTGCTCTAGACGTGGAATGGACAATGCACTGGCTCCCGCCCTCAAGGGGCGACAAGCCACAGACCGTCTTCCTTCCATCTCTTTAGGAAGCTGACAAAGAGCTCGCTTTCAACGGTGCTCTTTCTGTGTCCTGGCAACATCTCATACAAAGGCAGCTGCTATGCCATTTCTTTTCAGCGCTTAACTCGCAGATTTGGAACTTCTGCTCCTGCCGCATTTCCACCTTGCCAGACCGGCTCAGACGAAATGTCTACATCTTCCCCTTCAGCAACGGGGACGAGGCCCAGATGACTGTGCTTCCGCATGCTTAGCAGGAGCAGACCATAGGCTTTTAACAAACCGCCATTGTGCACTGGGTCAGAGAGTGTCAGAATGCACCTATGTCAGAAAGGGCCCTTTGCTCTCAGCCGTGCCCTCCATTGCTCTAGACGTGGAAGGCACAAAGCACTGCCTCCATCCTTCAATTGGAGACAAGCCATCAATTGTCCTGCTTCCAGCTCTTTAGGAAGCTGGGAAAGCACTCGCATTCCACAGTGCTCTTACAGCGTCCTGGGAACGTCTCATACAAAGGCAGCTGAACACCGTGTCTTTTCAGCCCTTAACTCACCAATCTGCAACATCTGCTTCTGCCGCATTTCCACCTTGCCAACCCGGCTCAGACGAAACGCCTACATCTTCCCCAGAAGCAACTGTGCTCATTCCCAAATGAGTGAGCATCCACATGCTTAGGAGGCGATAAACTGCATGCCGTTTTCCAACCACCATTTGACACTGCTTAGAGAGCGTCGGAAAGCAGCTATGTCAGAAAGGCCCCTTTGCTCTCAGCCATGCCCTCCATTGCTCTCGAGGTGGAAGGCACAAGGCACTGGTTCTGGATCCACCCCTCAATGGGAGACAAACCACATCTTGTCCTGCTTGCAGCTCTTTAGGATGTGGAGAAAAAACTCCCTTTCCACAGTGCTCTTACAGCGTCCTGAGAACATCTCATACAAAGGAGGCTGAACGCCATTTCTTTTCAGCACTTAACTCGCCAGTCTAGGCCATCTGCATCCTACACGTTTCCACCTTGCCACCCGGCTCAGACGAAATGCCTACATCTTCACCTGGAGCAATGGGGATGAGGCCCATATGATTGTGGTTCCACATGCTGAGGAGGAGAGAGACAATAGGCTTTTAACTAACCACGAAGTGCAATGGTTGGGAGAGTGTCAGAAAACAGCAATGGCAGAAAGACCCCTTTACTCTCAGCCGCGCCCTCCATTGCTGTAGAGGTGGAAGGCACAAAGCACTGCCTCCATCCTTCAATGGGAGACAAGCCATAAACTGTCTTGCCTCCAGCTCTTTAGGAAGCTGAGAAAGAACTCGCTTTCCACAGTGCTGTTACAGCATACGAGGAAACTCTCCTACAGAGGCAGCTCAAATGCCATTTCTTCCCAGTGCTTAACTGGCCGCTTTAGGACTTCCGCTTCTGCCACAGTTCCACCTTGCCAACCCGGCTCAGACGAAATGTCTACATCTTCCCCTTCAGCAACGGGGGCGAAGCCCACATGATTGTGCTTCCACATGCTTAGCAGGAGCAGACAATAGGCGTTTTACAAACCGCCATTGTGCACTGGGTCAGAGAGTGTCAGAATGCACCTATGTCAGAAAGGGCCCTTTGCTCTCAGCCGTGCCCTCCATTGCTCTCGAGGTGGAAGGCACAAGGCACTGGTTCTGGATCCACCCCTCAATGGGAGACAAACCACATCTTGTCCTGCTTGCAGCTCTTTAGGATGTGGAGAAATAACTCCCTTTCCACAGTGCTCTTACAGCGTCCTGAGATCATCTCATACAAAGGAGGCTGAAGGCCGTTTCTTTTCAGCACTTAACTCACCAGTCTAGGCCATCTGCATCCTACACATTTCCACCTTGCCACCCGGCTCAGACGAAATGCCTACATCTTCACCTTGAGCAATGGGGATGAGGCCCATATGATTGTGGTTCCACATGCTGAGGAGGAGAGAGACAATAGGCTTTTAACTAACCACGAAGTGCAATGGTTGGGAGAGTGTCAGAAAGCACCAATGGCAGAAAGACCCCTTTACTCTCAGCCGCGCCCTCCATTGCTGTAGAGGTGGAAGGCACAAAGCACTGCCTCCATCCTTCAAAGGGAGACAATCCATAAACTGTCTTGCCTCCAGCTCTTTAGGAAGCTGACAAACAACTCGCTTTCCACAGTCCTGTTACGGCAGACCGGGGAACTTCTCATACAAAGGCAGCTCAAATGGCATTTCTTCCCAGCCCTTAACTCGCAGCTTTGGGACTCCTGCTTCTGTCGCAATTCCACCTTGCCAACCCGGCTCAGACGAAATGCCTACATCTTCCCCTGAAGCAACTGGGCTGAGTCCCAAATGATTGAGCGTCCACGTGCTTAGGAGGCGAGAGACTGCACGCCTTTTTCCAACCACCATTGTGCACTGCTGGAGAGACGTCGGAAAGCAGCTATGTCAGAAAGACCCCTTTGCTCTCAGCCGTGCCCTTCATTGCTCTAGACGTGGAATGGACAATGCACTGGCTCCCCCCCTCAAGGGGCGACAAGCCACAGACCGTCTTCCTTCCATCTCTTTAGGAAGCTGACAAAGAGCTCGCTTTCAACGGTGCTCTTTCTGTCTCCTGGCAACATCTCATACAAAGGCAGCTGCTATGCCATTTCTTTTCAGCGCTTAACTCGCAGATTTGGAACTTCTGCTCCTGCCGCATTTCCACCTTGCCAGACCGGCTCAGACGAAATGTCTACATCTTCCCCTTCAGCAACGGGGACGAGGCCCAGATGACTGTGCTTCCGCATGCTTAGCAGGAGCAGACCATAGGCTTTTAACAAACCGCCATTGTGCACTGGGTCAGAGAGTGTCAGAATGCACCTATGTCAGAAAGGGCCCTTTGCTCTCAGCCGTGCCCTCCATTGCTCTAGACGTGGAAGGCACAAAGCACTGCCTCCATCCTTCAATTGGAGACAAGCCATCAATTGTCCTGCTTCCAGCTCTTTAGGAAGCTGGGAAAGCACTCGCATTCCACAGTGCTCTTACAGCGTCCTGGGAACGTCTCATACAAAGGCAGCTGAACACCGTGTCTTTTCAGCCCTTAACTCACCAATCTGCAACATCTGCTTCTGCCGCATTTCCACCTTGCCAACCCGGCTCAGACGAAACGCCTAGATCTTCCCCAGAAGCAACTGTGCTCATTCCCAAATGAGTGAGCATCCACATGCTTAGGAGGCGATAAACTGCATGCCGTTTTCCAACCACCATTTTACACTGCTTAGAGAGCGTCGGAAAGCAGCTATGTCAGAAAGGCCCCTTTGCTCTCAGCCATGCCCTCCATTGCTCTCGAGGTGGAAGGCACAAGGCACTGGTTCTGGATCCACCCCTCAATGGGAGACAAACCACATCTTGTCCTGCTTCCAGCTCTTTAGGAAGTGGAGAAAAATCTCCCTTTCCACAGTGCTCTTACAGCGTCCCCAGAACATCTCATACAAAGGAGGCTGAACGCCGTTTCTTTTCAGCACTTAACTCGCCAGTCTGGGCCATCTGCATCCTACACGTTTCCACCTTGCCACCCGGCTCAGACGAAATGCCTACATCTTCACCTGGAGCAATGGGGATGAGGCCCATATGATTGTGGTTCCACATGCTGAGGAGGAGAGAGACAATAGGCTTTTAACTAACCACGAAGTGCAATGGTTGGGAGAGTGTCAGAAAACAGCAATGGCAGAAAGACCCCTTTACTCTCAGCCGCGCCCTCCATTGCTGTAGAGGTGGAAGGCACAAAGCACTGCCTCCATCCTTCAATGGGAGACAAGCCATAAACTGTCTTGCCTCCAGCTCTTTAGGAAGCTGAGAAAGAACTCGCTTTCCACAGTGCTGTTACAGCATACGAGGAAACTCTCGTACAGAGGCAGCTCAAATGCCATTTCTTCCCAGTGCTTAACTGGCCGCTTTAGGACTTCCGCTTCTGCCACAGTTCCACCTTGCCAACCCGGCTCAGACGAAATGTCTACATCTTCCCCTTCAGCAACGGGGGCGAAGCCCACATGATTGTGCTTCCACATGCTTAGCAGGAGCAGACAATAGGCGTTTTACAAACCGCCATTGTGCACTGGGTCAGAGAGTGTCAGAATGCACCTATGTCAGAAAGGGCCCTTTGCTCTCAGCCGTGCCCTCCATTGCTCTCGAGGTGGAAGGCACAAGGCACTGGTTCTGGATCCACCCCTCAATGGGAGACAAACCACATCTTGTCCTGCTTGCAGCTCTTTAGGATGTGGAGAAATAACTCCCTTTCCACAGTGCTCTTACAGCGTCCTGAGATCATCTCATACAAAGGAGGCTGAAGGCCGTTTCTTTTCAGCACTTAACTCACCAGTCTAGGCCATCTGCATCCTACACATTTCCACCTTGCCACCCGGCTCAGACGAAATGCCTACATCTTCACCTTGAGCAATGGGGATGAGGCCCATATGATTGTGGTTCCACATGCTGAGGAGGAGAGAGACAATAGGCTTTTAACTAACCACGAAGTGCAATGGTTGGGAGAGTGTCAGAAAGCACCAATGGCAGAAAGACCCCTTTACTCTCAGCCGCGCCCTCCAAGCTGTAGAGGTGGAAGGCACAAAGCACTGCCTCCATCCTTCAAAGGGAGACAATCCATAAACTGTCTTGCCTCCAGCTCTTTAGGAAGCTGACAAACAACTCGCTTTCCACAGTCCTGTTACGGCAGACCGGGGAACTTCTCATACAAAGGCAGCTCAAATGGCATTTCTTCCCAGCCCTTAACTCGCAGCTTTGGGACTCCTGCTTCTGTCGCAATTCCACCTTGCCAACCCGGCTCAGACGAAATGCCTACATCTTCCCCTGAAGCAACTGGGCTGAGTCCCAAATGATTGAGCGTCCACGTGCTTAGGAGGCGAGAGACTGCACGCCTTTTTCCAACCACCATTGTGCACTGCTGGAGAGACGTCGGAAAGCAGCTATGTCAGAAAGACCCCTTTGCTCTCAGCCGTGCCCTTCATTGCTCTAGACGTGGAATGGACAATGCACTGGCTCCCCCCCTCAAGGGGCGACAAGCCACAGACCGTCTTCCTTCCATCTCTTTAGGAAGCTGACAAAGAGCTCGCTTTCAACGGTGCTCTTTCTGTGTCCTGGCAACATCTCATACAAAGGCAGCTGCTATGCCATTTCTTTTCAGCGCTTAACTCGCAGATTTGGAACTTCTGCTCCTGCCGCATTTCCACCTTGCCAGACCGGCTCAGACGAAATGTCTACATCTTCCCCTTCAGCAACGGGGACGAGGCCCAGATGACTGTGCTTCCGCATGCTTAGCAGGAGCAGACCATAGGCTTTTAACAAACCGCCATTGTGCACTGGGTCAGAGAGTGTCAGAATGCACCTATGTCAGAAAGGGCCCTTTGCTCTCAGCCGTGCCCTCCATTGCTCTAGACGTGGAAGGCACAAAGCACTGCCTCCATCCTTCAATTGGAGACAAGCCATCAATTGTCCTGCTTCCAGCTCTTTAGGAAGCTGGGAAAGCACTCGCATTCCACAGTGCTCTTACAGCGTCCTGGGAACGTCTCATACAAAGGCAGCTGAACACCGTGTCTTTTCAGCCCTTAACTCACCAATCTGCAACATCTGCTTCTGCCGCATTTCCACCTTGCCAACCCGGCTCAGACGAAACGCCTACATCTTCCCCAGAAGCAACTGTGCTCATTCCCAAATGAGTGAGCATCCACATGCTTAGGAGGCGATAAACTGCATGCCGTTTTCCAACCACCATTTGACACTGCTTAGAGAGCGTCGGAAAGCAGCTATGTCAGAAAGGCCCCTTTGCTCTCAGCCATGCCCTCCATTGCTCTCGAGGTGGAAGGCACAAGGCACTGGTTCTGGATCCACCCCTCAATGGGAGACAAACCACATCTTTTCCTGCTTGCAGCTCTTTAGGATGTGGAGAAAAAACTCCCTTTCCACAGTGCTCTTACAGCGTCCTGAGAACATCTCATACAAAGGAGGCTGAACGCCATTTCTTTTCAGCACTTAACTCGCCAGTCTAGGCCATCTGCATCCTACACGTTTCCACCTTGCCACCCGGCTCAGACGAAATGCCTACATCTTCACCTGGAGCAATGGGGATGAGGCCCATATGATTGTGGTTCCACATGCTGAGGAGGAGAGAGACAATAGGCTTTTAACTAACCACGAAGTGCAATGGTTGGGAGAGTGTCAGAAAACAGCAATGGCAGAAAGACCCCTTTACTCTCAGCCGCGCCCTCCATTGCTGTAGAGGTGGAAGGCACAAAGCACTGCCTCCATCCTTCAATGGGAGACAAGCCATAAACTGTCTTGCCTCCAGCTCTTTAGGAAGCTGAGAAAGAACTCGCTTTCCACAGTGCTGTTACAGCATACGAGGAAACTCTCCTACAGAGGCAGCTCAAATGCCATTTCTTCCCAGTGCTTAACTGGCCGCTTTAGGACTTCCGCTTCTGCCACAGTTCCACCTTGCCAACCCGGCTCAGACGAAATGTCTACATCTTCCCCTTCAGCAACGGGGGCGAAGCCCACATGATTGTGCTTCCACATGCTTAGCAGGAGCAGACAATAGGCGTTTTACAAACCGCCATTGTGCACTGGGTCAGAGAGTGTCAGAATGCACCTATGTCAGAAAGGGCCCTTTGCTCTCAGCCGTGCCCTCCATTGCTCTCGAGGTGGAAGGCACAAGGCACTGGTTCTGGATCCACCCCTCAATGGGAGACAAACCACATCTTGTCCTGCTTGCAGCTCTTTAGGATGTGGAGAAATAACTCCCTTTCCACAGTGCTCTTACAGCGTCCTGAGATCATCTCATACAAAGGAGGCTGAAGGCCGTTTCTTTTCAGCACTTAACTCACCAGTCTAGGCCATCTGCATCCTACACATTTCCACCTTGCCACCCGGCTCAGACGAAATGCCTACATCTTCACCTTGAGCAATGGGGATGAGGCCCATATGATTGTGGTTCCACATGCTGAGGAGGAGAGAGACAATAGGCTTTTAACTAACCACGAAGTGCAATGGTTGGGAGAGTGTCAGAAAGCACCAATGGCAGAAAGACCCCTTTACTCTCAGCCGCGCCCTCCATTGCTGTAGAGGTGGAAGGCACAAAGCACTGCCTCCATCCTTCAAAGGGAGACAATCCATAAACTGTCTTGCCTCCAGCTCTTTAGGAAGCTGACAAACAACTCGCTTTCCACAGTCCTGTTACGGCAGACCGGGGAACTTCTCATACAAAGGCAGCTCAAATGGCATTTCTTCCCAGCCCTTAACTCGCAGCTTTGGGACTCCTGCTTCTGTCGCAATTCCACCTTGCCAACCCGGCTCAGACGAAATGCCTACATCTTCCCCTGAAGCAACTGGGCTGAGTCCCAAATGATTGAGCGTCCACGTGCTTAGGTGGCGAGAGACTGCACGCCTTTTTCCAACCACCATTGTGCACTGCTGGAGAGACGTCGGAAAGCAGCTATGTCAGAAAGACCCCTTTGCTCTCAGCCGTGCCCTTCATTGCTCTAGACGTGGAATGGACAATGCACTGGCTCCCCCCCTCAAGGGGCGACAAGCCACAGACCGTCTTCCTTCCATCTCTTTAGGAAGCTGACAAAGAGCTCGCTTTCAACGGTGCTCTTTCTGTCTCCTGGCAACATCTCATACAAAGGCAGCTGCTATGCCATTTCTTTTCAGCGCTTAACTCGCAGATTTGGAACTTCTGCTCCTGCCGCATTTCCACCTTGCCAGACCGGCTCAGACGAAATGTCTACATCTTCCCCTTCAGCAACGGGGACGAGGCCCAGATGACTGTGCTTCCGCATGCTTAGCAGGAGCAGACCATAGGCTTTTAACAAACCGCCATTGTGCACTGGGTCAGAGAGTGTCAGAATGCACCTATGTCAGAAAGGGCCCTTTGCTCTCAGCCGTGCCCTCCATTGCTCTAGACGTGGAAGGCACAAAGCACTGCCTCCATCCTTCAATTGGAGACAAGCCATCAATTGTCCTGCTTCCAGCTCTTTAGGAAGCTGGGAAAGCACTCGCATTCCACAGTGCTCTTACAGCGTCCTGGGAACGTCTCATACAAAGGCAGCTGAACACCGTGTCTTTTCAGCCCTTAACTCACCAATCTGCAACATCTGCTTCTGCCGCATTTCCACCTTGCCAACCCGGCTCAGACGAAACGCCTACATCTTCCCCAGAAGCAACTGTGCTCATTCCCAAATGAGTGAGCATCCACATGCTTAGGAGGCGATAAACTGCATGCCGTTTTCCAACCACCATTTTACACTGCTTAGAGAGCGTCGGAAAGCAGCTATGTCAGAAAGGCCCCTTTGCTCTCAGCCATGCCCTCCATTGCTCTCGAGGTGGAAGGCACAAGGCACTGGTTCTGGATCCACCCCTCAATGGGAGACAAACCACATCTTGTCCTGCTTGCAGCTCTTTAGGATGTGGAGAAAAAACTCCCTTTCCACAGTGCTCTTACAGCGTCCTGAGAACATCTCATACAAAGGAGGCTGAACGCCGTTTCTTTTCAGCACTTAACTCGCCAGTCTGGGCCATCTGCATCCTACACGTTTCCACCTTGCCACCCGGCTCAGACGAAATGCCTACATCTTCACCTTGAGCAATGGGGATGAGGCCCATATGATTGTGGTTCCACATGGTGAGGAAGAGAGAGACAATAGGCTTTTAACTAACCACGAAGTGCAATGGTTGGGAGAGTGTCAGAAAGCAGCAATGGCAGAAAGACCCCTTTACTCTCAGCCGCGCCCTCCATTGCTGTAGAGGTGGAAGGCACAAAGCACTGCCTCCATCCTTCAATGGGAGACAATCCATAAACTGTCTTGAGTCCAGCTCTTTAGGAAGCTGAGAAAGAACTCGCTTTCCACAGCGCTGTTACAGCATACGAGGAAACTCTCCTACAGAGGCAGCTCAAATGCCATTTCTTCCCAGTGCTTAACTGGCCGCTTTAGGACTTCCGCTTCTGCCACAGTTCCACCTTGCCAACCCGGCTCAGACGAAATGTCTACATCTTCCCCTTCAGCAACGGGGGCGAAGCCCACATGATTGTGCTTCCACATGCTTAGCAGGAGCAGACAATAGGCGTTTTACAAACCGCCATTGTGCACTGGGTCAGAGAGTGTCAGAATGCACCTATGTCAGAAAGGGCCCTTTGCTCTCAGCCGTGCCCTCCATTGCTCTCGAGGTGGAAGGCACAAGGCACTGGTTCTGGATCCACCCCTCAATGGGAGACAAACCACATCTTGTCCTGCTTGCAGCTCTTTAGGATGTGGAGAAATAACTCCCTTTCCACAGTGCTCTTACAGCGTCCTGAGATCATCTCATACAAAGGAGGCTGAAGGCCGTTTCTTTTCAGCACTTAACTCACCAGTCTAGGCCATCTGCATCCTACACATTTCCACCTTGCCACCCGGCTCAGACGAAATGCCTACATCTTCACCTTGAGCAATGGGGATGAGGCCCATATGATTGTGGTTCCACATGCTGAGGAGGAGAGAGACAATAGGCTTTTAACTAACCACGAAGTGCAATGGTTGGGAGAGTGTCAGAAAGCACCAATGGCAGAAAGACCCCTTTACTCTCAGCCGCGCCCTCCATTGCTGTAGAGGTGGAAGGCACAAAGCACTGCCTCCATCCTTCAAAGGGAGACAATCCATAAACTGTCTTGCCTCCAGCTCTTTAGGAAGCTGACAAACAACTCGCTTTCCACAGTCCTGTTACGGCAGACCGGGGAACTTCTCATACAAAGGCAGCTCAAATGGCATTTCTTCCCAGCCCTTAACTCGCAGCTTTGGGACTCCTGCTTCTGTCGCAATTCCACCTTGCCAACCCGGCTCAGACGAAATGCCTACATCTTCCCCTGAAGCAACTGGGCTGAGTCCCAAATGATTGAGCGTCCACGTGCTTAGGAGGCGAGAGACTGCACGCCTTTTTCCAACCACCATTGTGCACTGCTGGAGAGAGTGTCGGAAAGCAGCTATGTCAGAAAGACCCCTTTGCTCTCAGCCGTGCCCTTCATTGCTCTAGACGTGGAATGGACAATGCACTGGCTCCCCCCCTCAAGGGGCGACAAGCCACAGACCGTCTTCCTTCCATCTCTTTAGGAAGCTGACAAAGAGCTCGCTTTCAACGGTGCTCTTTCTGTCTCCTGGCAACATCTCATACAAAGGCAGCTGCTATGCCATTTCTTTTCAGCGCTTAACTCGCAGATTTGGAACTTCTGCTCCTGCCGCATTTCCACCTTGCCAGACCGGCTCAGACGAAATGTCTACATCTTCCCCTTCAGCAACGGGGACGAGGCCCAGATGACTGTGCTTCCGCATGCTTAGCAGGAGCAGACCATAGGCTTTTAACAAACCGCCATTGTGCACTGGGTCAGAGAGTGTCAGAATGCACCTATGTCAGAAAGGGCCCTTTGCTCTCAGCCGTGCCCTCCATTGCTCTAGACGTGGAAGGCACAAAGCACTGCCTCCATCCTTCAATTGGAGACAAGCCATCAATTGTCCTGCTTCCAGCTCTTTAGGAAGCTGGGAAAGCACTCGCATTCCACAGTGCTCTTACAGCGTCCTGGGAACGTCTCATACAAAGGCAGCTGAACACCGTGTCTTTTCAGCCCTTAACTCACCAATCTGCAACATCTGCTTCTGCCGCATTTCCACCTTGCCAACCCGGCTCAGACGAAACGCCTACATCTTCCCCAGAAGCAACTGTGCTCATTCCCAAATGAGTGAGCATCCACATGCTTAGGAGGCGATAAACTGCATGCCGTTTTCCAACCACCATTTTACACTGCTTAGAGAGCGTCGGAAAGCAGCTATGTCAGAAAGGCCCCTTTGCTCTCAGCCATGCCCTCCATTGCTCTCGAGGTGGAAGGCACAAGGCACTGGTTCTGGATCCACCCCTCAATGGGAGACAAACCACATCTTGTCCTGCTTGCAGCTCTTTAGGATGTGGAGAAAAAACTCCCTTTCCACAGTGCTCTTACAGCGTCCTGAGAACATCTCATACAAAGGAGGCTGAACGCCGTTTCTTTTCAGCACTTAACTCGCCAGTCTGGGCCATCTGCATCCTACACGTTTCCACCTTGCCACCCGGCTCAGACGAAATGCCTACATCTTCACCTTGAGCAATGGGGATGAGGCCCATATGATTGTGGTTCCACATGGTGAGGAAGAGAGAGACAATAGGCTTTTAACTAACCACGAAGTGCAATGGTTGGGAGAGTGTCAGAAAGCAGCAATGGCAGAAAGACCCCTTTACTCTCAGCCGCGCCCTCCATTGCTGTAGAGGTGGAAGGCACAAAGCACTGCCTCCATCCTTCAATGGGAGACAAGCCATAAACTGTCTTGCCTCCACCTCTTTAGGAAGCTGAGAAAGAACTCGCTTTCCACAGTGCTGTTACAGCATACGAGGAAACTCTCCTACAGAGGCAGCTCAAATGGAATTTCTTCCCAGTGCTTAACTGGCCGCTTTAGGACTTCCGCTTCTGCCACAGTTCCACCTTGCCAACGCGGCTCAGACGAAATGTCTACATCTTCCCCTTCAGCAACGGGGGCGAAGCCCACATGATTGTGCTTCCACATGCTTAGCAGGAGCAGACAATAGGCGTTTTACAAACCGCCATTGTGCACTGGGTCAGAGAGTGTCAGAATGCACCTATGTCAGAAAGGGCCCTTTGCTCTCAGCCGTGCCCTCCATTGCTCTAGTGGTGGAAGGCACAAAGCACTGCCTCCATCCTTCAATTGGAGACAAGCCATCGACTGTCTTGCCTCCAGCTCTTTAGGAAGATGACAAACAACTCGCTTTCCACAGTCCTGTTACAGCAGACCGGGGAACTTCTCATACAAAGGCAGCTCAAATGGCATTTCTTCCCAGCCCTTAACTCGCAGCTTTGGGACTCCTGCTTCTGCCGCAATTCCACTTTGCCAACCCGGCTCAGACGAAATGCCTACATCTTCCCCTGAAGCAACTGGGCTGAGTCCCAAATTACTGAGCGTCCACGTGCTTAGGAGGCGATAGACTGCACGCCTTTTTCCAACCACCATTGTGCACTGCTGGAGAGAGTGTCGGAAAGCAGCTATGTCAGAAAGACCCCTTTGCTCTCAGCCGTGCCCTTCATTGCTCTAGACGTGGAATGCACAATGCACTGGCTCCCCCCCTCAAGGGGCGACAAGCCACAGACCGTCTTCCTTCCATCTCTTTAGGAAGCTGAGAGAGAGCTCGCTTTCAACGGTGCTCTTTCTGTGTCCTGGCAACATCTCATACAAAGGCAGCTGCTATGCCATTTCTTTTCAGCGCTTAACTCGCAGATTTGGAACTTCTGCTCCTGCCGCATTTCCACCTTGCCAGACCGGCTCAGACGAAATGTCTACATCTTCCCCTTCAGCAACGGGGACGAGGCCCAGATGACTGTGCTTCCGCATGCTTAGCAGGAGCAGACCATAGGCTTTTAACAAACCGCCATTGTGCACTGGGTCAGAGAGTGTCAGAATGCACCTATGTCAGAAAGGGCCCTTTGCTCTCAGCCGTGCCCTCCATTGCTCTAGATGTGGAAGGCACAAAGCACTGCCTCCATCCTTCAATTGGAGACAAGCCATCAATTGTCCTGCTTCCAGCTCTTTAGGAAGCTGGGAAAGCACTCGCATTCCACAGTGCTCTTACAGCGTCCTGGGAACGTCTCATACAAAGGCAGCTGAACACCGTGTCTTTTCAGCCCTTAACTCACCAATCTGCAACATCTGCTTCTGCCGCATTTCCACCTTGCCAACCCGGCTCAGACGAAACGCCTAGATCTTCCCCAGAAGCAACTGTGCTCATTCCCAAATGAGTGAGCATCCACATGCTTAGGAGGCGATAAACTGCATGCCGTTTTCCAACCACCATTTTACACTGCTTAGAGAGCGTCGGAAAGCAGCTATGTCAGAAAGGCCCCTTTGCTCTCAGCCATGCCCTCCATTGCTCTCGAGGTGGAAGGCACAAGGCACTGGTTCTGGATCCACCCCTCAATGGGGGACAAACCACATCTTGTCCTGCTTCCAGCTCTTTAGGAAGTGGAGAAAAATCTCCCTTTCCACAGTGCTCTTACAGCGTCCCCAGAACATCTCATACAAAGGAGGCTGAACGCCGTTTCTTTTCAGCACTTAACTCGCCAGTCTGGGCCATCTGCATCCTACACGTTTCCACCTTGCCACCCGGCTCAGACGAAATGCCTACATCTTCCCCTTGAGCAATGGGGATGAGGCCCATATGATTGTGGTTCCACATGCTGAGGAGGAGAGAGACAATAGGCTTTTAACTAACCACGAAGTGCAATGGTTTGGAGAGTGTCAGAAAGCACCAATGGCAGAAAGACCCCTTTACTCTCAGCCGCGCCCTCCATTGCTGTAGAGGTGGAAGGCACAAAGCACTGCCTCCATCCTTCAATGGGAGACAAGCCATAAACTGTCTTGCCTCCAGCTCTTTAGGAAGCTGAGAAAGAACTCGCTTTCCACAGCGCTGTTACAGCATACGAGGAAACTCTCCTACAGAGGCAGCTCAAATGCCATTTCTTCCCAGTGCTTAACTGGCCGCTTTAGGACTTCCGCTTCTGCCACAGTTCCACCTTGCCAACCCGGCTCAGACGAAATGTCTACATCTTCCCCTTCAGCAACGGGGGTGGAGCCGACATGATTGTGCTTCCACATGCTTAGCAGGAGCAGACAATAGGCGTTTTCCAAACCGCCATTGTGCACTGGGTCAGAGAGTGTCAGAATGCACCTATGTCAGAAAGGGCCCTTTGCTCTCAGCCGTGCCCTCCATTGCTCTAGAGGTGGAAGGCACAAAGCACTGCCTCCATCCTTCAATTGGAGACAAGCCATCGACTGTCTTGCCTCCAGCTCTTTAGGAAGCTGACAAACAACTCGCTTTCCACAGTCCTGTTACAGCAGACCGGGGAACTTCTCATACAAAGGCAGCTCAAATGGCATTTCTTCCCAGCCCTTAACTCGCAGCTTTGGGACTCCTGCTTCTGCCGCAATTCCACCTTGCCAACCCGGCTCAGACGAAATGCCTACATCTTCCCCTGAAGCCACTGGGCTGAGTCCCAAATGATTGAGCGTCCACGTGCTTAGGAGGCGAGAGACTGCACGCCTTTTTCCAACCACCATTGTGCACTGCTGGAGAGAGTGTCGGAAAGCAGCTATGTCAGAAAGACCCCTTTGCTCTCAGCCGTGCCCTTCATTGCTCTAGACGTGGAATGCACAATGCACTGGCTCCCCCCCTCAAGGGGCGACAAGCCACAGACCGTCTTCCTTCCATCTCTTTAGGAAGCTGAGAAAGAGCTCGCTTTCAACGGTGCTCTTTCTGTGTCCTGGCAACATCTCATACAAAGGCAGCTGCTATGCCATTTCTTTTCAGCGCTTAACTCGCAGATTTGGAACTTCTGCTCCTGCCGCATTTCCACCTTGCCAGACCGGCTCAGACGAAATGTCTACATCTTCCCCTTCAGCAACGGGGACGAGGCCCAGATGACTGTGCTTCCACATGCTTAGCAGGAGCAGACCATAGGCTTTTAACAAACCGCTTTTGTGCACTGGGTCAGAGAGTGTCAGAATGCACCTATGTCAGAAAGGGCCCTTTGCTCTCAGCCGTGCCCTCCATTGCTCTAGACGTGGAAGGCACAAAGCACTGCCTCCATCCTTCAATTGGAGACAAGCCATCAATTGTCCTGCTTCCAGCTCTTTAGGAAGCTGGGAAAGCACTCGCATTCCACAGTGCTCTTACAGCGTCCTGGGAACGTCTCATACGAAGGCAGCTGAACACCGTGTCTTTTCAGCCCTTAACTCACCAATCTGCAACATCTGCTTCTGCCGCATTTCCACCTTGCCAACCCGGCTCAGACGAAACGCCTACATCTTCCCCAGAAGCAACTGTGCTCATTCCCAAATGAGTGAGCATCCACATGCTTAGGAGGCGATAAACTGCATGCCGTTTTCCAACCACCATTTTACACTGCTTAGAGAGCGTCGGAAAGCAGCTATGTCAGAAAGGCCCCTTTGCTCTCAGCCATGCCCTCCATTGCTCTCGAGGTGGAAGGCACAAGGCACTGGTTCTGGATCCACCCCTCAATGGGAGACAAACCACATCTTGTCCTGCTTGCAGCTCTTTAGGATGTGGAGAAAAAACTCCCTTTCCACAGTGCTCTTCCAGCGTCCCCAGAACATCTCATACAAAGGAGGCTGAACGCCGTTTCTTTTCAGCACTTAACTCGCCAGTCTGGGCCATCTGCATCCTACACGTTTCCACCTTGCCACCCGGCTCAGACGAAATGCCTGCATCTTCACCTTGAGCAATGGGGATGAGGCCCATATGATTGTGGTTCCACATGCTGAGGAGGAGAGAGACAATAGGCTTTGAACTAACCACGAAGTGCAATGGTTGGGAGAGTGTCAGAAAGCACCAATGGCAGAAAGACCCCTTTACTCTCAGCCGCGCCCTCCATTGCTGTAGAGGTGGAAGGCACAAAGCACTGCCTCCATCCTTCCATGGGAGACAAGCCATAAACTGTCTTGCCTCCAGCTCTTTAGGAAGCTGAGAAAGAACTCGCTTTCCACAGTGCTGTTACAGCATACGAGGAAACTCTCCTACAGAGGCAGCTCAAATGCCATTTCTTCCCAGTGCTTAACTGGCCGCTTTAGGACTTCCGCTTCTGCCACAGTTCCACCTTGCCAACCCGGCTCAGACGAAATGTCTACATCTTCCCCTTCAGCAACGGGGGCGGAGCCCACATGATTGTGCTTCCACATGCTTAGCAGGAGCAGACAATAGGCGTTTTACAAACCGCCATTGTGCACTGGGTCAGAGAGTGTCAGAATGCACCTATGTCAGAAAGGGCCCTTTGCTCTCAGCCGTGCCCTCCATTGCTCTAGAGGTGGAAGGCACAAAGCACTGCCTCCATCCTTCAATTGGAGACAAGCCTCAACTCTCTTGCCTCCAGCTCTTTAGGAAGCTGACAAACAACTCGCTTTCCACAGTCCTGTTACAGCAGACCGGGGAACTTCTCATACAAAGGCAGCTCAAATGGCATTTCTTCCCAGCCCTTAACTCGCAGCTTTGGGACTCCTGCTTCTGCCGCAATTCCACCTTGCCAACCCGGCTCAGACGAAATGCCTACATCTTCCCCTGAAGCAACTGGGCTGAGTCCCAAATGATTGAGCGTCCACGTGCTTAGGAGGCGAGAGACTGCACGCCTTTTTCCAACCACCATTGTGCACTGCTGGAGAGAGTGTCGGAAAGCAGCTATGTCAGAAAGACCCCTTTGCTCTCAGCCGTGCCCTTCATTGCTCTAGACGTGGAATGCACAATGCACTGGCTCCCCCCCTCAAGGGGCGACAAGCCACAGACCGTCTTCCTTCCATCTCTTTAGGAAGCTGAGAGAGAGCTCGCTTTCAACGGTGCTCTTTCTGTGTCCTGGCAACATCTCATACAAAGGCAGCTGCTATGCCATTTCTTTTCAGCGCTTAACTCGCAGATTTGGAACTTCTGCTCCTGCCGCATTTCCACCTAGCCAGACCGGCTCAGACGAAATGTCTACATCTTCCCCTTCAGCAACGGGGACGAGGCCCAGATGACTGTGCTTCCGCATGCTTAGCAGGAGCAGACCATAGGCTTTTAACAAACCGCCATTGTGCACTGGGTCAGAGAGTGTCAGAATGCACCTATGTCAGAAAGGGCCCTTTGCTCTCAGCCGTGCCCTCCATTGCTCTAGAGGTGGAAGGCACAAAGCACTGCCTCCATCCTTCAATTGGAGACAAGCCATCAATTGTCCTGCTTCCAGCTCTTTAGGAAGCTGGGAAAGCACTCGCATTCCACAGTGCTCTTACAGCGTCCTGGGAACGTCTCATACGAAGGCAGCTGAACACCGTGTCTTTTCAGCCCTTAACTCACCAATCTGCAACATCTGCTTCTGCCGCATTTCCACCTTGCCAACCCGGCTCAGACGAAACGCCTACATCTTCCCCAGAAGCAACTGTGCTCATTCCCAAATGAGTGAGCATCCACATGCTTAGGAGGCGATAAACTGCATGCCGTTTTCCAACCACCATTTTACACTGCTTAGAGAGCGTCGGAAAGCAGCTATGTCAGAAAGGCCCCTTTGCTCTCAGCCATGCCCTCCATTGCTCTCGAGGTGGAAGGCACAAGGCACTGGTTCTGGATCCACCCCTCAATGGCAGACAAACCACATCTTGTCCTGCTTGCAGCTCTTTAGGATGTGGAGAAAAAACTCCCTTTCCACAGTGCTCTTACAGCGTCCCCAGAACATCTCACACAAAGGAGGCTGAACGCCGTTTCTTTTCAGCACTTAACTCGCCAGTCTAGGCCATCTGCATCCTACACGTTTCCACCTTGCCACCCGGCTCAGACGAAATGCCTACATCTTCACCTTGAGCAATGGGGATGAGGCCCATATGATTGTGGTTCCACATGCTGAGGAGGAGAGAGACAATAGGCTTTTAACTAACAACGAAGTGCAATGGTTGGGAGAGTGTCAGAAAGCAGCAATGGCAGAAAGACCCCTTTACTCTCAGCCGCGCCCTCCATTGCTGTAGAGGTGGAAGGCACAAAGCACTGCCTCCATCCTTCCATGGGAGACAAGCCATAAACTGTCTTGCCTCCAGCTCTTTAGGAAGCTGAGAAAGAACTCGCTTTCCACAGTGCTGTTACAGCATACGAGGAAACTCTCCTACAGAGGCAGCTCAAATGCCATTTCTTCCCAGTGCTTAACTGGCCGCTTTAGGACTTCCGCTTCTGCCACAGTTCCACCTTGCCAACCCGGCTCAGACGAAATGTCTACATCTTCCCCTTCAGCAACGGGGGTGGAGCCGACATGATTGTGCTTCCACATGCTTAGCAGGAGCAGACAATAGGCGTTTTCCAAACCGCCATTGTGCACTGGGTCAGAGAGTGTCAGAATGCACCTATGTCAGAAAGGGCCCTTTGCTCTCAGCCGTGCCCTCCATTGCTCTAGAGGTGGAAGGCACAAAGCACTGCCTCCATCCTTCAATTGGAGACAAGCCATCGACTGTCTTGCCTCCAGCTCTTTAGGAAGCTGACAAACAACTCGCTTTCCACAGTCCTGTTACAGCAGACCGGGGAACTTCTCATACAAAGGCAGCTCAAATGGCATTTCTTCCCAGCCCTTAACTCGCAGCTTTGGGACTCCTGCTTCTGCCGCAATTCCACCTTGCCAACCCGGCTCAGACGAAATGCCTACATCTTCCCCTGAAGCCACTGGGCTGAGTCCCAAATGATTGAGCGTCCACGTGCTTAGGAGGCGAGAGACTGCACGCCTTTTTCCAACCACCATTGTGCACTGCTGGAGAGAGTGTCGGAAAGCAGCTATGTCAGAAAGACCCCTTTGCTCTCAGCCGTGCCCTTCATTGCTCTAGACGTGGAATGCACAATGCACTGGCTCCCCCCCTCAAGGGGCGACAAGCCACAGACCGTCTTCCTTCCATCTCTTTAGGAAGCTGAGAAAGAGCTCGCTTTCAACGGTGCTCTTTCTGTGTCCTGGCAACATCTCATACAAAGGCAGCTGCTATGCCATTTCTTTTCAGCGCTTAACTCGCAGATTTGGAACTTCTGCTCCTGCCGCATTTCCACCTTGCCAGACCGGCTCAGACGAAATGTCTACATCTTCCCCTTCAGCAACGGGGACGAGGCCCAGATGACTGTGCTTCCACATGCTTAGCAGGAGCAGACCATAGGCTTTTAACAAACCGCCTTTGTGCACTGGGTCAGAGAGTGTCAGAATGCACCTATGTCAGAAAGGGCCCTTTGCTCTCAGCCGTGCCCTCCATTGCTCTAGACGTGGAAGGCACAAAGCACTGCCTCCATCCTTCAATTGGAGACAAGCCATCAATTGTCCTGCTTCCAGCTCTTTAGGAAGCTGGGAAAGCACTCGCATTCCACAGTGCTCTTACAGCGTCCTGGGAACGTCTCATACGAAGGCAGCTGAACACCGTGTCTTTTCAGCCCTTAACTCACCAATCTGCAACATCTGCTTCTGCCGCATTTCCACCTTGCCAACCCGGCTCAGACGAAACGCCTACATCTTCCCCAGAAGCAACTGTGCTCCTTCCCAAATGAGTGAGCATCCACATGCTTAGGAGGCGATAAACTGCATGCCGTTTTCCAACCACCATTTTACACTGCTTAGAGAGCGTCGGAAAGCAGCTATGTCAGAAAGGCCCCTTTGCTCTCAGCCATGCCCTCCATTGCTCTCGAGGTGGAAGGCACAAGGCACTGGTTCTGGATCCACCCCTCAATGGGAGACAAACCACATCTTGTCCTGCTTGCAGCTCTTTAGGATGTGGAGAAAAAACTCCCTTTCCACAGTGCTCTTACAGCGTCCCCAGAACATCTCATACAAAGGAGGCTGAACGCCGTTTCTTTTCAGCACTTAACTCGCCAGTCTGGGCCATCTGCATCCTACACGTTTCCACCTTGCCACCCGGCTCAGACGAAATGCCTGCATCTTCACCTTGAGCAATGGGGATGAGGCCCATATGATTGTGGTTCCACATGCTGAGGAGGAGAGAGACAATAGGCTTTTAACTAACCACGAAGTGCAATGGTTGGGAGAGTGTCAGAAAGCACCAATGGCAGAAAGACCCCTTTACTCTCAGCCGCGCCCTCCATTGCTGTAGAGGTGGAAGGCACAAAGCACTGCCTCCATCCTTCCATGGGAGACAAGCCATAAACTGTCTTGCCTCCAGCTCTTTAGGAAGCTGAGAAAGAACTCGCTTTCCACAGTGCTGTTACAGCATACGAGGAAACTCTCCTACAGAGGCAGCTCAAATGCCATTTCTTCCCAGTGCTTAACTGGCCGCTTTAGGACTTCCGCTTCTGCCACAGTTCCACCTTGCCAACCCGGCTCAGACGAAATGTCTACATCTTCCCCTTCAGCAACGGGGGCGGAGCCCACATGATTGTGCTTCCACATGCTTAGCAGGAGCAGACAATAGGCGTTTTACAAACCGCCATTGTGCACTGGGTCAGAGAGTGTCAGAATGCACCTATGTCAGAAAGGGCCCTTTGCTCTCAGCCGTGCCCTCCATTGCTCTAGAGGTGGAAGGCACAAAGCACTGCCTCCATCCTTCAATTGGAGACAAGCCATCGACTGTCTTGCCTCCAGCTCTTTAGGAAGCTGACAAACAACTCGCTTTCCACAGTCCTGTTACAGCAGACCGGGGAACTTCTCATACAAAGGCAGCTCAAATGGCATTTCTTCCCAGCCCTTAACTCGCAGCTTTGGGACTCCTGCTTCTGCCGCAATTCCACCTTGCCAACCCGGCTCAGACGAAATGCCTACATCTTCCCCTGAAGCAACTGGGCTGAGTCCCAAATGATTGAGCGTCCACGTGCTTAGGAGGCGAGAGACTGCACGCCTTTTTCCAACCACCATTGTGCACTGCTGGAGAGAGTGTCGGAAAGCAGCTATGTCAGAAAGACCCCTTTGCTCTCAGCCGTGCCCTTCATTGCTCTAGACGTGGAATGCACAATGCACTGGCTCCCCCCCTCAAGGGGCGACAAGCCACAGACCGTCTTCCTTCCATCTCTTTAGGAAGCTGAGAGAGAGCTCGCTTTCAACGGTGCTCTTTCTGTGTCCTGGCAACATCTCATACAAAGGCAGCTGCTATGCCATTTCTTTTCAGCGCTTAACTCGCAGATTTGGAACTTCTGCTCCTGCCGCATTTCCACCTTGCCAGACCGGCTCAGACGAAATGTCTACATCTTCCCCTTCAGCAACGGGGACGAGGCCCAGATGACTGTGCTTCCGCATGCTTAGCAGGAGCAGACCATAGGCTTTTAACAAACCGCCTTTGTGCACTGGGTCAGAGAGTGTCAGAATGCACCTATGTCAGAAAGGGCCCTTTGCTCTCAGCCGTGCCCTCCATTGCTCTAGACGTGGAAGGCACAAAGCACTGCCTCCATCCTTCAATTGGAGACAAGCCATCAATTGTCCTGCTTCCAGCTCTTTAGGAAGCTGGGAAAGCACTCGCATTCCACAGTGCTCTTACAGCGTCCTGGGAACGTCTCATACGAAGGCAGCTGAACACCGTGTCTTTTCAGCCCTTAACTCACCAATCTGCAACATCTGCTTCTGCCGCATTTCCACCTTGCCAACCCGGCTCAGACGAAACGCCTACATCTTCCCCAGAAGCAACTGTGCTCATTCCCAAATGAGTGAGCATCCACATGCTTAGGAGGCGATAAACTGCATGCCGTTTTCCAACCACCATTTTACACTGCTTAGAGAGCGTCGGAAAGCAGCTATGTCAGAAAGGCCCCTTTGCTCTCAGCCATGCCCTCCATTGCTCTCGAGGTGGAAGGCACAAGGCACTGGTTCTGGATCCACCCCTCAATGGCAGACAAACCACATCTTGTCCTGCTTGCAGCTCTTTAGGATGTGGAGAAAAAACTCCCTTTCCACAGTGCTCTTACAGCGTCCCCAGAACATCTCACACAAAGGAGGCTGAACGCCGTTTCTTTTCAGCACTTAACTCGCCAGTCTAGGCCATCTGCATCCTACACGTTTCCACCTTGCCACCCGGCTCAGACGAAATGCCTACATCTTCACCTTGAGCAATGGGGATGAGGCCCATATGATTGTGGTTCCACATGCTGAGGAGGAGAGAGACAATAGGCTTTTAACTAACAACGAAGTGCAATGGTTGGGAGAGTGTCAGAAAGCAGCAATGGCAGAAAGACCCCTTTACTCTCAGCCGCGCCCTCCATTGCTGTAGAGGTGGAAGGCACAAAGCACTGCCTCCATCCTTCCATGGGAGACAAGCCATAAACTGTCTTGCCTCCAGCTCTTTAGGAAGCTGAGAAAGAACTCGCTTTCCACAGTGCTGTTACAGCATACGAGGAAACTCTCCTACAGAGGCAGCTCAAATGCCATTTCTTCCCAGTGCTTAACTGGCCGCTTTAGGACTTCCGCTTCTGCCACAGTTCCACCTTGCCAACCCGGCTCAGACGAAATGTCTACATCTTCCCCTTCAGCAACGGGGGCGAAGCCCACATGATTGTGCTTCCACATGCTTAGCAGGAGCAGACAATAGGCGTTTTACAAACCGCCATTGTGCACTGGGTCAGAGAGTGTCAGAATGCACCTATGTCAGAAAGGGCCCTTTGCTCTCAGCCGTGCCCTCCATTGCTCTAGAGGTGGAAGGCACAAAGCACTGCCTCCATCCTTCAATTGGAGACAAGCCATCGACTGTCTTGCCTCCAGCTCTTTAGGAAGCTGACAAACAACTCGCTTTCCACAGTCCTGTTACAGCAGACCGGGGAACTTCTCATACAAAGGCAGCTCAAATGGCATTTCTTCCCAGCCCTTAACTCGCAGCTTTGGGACTCCTGCTTCTGCCGCAATTCCACCTTGCCAACCCGGCTCAGACGAAATGCCTACATCTTTCCCTGAAGCAACTGCGCTGAGTCCCAAATGATTGAGCGTCCACGTCCTTAGGAGGCGAGAGACTGCACGCCTTTTTCCAACCACCATTGTGCACTGCTGGAGAGAGCGTCGGAAAGCAGCTATGTCAGAAAGGCCCCTTTGCTCTCAGCCATGCCCTCCAATGCTCTCGAGGTGGAAGGAACAAGGCACTGGTTCTGGATCCACCCCTCAATGGGAGACAAACCACATCTTGTCCTGCTTCCAGCTCTTTAGGAAGTGTTGAAACAACTCCCTTTCCACAGTGCTCTTACAGCGACCTGAGAACATCTCATACAAAGGAGGCTGAACGCCGTTTCTTTTCAGCACTTAACTCGCCAGTCTGGGCCATCTGCATCCTACACGTTTCCACCTTGCCACCCGGCTCAGACGAAATGCCTGCATCTTCACCTTGAGCAATGGGGATGAGGCCCATATGATTGTGGTTCCACATGCTGAGGAGGAGAGAGACAATAGGCTTTTAACTAACCACGAAGTGCAACGGTTGGGAGAGTGTCAGAAAGCAGCAATGGCAGAAAGACCCCTTTACTCTCAGCCGCGCCCTCCATTGCTGTAGAGGTGGAAGGCACAAAGCACTGCCTCCATCCTTCAATGGGAGACAAGCCATAAACTGTCTTGAGTCCAGCTCTTTAGGAAGCTGAGAAAGAACTCGCTTTCCACAGCGCTGTAACAGCATACGAGGAAACTCTCCTACAGAGGCAGCTCAAATGCCATTTCTTCCCAGTGCTTAACTGGCCGCTTTAGGACTTCCGCTTCTGCCACAGTTCCACCTTGCCAACCCGGCTCAGACGAAATGTCTACATCTTCCCCTTCAGCAACGGGGACGAGGCCCAGATGACTGTGCTTCCGCATGCTTAGCAGGAGCAGACCATAGGCTTTTAACAAACCGCCATTGTGCACTGGGTCAGAGAGTGTCAGAATGCACCTATGTCAGAAAGGGCCCTTTGCTCTCAGCCGTGCCCTCCATTGCTCTAGACGTGGAAGGCACAAAGCACTGCCTCCATCCTTCAATTGGAGACAAGCCATCAATTGTCCTGCTTCCAGCTCTTTAGGAAGCTGGGAAAGCACTCGCATTCCACAGTGCTCTTACAGCGTCCTGGGAACGTCTCATACAAAGGCAGCTGAACACCGTGTCTTTTCAGCCCTTAACTCACCAATCTGCAACATCTGCTTCTGCCGCATTTCCACCTTGCCAACCCGGCTCAGACGAAACGCCTACATCTTCCCCAGAAGCAACTGTGCTCATTCCCAAATGAGTGAGCATCCACATGCTTAGGAGGCGATAAACTGCATGCCGTTTTCCAACCACCATTTTACACTGCTTAGAGAGCGTCGGAAAGCAGCTATGTCAGAAAGGCCCCTTTGCTCTCAGCCATGCCCTCCATTGCTCTCGAGGTGGAAGGCACAAGGCACTGGTTCTGGATCCACCCCTCAATGGGAGACAAACCACATCTTGTCCTGCTTGCAGCTCTTTAGGATGTGGAGAAAAAACTCCCTTTCCACAGTGCTCTTACAGCGTCCCCAGAACATCTCATACAAAGGAGGCTGAACGCCGTTTCTTTTCAGCACTTAACTCGCCAGTCTGGGCCATCTGCATCCTACACGTTTCCACCTTGCCACCCGGCTCAGACGAAATGCCTGCATCTTCACCTTGAGCAATGGGGATGAGGCCCATATGATTGTGGTTCCACATGCTGAGGAGGAGAGAGACAATAGGCTTTTAACTAACCACGAATTGCAATGGTTGGGAGAGTGTCAGGAAGCACCAATGGCAGAAAGACCCCTTTACTCTCAGCCGCGCCCTCCATTGCTGTAGAGGTGGAAGGCACAAAGCACTGCCTCCATCCTTCAATGGGAGACAATCCATAAACTGTCTTGAGTCCAGCTCTTTAGGAAGCTGAGAAAGAACTCGCTTTCCACAGCGCTGTTACAGCATACGAGGAAACTCTCCTACAGAGGCAACTCAAATGCCATTCTTCCCAGTGCTTAACTGGCCGCTTTAGGACTTCCGCTTCTGCCACAGTTCCACCTTGCCAACCCGGCTCAGACGAAATGTCTACATCTTCCCCTTCAGCAACGGGGGCGAAGCCCACATGATTGTGCTTCCACATGCTTAGCAGGAGCAGACAATAGGCGTTTTACAAACCGCAATTGTGCACTGGGTCAGAGAGTGTCAGAATGCACCTATGTCAGAAAGGGCCCTTTGCTCTCAGCCGTGCCCTCCATTGCTCTAGAGGTGGAAGGCACAAAGCACTGCCTCCATCCTTCAATTGGAGACAAGCCATCAACTGTCTTGCCTCCAGCTCTTTAGGAAGCTGACAAACAACTCGCTTTCCACAGTCCTGTTACAGCAGACCGGGGAACTTCTCATACAAAGGCAGCTCAAATGGCATTTCTTCCCAGCCCTTAACTCGCAGCTTTGGGACTCCTGCTTCTGCCGCAATTCCACCTTGCCAACCCGGCTCAGACGAAATGCCTACATCTTCCCCTGAAGACACTGGGCTGAGTCCCAAATGATTGAGCGTCCACGTGCTTAGGAGGCGAGAGACTGCACGCCTTTTTCCAACCACCATTGTGCACTGCTGGAGAGAGTGTCGGAAAGCAGCTATGTCAGAAAGACCCCTTTGCTCTCAGTCGTGCCCTTCATTGCTCTAGACGTGGAATGCACAATGCACTGGCTGCCCCCCTCAAGGGGCGACAAGCCACAGACCGTCTTCCTTCCATCTCTTTATGAAGCTGAGAAAGAGCTCGCTTTCAACGGTGCTCTTTCTGTGTCCTGGCAACATCTCATACAAAGGCAGCTGCTATGCCATTTCTTTTCAGCGCTTAACTCGCAGATTTGGAACTTCTGCTCCTGCCGCATTTCCACCTTGCCAGACCGGCTCAGACGAAATGTCTACATCTTCCCCTTCAGCAACGGGGACGAGGCCCAGATGACTGTGCTTCCGCATGCTTAGCAGGAGCAGACCATAGGCTTTTAACAAACCGCCATTGTGCACTGGGTCAGAGGGTGTCAGAATGCACCTATGTCAGAAAGGGCCCTTTGCTCTCAGCCGTGCCCTCCATTGCTCTAGAGGTGGAAGGCACAAAGCACTGCCTCCATCCTTCAATTGGAGACAAGCCATCAATTGTCCTGCTTCCAGCTCTTTAGGAAGCTGGGAAAGCACTCGCATTCCACAGTGCTCTTACAGCGTCCTGGGAACGTCTCATACAAAGGCAGCTGAACACCGTGTCTTTTCAGCCCTTAACTCACCAATCTGCAACATCTGCTTCTGCCGCATTTCCACCTTGCCAACCCGGCTCAGACGAATTGCCTACATCCTCCCCTGAAGCAACTGTGCTGATTCCCAGATGATTCAGCATCCACATGCTTAGGAGGCGATAAACTGCATGCCTTTTTCCAAACACCATTTTACACTGCTTAGAGAGCGTCGGAAAGCAGCTATGTCAGAAAGGCCCCTTTGCTCTCAGCCATGCCCTCCATTGCTCTCGAGGTGGAAGGCACAAGGCACTGGTTCTGGATCCACCCCTCAATGGGAGACAAACCACATCTTGTCCTGCTTGCAGCTCTTTAGGATGTGGAGAAAAAACTCCCTTTCCACAGTGCTCTTACAGCGTCCCCAGAACATCTCATACAAAGGAGGCTGAACGCCGTTTCTTTTCAGCACTTAACTCGCCAGTCTGGGCCATCTGCATCCTACACGTTTCCACCTTGCCACCCGGCTCAGACGAAATGCCTACATCTTCACCTTGAGCAATGGGGATGAGGCCCATATGATTGTGGTTCCACATGCTGAGGAGGAGAGAGACAATAGGCTTTTAACTAACCACGAAGTGCAATGGTTGGGAGAGTGTCAGAAAGCAGCAATGGCAGAAAGACCCCTTTACTCTCAGCCGCGCCCTCCATTGCTGTAGAGGTGGAAGGCACAAAGCACTGCCTCCATCCTTCAATGGGAGACAAGCCATAAACTGTCTTGAGTCCAGCTCTTTAGGAAGCTGAGAAAGAACTCGCTTTCCACAGCGCTGTTACAGCATACGAGGAAACTCTCATACAGAGGCAGCTCAAATGCCATTTCTTCCCAGTGCTTAACTGGCCGCTTTAGGACTTCCGCTTCTGCCACAGTTCCACCTTGCCAACCCGGCTCAGACGAAATGTCTACATCTTCCCCTTCAGCAACGGGGGCGAAGCCCACATGATTGTGCTTCCACATGCTTAGCAGGAGCAGACAATAGGCTTTTTACAAAACGCCATTGTGCACTGGGTCAGAGAGTGTCAGAATGCACCTATGTCAGAAAGGGCCCTTTGCTCTCAACCGTGCTCTCCATTGCTCTAGAGGTGGAAGGCACAAAGCACTGCCTCCATCCTTCAATTGGAGACAAGCCATCAACTGTCTTGCCTCCAGCTCTTTAGGAAGCTGACAAACAACTCGCTTTCCACAGTCCTGTTACAGCAGACCGGGGAACTTCTCATACAAAGGCAGCTCAAATGGCATTTCTTCCCAGCCCTTAACTCGCAGCTTTGGGACTCCTGCTTCTGCTGCAATTCCACCTTGCCAACCCGGCTCAGACGAAATGCCTACATCTTCCCCTGAAGCAACTGGGCTGAGTCCCAAATGATTGAGCGTCCACGTGCTTAGGAGGCGAGAGACTGCACGCCTTTTTCCAACCACCATTGTGCACTGCTGGAGAGAGTGTCGGAAAGCAGCTATGTCAGAAAGACCCCTTTGCTCTCAGCCGTGCCCTTCATTGCTCTAGACGTGGAATGCACAATGCACTGGCTCCCCCCCTCAAGGGGAGACAAGCCACAGACCTTCTTCCTTCCATCTCTTTAGGAAGCTGAGAAAGAGCTCGCTTTCAACGGTGTCCTTTCTGTGTCCTGGCAACATCTCATACAAAGGCAGCTGCTATGCCATTTCTTTTCAGCGCTTAACTCGCAGATTTGGAACTTCTGCTCCTGCCGCATTTCCACGTTGCCAGACCGGCTCAGACGAAATGTCTACATCTTCCCCTTCAGCAACGGGGACGAGGCCAGATGACTGTGCTTCCGCATGCTTAGCAGGAGCAGACCATAGGCTTTTAACAAACCGCCATTGTGCACTGGGTCAGAGGGTGTCAGAATGCACCTATGTCAGAAAGGGCCCTTTGCTCTCAGCCGTGCCCTCCATTACTCTAGAGGTGGAAGGCACAAAGCACTGCCTCCATCCTTCAATGGGAGACAAGCCATAAACTGTCTTGAGTCCAGCTCTTTAGGAAGCTGAGAAAGAACTCGCTTTCCACAGCGCTGTAACAGCATACGAGGAAACTCTCCTACAGAGGCAGCTCAAATGCCATTTCTTCCCAGTGCTTAACTGGCCGCTTTAGGACTTCCGCTTCTGCCACAGTGCCACCTTGCCAACCCGGCTCAGACGAAATGCCTACATCTTCCCCTTCAGCAACGGGGGCGAAGCCCACATGATTGTGCTTCCACATGCTTAGCAGGAGCAAACAATAGGCTTTTTACAAACCGCCATTGTGCACAGGGTCAGAGAGTGTCAGAATGCACCCATGTCAGAAAGGGCCCTTTGCTCTCAGCCATGCCCTCCATTGCTCTAGACGTGGAAGGCACAAAGCACTGCCTCCATCCTTCAACTGGAGACAAGCCATCAACTGTCTTGCCTCCAGCTCTTTAGGAAGCTGACAAACAACTCGCTTTCCACAGTCCTGTTACAGCAGACCGGGGAACTTCTCATACAAAGGCAGCTCAAATGGCATTTCTTCCCAGCCCTTAACTCGCAGCTTTGGGACTCCTGCTTCTGTCGCAATTCCACCTTGCCAACCCGGCTCAGACGAAATGCCTACATCTTCCCCTGAAGCAACTGGGCTGAGTCCCAAATGATTGAGCGTCCACGTGCTTAGGAGGCGAGAGACTGCACGCCTTTTTCCAACCACCATTGTGCACTGCTGGAGAGAGTGTCGGAAAGCAGCTATGTCAGAAAGACCCCTTTGCTCTCAGCCGTGCCCTTCATTGCTCTAGACGTGGAATGGACAATGCACTGGCTCCCCCCCTCAAGGGTCGACAAGCCACAGACCGTCTTCCTTCCATCTCTTTAGGAAGCTGAGAAAGATCTCGCTTTCAACGGTGCTCTTTCTGTGTCCTGGCAACATCTCATACAAAGGCAGCTGGTATGCCATTTCTTTTCAGCGCTTAACTCGCAGATTTGGAACTTCTGCTCCTGCCGCATTTCCACCTTGCCAAACCGGCTCAGACGAAATGTCTAAATCTTCCCCTTCAGCAACGGGGACGAGGCCCAGATGACTGTGCTTCCGCATGCTTAGCAGGAGCAGACCATAGGCTTTTAACAAACCGCCAATGTGCACTGGGTCAGAGAGTGTCAGAATGCACCTATGTCAGAAAGGGCCCTTTGCTCTCAGCCGTGCCCTCCATTTCTCTAGAGGTGGAAGGCACAAAGCACTGCCTCCATCCTTCAATTGGAGACAAGCCATCAACTGTCTTGCCTCCAGCTCTTTAGGAAGCTGACAAACAACTCGCTTTCCACAGTCCTGTTACAGCAGACCGGGGAACTTCTCATACAAAGGCAGCTCAAATGGCATTTCTTCCCAGCCCTTAACTCGCAGCTTTGGGACTCCTGCTTCTGCCGCAATTCCACCTTGCCAACCCGGCTCAGACGAAATGCCTACATCTTCCCCTGAAGCAACTGGGCTGAGTCCCAAATGATTGAGCGTCCACGTGCTTAGGAGGCGAGAGACTGCACGCCTTTTTCCAACCACCATTGTGCACTGCTGGAGAGAGTGTCGGAAAGCAGCTATGTCAGAAAGACCCCTTTGCTCTCAGCCGTGCCCTTCATTGCTCTAGACGTGGAATGCACAATGCACTGGCTCCCCCCCTCAAGGGGCGACAAGCCACAGACCGTCTTCCTTCCATCTCTTTAGGAAGCTGAGAGAGAGCTCGCTTTCAACGGTGCTCTTTCTGTGTCCTGGCAACATCTCATACAAAGGCAGCTGCTATGCCATTTCTTTTCAGCGCTTAACTTGCAGATTTGGAACTTCTGCTCCTGCCGCATTTCCACCTTGCCAAACCGGCTCAGACGAAATGTCTACATCTTCCCCTTCAGCAACGGGGACGAGGCCCAGATGACTGTGCTTCTGCATGCTTAGCAGGAGCAGACCATAGGCTTTTAACAAACCGCCATTGTGCACTGGGTCAGAGAGTGTCAGAATGCACCTATGTCAGAAAGGGCCCTTTGCTCTCAGCCGTGCCCTCCATTGCTCTAGAGGTGGAAGGCACAAAGCACTGCCTCCATCCTTCAATTGGAGACAAGAAATCAATTGTCCTGCTTCCAGCTCTTTAGGAAGCTGGGAAAGCACTCGCATTCCACAGTGCTCTTACAGCGTCCTGGGAACGTCTCATACAAAGGCAGCTGAACACCGTGTCTTTTCAGCCCTTAACTCACCAATCTGCAACATCTGCTTCTGCCGCATTTCCACCTTGCCAACCCGGCTCAGACGAAACGCCTACATCTTCCCCAGAAGCAACTGTGCTCATTCCCAAATGAGTGAGCATCCACATGCTTAGGAGGCGATAAACTGCATGCCTTTTTCCAACCACCATTTTACACTGCTTAGAGAGCGTCGGAAAGCAGCTATGTCAGAAAGGCCCCTTTGCTCTCAGCCATGCCCTCCATTGCTCTCGAGGTGGAAGGCACAAGGCACTGGTTCTGGATCCACCCCTCAATGGGAGACAAACCACATCTTGTCCTGCTTGCAGCTCTTTAGGATGTTGAGAAAAAACTCCCTTTCCACAGTGCTCTTACAGCGTCCCCAGAACATCTCATACAAAGGAGGCTGAACGCCGTTTCTTTTCAGCACTTAACTCGCCAGTCTGGGCCATCTGCATCCTACACGTTTCCACCTTGCCACCCGGCTCAGACGAAATGCCTACATCTTCACCTTGAGCAATGGGGATGAGGCCCATATGATTGTGGTTCCACATGCTGAGGAGGAGAGAGACAATAGGATTTTAACTAACCACGAATTGCAATGGTTGGGAGAGTGTCAGGAAGCACCAATGGCAGAAAGACCCCTTTACTCTCAGCCGCGCCCTCCATTGCTGTAGAGGTGGAAGGCACAAAGCACTGCCTCCATCCTTCAATGGGAGACAATCCATAAACTGTCTTGAGTCCAGCTCTTTAGGAAGCTGAGAAAGAACTCGCTTTCCACAGCGCTGTTACAGCATACGAGGAAACTCTCCTACAGAGGCAGCTCAAATGCCATTTCTTCCCAGTGCTTAACTGGCCGCTTTAGGACTTCCGCTTCTGCCACAGTTCCACCTTGCCAACCCGGCTCAGACGAAATGTCTACATCTTCCCCTTCAGCAACGGGGGCGAAGCCCACATGATTGTGCTTCCACATGCTTAGCAGGAGCAGACAATAGGCGTTTTACAAACCGCCATTGTGCACTGGGTCAGAGAGTGTCAGAATGCACCTATGTCAGAAAGGGCCCTTTGCTCTCAGCCGTGCCCTCCATTGCTCTAGAGGTGGAAGGCACAAAGCACTGCCTCCATCCTTCAATTGGAGACAAGCCATCAACTGTCTTGCCTCCAGCTCTTTAGGAAGCTGACAAACAACTCGCTTTCCACAGTCCTGTTACAGCAGACCGGGGAACTTCTCATACAAAGGCAGCTCAAATGGCATTTCTTCCCAGCCCTTAACTCGCAGCTTTGGGACTCCTGCTTCTGCCGCAATTCCACCTTGCCAACCCGGCTCAGACGAAATGCCTACATCTTCCCCTGAAGCAACTGGGCTGAGTCCCAAATGATTGAGCGTCCACGTGCTTAGGAGGCTAGAGACTGCACGCCTTTTTCCAACCACCATTGTGCACTGCTGGAGAGAGTGTCGGAAAGCAGCTATGTCAGAAAGACCCCTTTGCTCTCAGCCGTGCCCTTCATTGCTCTAGACGTGGAATGCACAATGCACTGGCTGCCCCCCTCAAGGGGCGACAAGCCACAGACCGTCTTCCTTCCATCTCTTTAGGAAGCTGAGAAAGAGCTCGCTTTCAACGGTGCTCTTTCTGTGTCCTGGCAACATCTCATACAAAGGCAGCTGCTATGCCATTTCTTTTCAGCGCTTAACTCGCAGATTTGGAACATCTGCTCCTGCCGCATTTCCACCTTGCCAGACCGGCTCAGACGAAATGTCTACATCTTCCCCTTCAGCAACGGGGACGAGGCCCAGATGACTGTGCTTCCGCATGCTTAGCAGGAGCAGACCATAGGCTTTTAACAAACCGCCATTGTGCACTGGGTCAGAGGGTGTCAGAATGCACCTATGTCAGAAAGGGCCCTTTGCTCTCAGCCGTGCCCTCCATTGCTCTAGAGGTGGAAGGCACAAAGCACTGCCTCCATCCTTCAATTGGAGACAAGCCATCAATTGTCCTGCTTCCAGCTCTTTAGGAAGCTGGGAAAGCACTCGCATTCCACAGTGCTCTTACAGCATCCTGGGAACGTCTCATACAAAGGCAGCTGAACACCGTGTCTTTTCAGCCCTTAACTCACCAATCTGCAACATCTGCTTCTGCCGCATTTCCACCTTGCCAACCCGGCTCAGACTAATTGCCTACATCCTCCCCTGAAGCAACTGTGCTGATTCCCAGATGATTCAGCATCCACATGCTTAGGAGGCGATAAACTGCATGCCTTTTTCCAAACACCATTTTACACTGCTTAGAGAGCGTCGGAAAGCAGCTATGTCAGAAAGGCCCCTTTGCTCTCAGCCATGCCCTCCATTGCTCTCGAGGTGGAAGGCACAAGGCACTGGTTCTGGATCCACCCCTCAATGGGAGACAAACCACATCTTGTCCTGCTTGCAGCTCTTTAGGATGTTGAGAAAAAACTCCCTTTCCACAGTGCTCTTACAGCGTCCCCAGAACATCTCATACAAAGGAGGCTGAACGCCGTTTCTTTTCAGCACTTAACTCGCCAGTCTGGGCCATCTGCATCCTACACGTTTCCACCTTGCCACCCGGCTCAGACGAAATGCCTACATCTTCACCTTGAGCAATGGGGATGAGGCCCATGTGATTGTGGTTCCACATGCTGAGGAGGAGAGAGACAATAGGCTTTTAACTAACCACGAAGTGCAATGGTTGGGAGAGTGTCAGAAAGCAGCAATGGCAGAAAGACCCCTTTACTCTCAGCCGCGCCCTCCATTGCTGTAGAGGTGGAAGGCACAAAGCACTGCCTCCATCCTTCCATGGGAGAGAAGCCATAAACTGTCTTGCCTCCAGCTCTTTAGGAAGCTGAGAAAGAACTCGCTTTCCACAGTGCTGTTACAGCATCCGAGGAAACTCTCATACAGAGGCAGCTCAAATGCCATTTCTTCCCAGTGCTTAACTGGCCGCTTTAGGACTTCCGCTTCTGCCACAGTTCCACCTTGCCAACCCGGCTCAGACGAAATGCCTACATCTTCCCCTTCAGCAATGGGGGCGAAGCCCACATGATTGTGCTTCCACATGCTTAGCAGGAGCAGACAATAGGCTTTTTACAAAACGCCATTGTGCACTGGGTCAGAGAGTGTCAGAATGCACCTATGTCAGAAAGGGCCCTTTGCTCTCAACCGTGCTCTCCATTGCTCTAGAGGTGGAAGGCACAAAGCACTGCCTCCATCCTTCAATTGGAGACAAGCCATCAACTGTCTTGCCTCCAGCTCTTTAGGAAGCTGACAAACAACTCGCTTTCCACAGTCCTGTTACAGCAGACCGGGGAACTTCTCATACAAAGGCAGCTCAAATGGCATTTCTTCCCAGCCCTTAAGTCGCAGCTTTGGGACTCCTGCTTCTGCCGCAATTCCACCTTGCCAACCCGGCTCAGACGAAATGCCTACATCTTCCCCTGAAGCAACTGGGCTGAGTCCCAAATGATTGAGCGTCCACGTGCTTAGGAGGCGAGAGACTGCACGCCTTTTTCCAACCACCATTGTGCACTGCTGGAGAGAGTGTCGGAAAGCAGCTATGTCAGAAAGACCCCTTTGCTCTCAGCCGTGCCCTTCATTGCTCTAGACGTGGAATGCACAATGCACTGGCTCCCCCCCCTCAAGGGGCGACAAGCCACAGACCGTCTTCCTTCCATCTCTTTAGGAAGCTGAGAAAGAGCTCGCTTTCAACGGTGCTCTTTCTGTGTCCTGGCAACATCTCATACAAAGGCAGCTGCTATGCCATTTCTTTTCAGCGCTTAACTCGCAGATTTGGAACTTCTGCTCCTGCCGCATTTCCACGTTGCCAGACCGGCTCAGACGAAATGTCTACATCTTCCCCTTCAGCAACGGGGACGAGGCCAGATGACTGTGCTTCCGCATGCTTAGCAGGAGCAGACCATAGGCTTTTAACAAACCGCCATTGTGCACTGGGTCAGAGGGTGTCAGAATGCACCTATGTCAGAAAGGGCCCTTTGCTCTCAGCCGTGCCCTCCATTACTCTAGAGGTGGAAGGCACAAAGCACTGCCTCCATCCTTCAATGGGAGACAAGCCATAAACTGTCTTGAGTCCAGCTCTTTAGGAAGCTGAGAAAGAACTCGCTTTCCACAGCGCTGTAACAGCATACGAGGAAACTCTCCTACAGAGGCAGCTCAAATGCCATTTCTTCCCAGTGCTTAACTGGCCGCTTTAGGACTTCCGCTTCTGCCACAGTGCCACCTTGCCAACCCGGCTCAGACGAAATGCCTACATCTTCCCCTTCAGCAACGGGGGCGAAGCCCACATGATTGTGCTTCCACATGCTTAGCAGGAGCAAACAATAGGCTTTTTACAAACCGCCATTGTGCACAGGGTCAGAGAGTGTCAGAATGCACCCATGTCAGAAAGGGCCCTTTGCTCTCAGCCATGCCCTCCATTGCTCTAGACGTGGAAGGCACAAAGCACTGCCTCCATCCTTCAACTGGAGACAAGCCATCAACTGTCTTGCCTCCAGCTCTTTAGGAAGCTGACAAACAACTCGCTTTCCACAGTCCTGTTACAGCAGACCGGGGAACTTCTCATACAAAGGCAGCTCAAATGGCATTTCTTCCCAGCCCTTAACTCGCAGCTTTGGGACTCCTGCTTCTGTCGCAATTCCACCTTGCCAACCCGGCTCAGACGAAATGCCTACATCTTCCCCTGAAGCAACTGGGCTGAGTCCCAAATGATTGAGCGTCCACGTGCTTAGGAGGCGAGAGACTGCACGCCTTTTTCCAACCACCATTGTGCACTGCTGGAGAGAGTGTCGGAAAGCAGCTATGTCAGAAAGACCCCTTTGCTCTCAGCCGTGCCCTTCATTGCTCTAGACGTGGAATGGACAATGCACTGGCTCCCCCCCTCAAGGGTCGACAAGCCACAGACCGTCTTCCTTCCATCTCTTTAGGAAGCTGAGAAAGATCTCGCTTTCAACGGTGCTCTTTCTGTGTCCTGGCAACATCTCATACAAAGGCAGCTGGTATGCCATTTCTTTTCAGCGCTTAACTCGCAGATTTGGAACTTCTGCTCCTGCCGCATTTCCACCTTGCCAAACCGGCTCAGACGAAATGTCTAAATCTTCCCCTTCAGCAACGGGGACGAGGCCCAGATGACTGTGCTTCCGCATGCTTAGCAGGAGCAGACCATAGGCTTTTAACAAACCGCCAATGTGCACTGGGTCAGAGAGTGTCAGAATGCACCTATGTCAGAAAGGGCCCTTTGCTCTCAGCCGTGCCCTCCATTTCTCTAGAGGTGGAAGGCACAAAGCACTGCCTCCATCCTTCAATTGGAGACAAGCCATCAACTGTCTTGCCTCCAGCTCTTTAGGAAGCTGACAAACAACTCGCTTTCCACAGTCCTGTTACAGCAGACCGGGGAACTTCTCATACAAAGGCAGCTCAAATGGCATTTCTTCCCAGCCCTTAACTCGCAGCTTTGGGACTCCTGCTTCTGCCGCAATTCCACCTTGCCAACCCGGCTCAGACGAAATGCCTACATCTTCCCCTGAAGCAACTGGGCTGAGTCCCAAATGATTGAGCGTCCACGTGCTTAGGAGGCGAGAGACTGCACGCCTTTTTCCAACCACCATTGTGCACTGCTGGAGAGAGTGTCGGAAAGCAGCTATGTCAGAAAGACCCCTTTGCTCTCAGCCGTGCCCTTCATTGCTCTAGACGTGGAATGCACAATGCACTGGCTCCCCCCCTCAAGGGGCGACAAGCCACAGACCGTCTTCCTTCCATCTCTTTAGGAAGCTGAGAGAGAGCTCGCTTTCAACGGTGCTCTTTCTGTGTCCTGGCAACATCTCATACAAAGGCAGCTGCTATGCCATTTCTTTTCAGCGCTTAACTTGCAGATTTGGAACTTCTGCTCCTGCCGCATTTCCACCTTGCCAAACCGGCTCAGACGAAATGTCTACATCTTCCCCTTCAGCAACGGGGACGAGGCCCAGATGACTGTGCTTCTGCATGCTTAGCAGGAGCAGACCATAGGCTTTTAACAAACCGCCATTGTGCACTGGGTCAGAGAGTGTCAGAATGCACCTATGTCAGAAAGGGCCCTTTGCTCTCAGCCGTGCCCTCCATTGCTCTAGAGGTGGAAGGCACAAAGCACTGCCTCCATCCTTCAATTGGAGACAAGAAATCAATTGTCCTGCTTCCAGCTCTTTAGGAAGCTGGGAAAGCACTCGCATTCCACAGTGCTCTTACAGCGTCCTGGGAACGTCTCATACAAAGGCAGCTGAACACCGTGTCTTTTCAGCCCTTAACTCACCAATCTGCAACATCTGCTTCTGCCGCATTTCCACCTTGCCAACCCGGCTCAGACGAAACGCCTACATCTTCCCCAGAAGCAACTGTGCTCATTCCCAAATGAGTGAGCATCCACATGCTTAGGAGGCGATAAACTGCATGCCGTTTTCCAACCACCATTTTACACTGCTTAGAGAGCGTCGGAAAGCAGCTATGTCAGAAAGGCCCCTTTGCTCTCAGCCATGCCCTCCATTGCTCTCGAGGTGGAAGGCACAAGGCACTGGTTCTGGATCCACCCCTCAATGGGAGACAAACCACATCTTGTCCTGCTTGCAGCTCTTTAGGATGTTGAGAAAAAACTCCCTTTCCACAGTGCTCTTACAGCGTCCCCAGAACATCTCATACAAAGGAGGCTGAACGCCGTTTCTTTTCAGCACTTAACTCGCCAGTCTGGGCCATCTGCATCCTACACGTTTCCACCTTGCCACCCGGCTCAGACGAAATGCCTACATCTTCACCTTGAGCAATGGGGATGAGGCCCATATGATTGTGGTTCCACATGCTGAGGAGGAGAGAGACAATAGGATTTTAACTAACCACGAATTGCAATGGTTGGGAGAGTGTCAGGAAGCACCAATGGCAGAAAGACCCCTTTACTCTCAGCCGCGCCCTCCATTGCTGTAGAGGTGGAAGGCACAAAGCACTGCCTCCATCCTTCAATGGGAGACAATCCATAAACTGTCTTGAGTCCAGCTCTTTAGGAAGCTGAGAAAGAACTCGCTTTCCACAGCGCTGTTACAGCATACGAGGAAACTCTCCTACAGAGGCAGCTCAAATGCCATTTCTTCCCAGTGCTTAACTGGCCGCTTTAGGACTTCCGCTTCTGCCACAGTTCCACCTTGCCAACCCGGCTCAGACGAAATGTCTACATCTTCCCCTTCAGCAACGGGGGCGAAGCCCACATGATTGTGCTTCCACATGCTTAGCAGGAGCAGACAATAGGCGTTTTACAAACCGCCATTGTGCACTGGGTCAGAGAGTGTCAGAATGCACCTATGTCAGAAAGGGCCCTTTGCTCTCAGCCGTGCCCTCCATTGCTCTAGAGGTGGAAGGCACAAAGCACTGCCTCCATCCTTCAATTGGAGACAAGCCATCAACTGTCTTGCCTCCAGCTCTTTAGGAAGCTGACAAACAACTCGCTTTCCACAGTCCTGTTACAGCAGACCGGGGAACTTCTCATACAAAGGCAGCTCAAATGGCATTTCTTCCCAGCCCTTAACTCGCAGCTTTGGGACTCCTGCTTCTGCCGCAATTCCACCTTGCCAACCCGGCTCAGACGAAATGCCTACATCTTCCCCTGAAGCAACTGGGCTGAGTCCCAAATGATTGAGCGTCCACGTGCTTAGGAGGCTAGAGACTGCACGCCTTTTTCCAACCACCATTGTGCACTGCTGGAGAGAGTGTCGGAAAGCAGCTATGTCAGAAAGACCCCTTTGCTCTCAGCCGTGCCCTTCATTGCTCTAGACGTGGAATGCACAATGCACTGGCTGCCCCCCTCAAGGGGCGACAAGCCACAGACCGTCTTCCTTCCATCTCTTTAGGAAGCTGAGAAAGAGCTCGCTTTCAACGGTGCTCTTTCTGTGTCCTGGCAACATCTCATACAAAGGCAGCTGCTATGCCATTTCTTTTCAGCGCTTAACTCGCAGATTTGGAACATCTGCTCCTGCCGCATTTCCACCTTGCCAGACCGGCTCAGACGAAATGTCTACATCTTCCCCTTCAGCAACGGGGACGAGGCCCAGATGACTGTGCTTCCGCATGCTTAGCAGGAGCAGACCATAGGCTTTTAACAAACCGCCATTGTGCACTGGGTCAGAGGGTGTCAGAATGCACCTATGTCAGAAAGGGCCCTTTGCTCTCAGCCGTGCCCTCCATTGCTCTAGAGGTGGAAGGCACAAAGCACTGCCTCCATCCTTCAATTGGAGACAAGCCATCAATTGTCCTGCTTCCAGCTCTTTAGGAAGCTGGGAAAGCACTCGCATTCCACAGTGCTCTTACAGCATCCTGGGAACGTCTCATACAAAGGCAGCTGAACACCGTGTCTTTTCAGCCCTTAACTCACCAATCTGCAACATCTGCTTCTGCCGCATTTCCACCTTGCCAACCCGGCTCAGACTAATTGCCTACATCCTCCCCTGAAGCAACTGTGCTGATTCCCAGATGATTCAGCATCCACATGCTTAGGAGGCGATAAACTGCATGCCTTTTTCCAAACACCATTTTACACTGCTTAGAGAGCGTCGGAAAGCAGCTATGTCAGAAAGGCCCCTTTGCTCTCAGCCATGCCCTCCATTGCTCTCGAGGTGGAAGGCACAAGGCACTGGTTCTGGATCCACCCCTCAATGGGAGACAAACCACATCTTGTCCTGCTTGCAGCTCTTTAGGATGTTGAGAAAAAACTCCCTTTCCACAGTGCTCTTACAGCGTCCCCAGAACATCTCATACAAAGGAGGCTGAACGCCGTTTCTTTTCAGCACTTAACTCGCCAGTCTGGGCCATCTGCATCCTACACGTTTCCACCTTGCCACCCGGCTCAGACGAAATGCCTACATCTTCACCTTGAGCAATGGGGATGAGGCCCATATGATTGTGGTTCCACATGCTGAGGAGGAGAGAGACAATAGGCTTTTAACTAACCACGAAGTGCAATGGTTGGGAGAGTGTCAGAAAGCAGCAATGGCAGAAAGACCCCTTTACTCTCAGCCGCGCCCTCCATTGCTGTAGAGGTGGAAGGCACAAAGCACTGCCTCCATCCTTCAATGGGAGACAAGCCATAAACTGTCTTGAGTCCAGCTCTTTAGGAAGCTGAGAAAGAACTCGCTTTCCACAGCGCTGTTACAGCATACGAGGAAACTCTCATACAGAGGCAGCTCAAATGCCATTTCTTCCCAGTGCTTAACTGGCCGCTTTAGGACTTCCGCTTCTGCCACAGTTCCACCTTGCCAACCCGGCTCAGACGAAATGTCTACATCTTCCCCTTCAGCAACGGGGGCGAAGCCCACATGATTGTGCTTCCACATGCTTAGCAGGAGCAGACAATAGGCTTTTTACAAAACGCCATTGTGCACTGGGTCAGAGAGTGTCAGAATGCACCTATGTCAGAAAGGGCCCTTTGCTCTCAACCGTGCTCTCCATTGCTCTAGAGGTGGAAGGCACAAAGCACTGCCTCCATCCTTCAATTGGAGACAAGCCATCAACTGTCTTGCCTCCAGCTCTTTAGGAAGCTGACAAACAACTCGCTTTCCACAGTCCTGTTACAGCAGACCGGGGAACTTCTCATACAAAGGCAGCTCAAATGGCATTTCTTCCCAGCCCTTAACTCGCAGCTTTGGGACTCCTGCTTCTGCCGCAATTCCACCTTGCCAACCCGGCTCAGACGAAATGCCTACATCTTCCCCTGAAGCAACTGGGCTGAGTCCCAAATGATTGAGCATCCACGTGCTTAGGAGGCGAGAGACTGCACGCCTTTTTCCAACCACCATTGTGCACTGCTGGAGAGAGTGTCGGAAAGCAGCTATGTCAGAAAGACCCCTTTGCTCTCAGCCGTGCCCTTCATTGCTCTAGACGTGGAATGCACAATGCACTGGCTCCCCCCCTCAAGGGGAGACAAGCCACAGACCTTCTTCCTTCCATCTCTTTAGGAAGCTGAGAAAGAGCTCGCTTTCAACGGTGCCCTTTCTGTGTCCTGGCAACATCTCATACAAAGGCAGCTGCTATGCCATTTCTTTTCAGCGCTTAACTCGCAGATTTGGAACTTCTGCTCCTGCCGCATTTCCACGTTGCCAGACCGGCTCAGACGAAATGTCTACATCTTCCCCTTCAGCAACGGGGACGAGGCCCAGATGACTGTGCTTCCGCATGCTTAGCAGGAGCAGACCATAGGCTTTTAACAAACCGCCATTGTGCACTGGGTCAGAGGGTGTCAGAATGCACCTATGTCAGAAAGGGCCCTTTGCTCTCAGCCGTGCCCTCCATTACTCTAGAGGTGGAAGGCACAAAGCACTGCCTCCATCCTTCAATTGGAGACAAGCCATCAATTGTCCTGCTTCCAGCTCTTTAGGAAGCTGGGAAAGCACTCGCATTCCACAGTGCTCTTACAGCGTCCTGGGAACGTCTCATACAAAGGCAGCTGAACACCGTGTCTTTTCAGCCCTTAACTCACCAATCTGCAACATCTGCTTCTGCCGCATTTCCACCTTGCCAACCCGGCTCAGACGAATTGCCTACATCCTCCCCTGAAGCAACTGTGCTGATTCCCAGATGATTCAGCATCCACATGCTTAGGAGGCGATAAACTGCATGCCTTTTTCCAAACACCATTTTACACTGCTTAGAGAGCGTCGGAAAGCAGCTATGTCAGAAAGGCCCCTTTGCTCTCAGCCATGCCCTCCATTGCTCTCGAGGTGGAAGGCACAAGGCACTGGTTCTGGATCCACCCCTCAATGGGAGACAAACCACATCTTGTCCTGCTTGCAGCTCTTTAGGATGTTGAGAAAAAACTCCCTTTCCACAGTGCTCTTACAGCGTCCCCAGAACATCTCATACAAAGGAGGCTGAACGCCGTTTCTTTTCAGCACTTAACTCGCCAGTCTGGGCCATCTGCATCCTACACGTTTCCACCTTGCCACCCGGCTCAGACGAAATGCCTACATCTTCACCTTGAGCAATGGGGATGAGGCCCATATGATTGTGGTTCCACATGCTGAGGAGGAGAGAGACAATAGGCTTTTAACTAACCACGAAGTGCAATGGTTGGGAGAGTGTCAGAAAGCAGCAATGGCAGAAAGACCCCTTTACTCTCAGCCGCGCCCTCCATTGCTGCAGAGGTGGAAGGCACAAAGCACTGCCTCCATCCTTCAATGGGAGACAAGCCATAAACTGTCTTGAGTCCAGCTCTTTAGGAAGCTGAGAAAGAACTCGCTTTCCACAGCGCTGTTACAGCATACGAGGAAACTCTCATACAGAGGCAGCTCAAATGCCATTTCTTCCCAGTGCTTAACTGGCCGCTTTAGGACTTCCGCTTCTGCCACAGTTCCACCTTGCCAACCCGGCTCAGACGAAATGTCTACATCTTCCCCTTCAGCAACGGGGGCGAAGCCCACATGATTGTGCTTCCACATGCTTAGCAGGAGCAGACAATAGGCTTTTTACAAAACGCCATTGTGCACTGGGTCAGAGAGTGTCAGAATGCACCTATGTCAGAAAGGGCCCTTTGCTCTCAACCGTGCTCTCCATTGCTCTAGAGGTGGAAGGCACAAAGCACTGCCTCCATCCTTCAATTGGAGACAAGCCATCAACTGTCTTGCCTCCAGCTCTTTAGGAAGCTGACAAACAACTCGCTTTCCACAGTCCTGTTACAGCAGACCGGGGAACTTCTCATACAAAGGCAGCTCAAATGGCATTTCTTCCCAGCCCTTAACTCGCAGCTTTGGGACTCCTGCTTCTGCCGCAATTCCACCTTGCCAACCCGGCTCAGACGAAATGCCTACATCTTCCCCTGAAGCAACTGGGCTGAGTCCCAAATGATTGAGCATCCACGTGCTTAGGAGGCGAGAGACTGCACGCCTTTTTCCAACCACCATTGTGCACTGCTGGAGAGAGTGTCGGAAAGCAGCTATGTCAGAAAGACCCCTTGCTCTCAGCCGTGCCCTTCATTGCTCTAGACGTGGAATGCACAATGCACTGGCTCCCCCCCTCAAGGGGAGACAAGCCACAGACCTTCTTCCTTCCATCTCTTTAGGAAGCTGAGAAAGAGCTCGCTTTCAACGGTGCCCTTTCTGTGTCCTGGCAACATCTCATACAAAGGCAGCTGCTATGCCATTTCTTTTCAGCGCTTAACTCGCAGATTTGGAACTTCTGCTCCTGCCGCATTTCCACGTTGCCAGACCGGCTCAGACGAAATGTCTACATCTTCCCCTTCAGCAACGGGGACGAGGCCCAGATGACTGTGCTTCCGCATGCTTAGCAGGAGCAGACCATAGGCTTTTAACAAACCGCCAATGTGCACTGGGTCAGAGAGTGTCAGAATGCACCTATGTCAGAAAGGGCCCTTTGCTCTCAGCCGTGCCCTCCATTGCTCTAGACGTGGAAGGCACAAAGCACTGCCTCCATCCTTCAATTGGAGACAAGCCATCAACTGTCTTGCCTCCAGCTCTTTGGGAAGCTGAGAAACAACTCGCTTTCCACAGTCCTGTTACAGCAGACCGGGGAACTTCTCATACAAAGGCAGCTCAAATGGCATTTCTTCCCAGCCCTTAACTCGCAGCTTTGGGACTCCTGCTTCTGCCGCAATTCCACCTTGCCAACCCGGCTCAGACGAAATGCCTACATCTTCCCCTGAAGCAACTGGGCTGAGTCCCAAATGATTGAGCGTCCACGTGCTTAGGAGGCGAGAGACTGCACGCCTTTTTCCAACCACCATTGTGCACTGCTGGAGAGAGTGTCGGAAAGCAGCTATGTCAGAAAGACCCCTTTGCTCTCAGCCGTGCCCTTCATTGCTCTAGACGTGGAATGCACAATGCACTGGCTCCCACCCCTCAAGGGGCGACAAGCCACAGACCGTCTTCCTTCCATCTCTTTAGGAAGCTGAGAGAGAGCTCGCTTTCAACGGTGCTCTTTCTGTGTCCTGGCAACATCTCATACAAAGGCAGCTGCTATGCCATTTCTTTTCAGCGCTTAACTCGCAGATTTGGAACTTCTGCTCCTGCCGCATTTCCACGTTGCCAGACCGGCTCAGACGAAATGTCTACATCTTCCCCTTCAGCAACGGGGACGAGGCCCAGATGACTGTGCTTCCGCATGCTTAGCAGGAGCAGACCATAGGCTTTTAACAAACCGCCATTGTGCACTGGGTCAGAGAGTGTCAGAATGCACCTATGTCAGAAAGGGCCCTTTGCTCTCAGCCGTGCCCTCCATTGCTCTAGAGGTGGAAGGCACAAAGCACTGCCTCCATCCTTCAATTGGAGACAAGCCATCAATTGTCCTGCTTCCAGCTCTTTAGGAAGCTGGGAAAGCACTCGCATTCCACAGTGCTCTTACAGCGTCCTGGGAACGTCTCATACAAAGGCAGCTGAACACCGTGTCTTTTCAGCCCTTAACTCACCAATCTGCAACATCTGCTTCTGCCGCATTTCCACCTTGCCAACCCGGCTCAGACGAATTGCCTACATCCTCCCCTGAAGCAACTGTGCTGATTCCCAGATGATTCAGCATCCACATGCTTAGGAGGCGATAAACTGCATGCCTTTTTCCAAACACCATTTTACACTGCTTAGAGAGCGTCGGAAAGCAGCTATGTCAGAAAGGCCCCTTTGCTCTCAGCCATGCCCTCCATTGCTCTCGAGGTGGAAGGCACAAGGCACTGGTTCTGGATCCACCCCTCAATGGGAGACAAACCACATCTTGTCCTGCTTGCAGCTCTTTAGGATGTTGAGAAAAAACTCCCTTTCCACAGTGCTCTTACAGCGTCCCCAGAACATCTCATACAAAGGAGGCTGAACGCCGTTTCTTTTCAGCACTTAACTCGCCAGTCTGGGCCATCTGCATCCTACACGTTTCCACCTTGCCACCCGGCTCAGACGAAATGCCTACATCTTCACCTTGAGCAATGGGGATGAGGCCCATATGATTGTGGTTCCACATGCTGAGGAGGAGAGAGACAATAGGCTTTTAACTAACCACGAAGTGCAATGGTTGGGAGAGTGTCAGAAAGCACCAATGGCAGAAAGACCCCTTTACTCTCAGCCGCGCCCTCCATTGCTGTAGAGGTGGAAGGCACAAAGCACTGCCTCCATCCTTCCATGGGAGAGAAGCCATAAACTGTCTTGCCTCCAGCTCTTTAGGAAGCTGAGAAAGAACTCGCTTTCCACAGTGCTGTTACAGCATACGAGGAAACTCTCATACAGAGGCAGCTCAAATGCCATTTCTTCCCAGTGCTTAACTGGCCGCTTTAGGACTTCCGCTTCTGCCACAGTTCCACCTTGCCAACCCGGCTCAGACGAAATGCCTACATCTTCCCCTTCAGCAATGGGGGCGAAGCCCACATGATTGTGCTTCCACATGCTTAGCAGGAGCAGACAATAGGCTTTTTACAAAACGCCATTGTGCACTGGGTCAGAGAGTGTCAGAATGCACCTATGTCAGAAAGGGCCCTTTGCTCTCAACCGTGCTCTCCATTGCTCTAGAGGTGGAAGGCACAAAGCACTGCCTCCATCCTTCAATTGGAGACAAGCCATCAACTGTCTTGCCTCCAGCTCTTTAGGAAGCTGACAAACAACTCGCTTTCCACAGTCCTGTTACAGCAGACCGGGGAACTTCTCATACAAAGGCAGCTCAAATGGCATTTCTTCCCAGCCCTTAAGTCGCAGCTTTGGGACTCCTGCTTCTGCCGCAATTCCACCTTGCCAACCCGGCTCAGACGAAATGCCTACATCTTCCCCTGAAGCAACTGGGCTGAGTCCCAAATGATTGAGCGTCCACGTGCTTAGGAGGCGAGAGACTGCACGCCTTTTTCCAACCACCATTGTGCACTGCTGGAGAGAGTGTCGGAAAGCAGCTATGTCAGAAAGACCCCTTTGCTCTCAGCCGTGCCCTTCATTGCTCTAGACGTGGAATGCACAATGCACTGGCTCCCCCCCCTCAAGGGGCGACAAGCCACAGACCGTCTTCCTTCCATCTCTTTAGGAAGCTGAGAAAGAGCTCGCTTTCAACGGTGCTCTTTCTGTGTCCTGGCAACATCTCATACAAAGGCAGCTGCTATGCCATTTCTTTTCAGCGCTTAACTCGCAGATTTGGAACTTCTGCTCCTGCCGCATTTCCACCTTGCCAGACCGGCTCAGACGAAATGTCTACATCTTCCCCTTCAGCAACGGGGACGAGGCCCAGATGACTGTGCTTCCGCATGCTTAGCAGGAGCAGACCATAGGCTTTTAACAAACCGCCATTGTGCACTGGGTCAGAGAGTGTCAGAATGCACCTATGTCAGAAAGGGCCCTTTGCTCTCAGCCGTGCCCTCCATTGCTCTAGACGTGGAAGGCACAAAGCACTGCCTCCATCCTTCAATTGGAGACAAGCCATCGACTGTCTTGCCTCCAGCTCTTTAGGAAGCTGACAAACAACTCGCTTTCCACAGTCCTGTTACAGCAGACCGGGGAACTTCTCATACAAAGGCAGCTCAAATGGCATTTCTTCCCAGCCCTTAACTCGCAGCTTTGGGACTCCTGCTTCTGCCGCAATTCCACCTTGCCAACCCGGCTCAGACGAAATGCCTACATCTTCCCCTGAAGCAACGGGGCTGAGTTCCAAATGATTGAGCGTCCACGTCCTTAGGAGGCTAGAGAATGCACGCCTTTTTCCAACCACCATTGTGCACTGCTGGAGAGAGTGTCGGAAAGCAGCTATGTCAGAAAGCCCCCTTTGCTCTCAGCCGTGCCCTTCATTGCTCTAGACGTGGAATGCACAATGCACTGGCTCCCCCCATCAAGGGGCGACAAGCCACAGACCGTCTTCCTTCCATCTCTTTAGGAAGCTGAGAAAGAGCTCGCTTTCAACGGTGCCCTTTCTGTGTCCTGGCAACATCTCATACAAAGGCAGCTGCTATGCCATTTCTTTTCAGCGCTTAACTCGCAGATTTGGAACTTCTGCTCCTGCCGCATTTCCACCTTGCCAGACCGGCTCAGACGAAATGTCTACATCTTCCCCTTCAGCAACGGGGACGAGGCCCAGATGACTGTGCTTCCGCATGCTTAGCAGGAGCAGACCATAGGCTTTTAACAAACCGCCATTGTGCACTGGGTCAGAGAGTGTCAGAATGCACCTATGTCAGAAAGGGCCCTTTGCTCTCAGCCGTGCCCTCCATTGCTCTAGACGTGGAAGGCACAAAGCACTGCCTCCATCCTTCAATTGGAGACAAGCCATCAATTGTCCTGCTTCCAGCTCTTTAGGAAGCTGGGAAAGCACTCGCATTCCACAGTGCTCTTACAGCGTCCTGGGAACGTCTCATACAAAGGCAGCTGAACACCGTGTCTTTTCAGCCCTTAACTCACCAATCTGCAACATCTGCTTCTGCCGCATTTCCACCTTGCCAACCCGGCTCAGACGAAACGCCTACATCTTCCCCAGAAGCAACTGTGCTCATTCCCAAATGAGTGAGCATCCACATGCTTAGGAGGCGATAAACTGCATGCCGTTTTCCCACCACCATTTTACACTGCTTAGAGAGCGTCGGAAAGCAGCTATGTCAGAAAGGCCCCTTTGCTCTCAGCCATGCCCTCCATTGCTCTCGAGGTGGAAGGCACAAGGCACTGGTTCTGGATCCACCCCTCAATGGGAGACAAAACACATCTTGTCCTGCTTGCAGCTCTTTAGGATGTGGAGAAAAAACTCCCTTTCCACAGTGCTCTTACAGCGTCCTGAGAACATCTCATACAAAGGAGGCTGAACGCCGTTTCTTTTCAGCACTTAACTCGCCAGTCTGGGCCATCTGCATCCTACACGTTTCCACCTTGCCACCCGGCTCAGACGAAATGCCTACATCTTCACCTTGAGCAATGGGGATGAGGCCCATATGATTGTGGTTCCACATGCTGAGGAGGAGAGAGACAATAGGCTTTTAACTAACCACGAAGTGCAATGGTTGGGAGAGTGTCAGAAAGCAGCAATGGCAGAAAGACCCCTTTACTCTCAGCCGCGCCCTCCATTGCTGTAGAGGTGGAAGGCACAAAGCACTGCCTCCATCCTTCCATGGGAGACAAGCCATAAACTGTCTTGCCTCCAGCTCTTTAGGAAGCTGAGAAAGAACTCGCTTTCCACAGTGCTGTTACAGCATACGAGGAAACTCTCCTACAGAGGCAGCTCAAATGCCATTTCTTCCCAGTGCTTAACTGGCCGCTTTAGGACTTCCGCTTCTGCCACAGTTCCACCTTGCCAACCCGGCTCAGACGAAATGTCTACATCTTCCCCTTCAGCAACGGGGGCGAAGCCCACATGATTGTGCTTCCACATGCTTAGCAGGAGCAGTCAATAGGCGTTTTACAAACCGCCATTGTGCACTGGGTCAGAGAGTGTCAGAATGCACCTATGTCAGAAAGGGCCCTTTGCTCTCAGCCGTGCCCTCCATTGCTCTAGAGGTGGAAGGCACAAAGCACTGCCTCCATCCTTCAATTGGAGACAAGCCATCAACTGTCTTGCCTCCAGCTCTTTAGGAAGCTGACAAACAACTCGCTTTCCACAGTCCTGTTACAGCAGACCGGGGAACTTCTCATACAAAGGCAGCTCAAATGGCATTTCTTCCCAGCCCTTAACTCGCAGCTTTGGGACTCCTGCTTCTGCCGCAATTCCACCTTGCCAACCCGGCTCAGACGAAATGCCTACATCTTCCCCTGAAGCAACTGGGCTGAGTCCCAAATTATTGAGCGTCCACGTGCTTAGGAGGCTAGAGACTGCACGCCTTTTTCCAACCACCATTGTGCACTGCTGGAGAGAGTGTCGGAAAGCAGCTATGTCAGAAAGACCCCTTTGCTCTCAGCCGTGCCCTTCATTGCTCTAGACGTGGAATGCACAATGCACTGGCTCCCCCCCTCAAGGGGCGACAAGCCACAGACCGTCTTCCTTCCATCTCTTTAGGAAGCTGAGAGAGAGCTCGCTTTCAACGGTGCTCTTTCTGTGTCCTGGCAACATCTCATACAAAGGCAGCTGCTATGCCATTTCTTTTCAGCGCTTAACTCGCAGATTTGGAACTTCTGCTCCTGCCGCATTTCCACCTTGCCAGACCGGCTCAGACGAAATGTCTACATCTTCCCCTTCAGCAACGGGGACGAGGCCCAGATGACTGTGCTTCCGCATGCTTAGCAGGAGCAGACCATAGGCTTTTAACAAACCGCCATTGTGCACTGGGTCAGAGAGTGTCAGAATGCACCTATGTCAGAAAGGGCCCTTTGCTCTCAGCCGTGCCCTCCATTGCTCTAGACGTGGAAGGCACAAAGCACTGCCTCCATCCTTCAATTGGAGACAAGCCATCAATTGTTCTGCTTCCAGCTCTTTAGGAAGCTGGGAAAGCACTCGCATTCCACAGTGCTCTTACAGCGTCCTGGGAACGTCTCATACAAAGGCAGCTGAACACCGTGTCTTTTCAGCCCTTAACTCACCAATCTGCAACATCTGCTTCTGCCGCATTTCCACCTTGCCAACCCGGCTCAGACGAAACGCCTACATCTTCCCCAGAAGCAACTGTGCTCATTCCCAAATGAGTGAGCATCCACATGCTTAGGAGGCGATAAACTGCATGCCGTTTTCCAACCACCATTTTACACTGCTTAGAGAGCGTCGGAAAGCAGCTATGTCAGAAAGGCCCCTTTGCTCTCAGCCATGCCCTCCATTGCTCTCGAGGTGGAAGGCACAAGGCACTGGTTCTGGATCCACCCCTCAATGGGAGACAAACCACATCTTGTCCTGCTTGCAGCTCTTTAGGATGTGGAGAAAAAACTCCCTTTCCACAGTGCTCTTACAGCGTCCCCAGAACATCTCATACAAAGGAGGCTGAACGCCGTTTCTTTTCAGCACTTAACTCGCCAGTCTGGGCCATCTGCATCCTACACGTTTCCACCTTGCCACCCGGCTCAGACGAAATGCCTACATCTTCACCTTGAGCAATGGGGATGAGGCCCATATGATTGTGGTTCCACATGCTGAGGAGGAGACAAGAGGCTTTTAACTAACAACGAAGTGCAATGGTTGGGAGAGTGTCAGAAAGCAGCAATGGCAGAAAGACCCCTTTACTCTCAGCCGCGCCCTCCATTGCTGTAGAGGTGGAAGGCACAAAGCACTGCCTCCATCCTTCAATGGGAGGCAAGCCATAAACTGTCTTGCCTCCACCTCTTTAGGAAGCTGAGAAAGAACTCGCTTTCCACAGCGCTGTTACAGCATACGAGGAAACTCTCCTACAGAGGCAGCTCAAATGCCATTTCTACCCAGTGCTTAACTGGCCGCTTTAGGACTTCCGCTTCTGCCACAGTTCCACCTTGCCAACCCGGCTCAGACGAAATGTCTACATCTTCCCCTTCAGCAACGGGGGCGAAGCCCACATGATTGTGCTTCCACATGCTTAGCAGGAGCAGACAATAGGCGTTTTACAAACCGCCATTGTGCACTGGGTCAGAGAGTGTCAGAATGCACCTATGTCAGAAAGGGCCCTTTGCTCTCAGCCGTGCCCTCCATTGCTCTAGAGGTGGAAGGCACAAAGCACTGCCTCCATCCTTCAATTGGAGACAAGCCATCAACTGTCTTGCCTCCAGCTCTTTAGGAAGCTGACAAACAACTCGCTTTCCACAGTCCTGTTACAGCAGACCGGGGAACTTCTCATACAAAGGCAGCTCAAATGGCATTTCTTCCCAGCCCTTAACTCGCAGCTTTGGGACTCCTGCTTCTGCCGCAATTCCACCTTGCCAACCCGGCTCAGACGAAATGCCTACATCTTCCCCTGAAGCCACTGGGCTGAGTCCCAAATGATTGAGCGTCCACGTGCTTAGGAGGCGAGAGACTGCACGCCTTTTTCCAACCACCATTGTGCACTGCTGGAGAGAGTGTCGGAAAGCAGCTATGTCAGAAAGACCCCTTTGCTCTCAGTCGTGCCCTTCATTGCTCTAGACGTGGAATGCACAATGCACTGGCTGCCCCCCTCAAGGGGCGACAAGCCACAGACCGTCTTCCTTCCATCTCTTTATGAAGCTGAGAAAGAGCTCGCTTTCAACGGTGCTCTTTCTGTGTCCTGGCAACATCTCATACAAAGGCAGCTGCTATGCCATTTCTTTTCAGCGCTTAACTCGCAGATTTGGAACATCTGCTCCTGCCGCATTTCCACCTTGCCAGACCGGCTCAGACGAAATGTCTACATCTTCCCCTTCAGCAACGGGGACGAGGCCCAGATGACTGTGCTTCCGCATGCTTAGCAGGAGCAGACCATAGGCTTTTAACAAACCGCCATTGTGCACTGGGTCAGAGGGTGTCAGAATGCACCTATGTCAGAAAGGGCCCTTTGCTCTCAGCCGTGCCCTCCATTGCTCTAGAGGTGGAAGGCACAAAGCACTGCCTCCATCCTTCAATTGGAGACAAGCCATCAATTGTCCTGCTTCCAGCTCTTTAGGAAGCTGGGAAAGCACTCGCATTCCACAGTGCTCTTACAGCATCCTGGGAACGTCTCATACAAAGGCAGCTGAACACCGTGTCTTTTCAGCCCTTAACTCACCAATCTGCAACATCTGCTTCTGCCGCATTTCCACCTTGCCAACCCGGCTCAGACGAATTGCCTACATCCTCCCCTGAAGCAACTGTGCTGATTCCCAGATGATTCAGCATCCACATGCTTAGGAGGCGATAAACTGCATGCCTTTTTCCAAACACCATTTTACACTGCTTAGAGAGCGTCGGAAAGCAGCTATGTCAGAAAGGCCCCTTTGCTCTCAGCCATGCCCTCCATTGCTCTCGAGGTGGAAGGCACAAGGCACTGGTTCTGGATCCACCCCTCAATGGGAGACAAACCACATCTTGTCCTGCTTGCAGCTCTTTAGGATGTTGAGAAAAAACTCCCTTTCCACAGTGCTCTTACAGCGTCCCCAGAACATCTCATACAAAGGAGGCTGAACGCCGTTTCTTTTCAGCACTTCACTCGCCAGTCTGGGCCATCTGCATCCTACACGTTTCCACCTTGCCACCCGGCTCTGACGAAATGCCTACATCTTCACCTTGAGCAATGGGGATGAGGCCCATATGATTGTGGTTCCACATGCTGAGGAGGAGAGAGACAATAGGCTTTTAACTAACCACGAAGTGCAATGGTTGGGAGAGTGTCAGAAAGCAGCAATGGCAGAAAGACCCCTTTACTCTCAGCCGCGCCCTCCATTGCTGTAGAGGTGGAAGGCACAAAGCACTGCCTCCATCCTTCAATGGGAGACAAGCCATAAACTGTCTTGAGTCCAGCTCTTTAGGAAGCTGAGAAAGAACTCGCTTTCCACAGCGCTGTTACAGCATACGAGGAAACTCTCATACAGAGGCAGCTCAAATGCCATTTCTTCCCAGTGCTTAACTGGCCGCTTTAGGACTTCCGCTTCTGCCACAGTTCCACCTTGCCAACCCGGCTCAGACGAAATGTCTACATCTTCCCCTTCAGCAACGGGGGCGAAGCCCACATGATTGTGCTTCCACATGCTTAGCAGGAGCAGACAATAGGCTTTTTACAAAACGCCATTGTGCACTGGGTCAGAGAGTGTCAGAATGCACCTATGTCAGAAAGGGCCCTTTGCTCTCAACCGTGCTCTCCATTGCTCTAGAGGTGGAAGGCACAAAGCACTGCCTCCATCCTTCAATTGGAGACAAGCCATCAACTGTCTTGCCTCCAGCTCTTTAGGAAGCTGACAAACAACTCGCTTTCCACAGTCCTGTTACAGCAGACCGGGGAACTTCTCATACAAAGGCAGCTCAAATGGCATTTCTTCCCAGCCCTTAACTCGCAGCTTTGGGACTCCTGCTTCTGCCGCAATTCCACCTTGCCAACCCGGCTCAGACGAAATGCCTACATCTTCCCCTGAAGCCACTGGGCTGAGTCCCAAATGATTGAGCATCCACGTGCTTAGGAGGCGAGAGACTGCACGCCTTTTTCCAACCACCATTGTGCACTGCTGGAGAGAGTGTCGGAAAGCAGCTATGTCAGAAAGACCCCTTTGCTCTCAGCCGTGCCCTTCATTGCTCTAGACGTGGAATGCACAATGCACTGGCTCCCCCCCTCAAGGGGAGACAAGCCACAGACCTTCTTCCTTCCATCTCTTTAGGAAGCTGAGAAAGAGCTCGCTTTCAACGGTGCCCTTTCTGTGTCCTGGCAACATCTCATACAAAGGCAGCTGCTATGCCATTTCTTTTCAGCGCTTAACTCGCAGATTTGGAACTTCTGCTCCTGCCGCATTTCCACGTTGCCAGACCGGCTCAGACGAAATGTCTACATCTTCCCCTTCAGCAACGGGGACGAGGCCCAGATGACTGTGCTTCCGCATGCTTAGCAGGAGCAGACCATAGGCTTTTAACAAACCGCCATTGTGCACTGGGTCAGAGGGTGTCAGAATGCACCTATGTCAGAAAGGGCCCTTTGCTCTCAGCCGTGCCCTCCATTGCTCTAGAGGTGGAAGGCACAAAGCACTGCCTCCATCCTTCAATTGGAGACAAGCCATCAATTGTCCTGCTTCCAGCTCTTTAGGAAGCTGGGAAAGCACTCGCATTCCACAGTGCTCTTACAGCGTCCTGGGAACGTCTCATACAAAGGCAGCTGAACACCGTGTCTTTTCAGCCCTTAACTCACCAATCTGCAACATCTGCTTCTGCCGCATTTCCACCTTGCCAACCCGGCTCAGACGAATTGCCTACATCCTCCCCTGAAGCAACTGTGCTGATTCCCAGATGATTCAGCATCCACATGCTTAGGAGGCGATAAACTGCATGCCTTTTTCCAAACACCATTTTACACTGCTTAGAGAGCGTCGGAAAGCAGCTATGTCAGAAAGGCCCCTTTGCTCTCAGCCATGCCCTCCATTGCTCTCGAGGTGGAAGGCACAAGGCACTGGTTCTGGATCCACCCCTCAATGGGAGACAAAACACATCTTGTCCTGCTTGCAGCTCTTTAGGATGTTGAGAAAAAACTCCCTTTCCACAGTGCTCTTACAGCGTCCCCAGAACATCTCATACAAAGGAGGCTGAACGCCGATTCTTTTCAGCACTTAACTCGCCAGTCTGGGCCATCTGCATCCTACACGTTTCCACCTTGCCACCCGGCTCAGACGAAATGCCTACATCTTCACCTTGAGCAATGGGGATGAGGCCCATATGATTGTGGTTCCACATGCTGAGGAGGAGAGAGACAATAGGCTTTTAACTAACCACGAAGTGCAATGGTTGGGAGAGTGTCAGAAAGCAGCAATGGCAGAAAGACCCCTTTACTCTCAGCCGCGCCCTCCATTGCTGTAGAGGTGGAAGGCACAAAGCACTGCCTCCATCCTTCAATGGGAGACAAGCCATAAACTGTCTTGAGTCCAGCTCTTTAGGAAGCTGAGAAAGAACTCGCTTTCCACAGCGCTGTTACAGCATACGAGGAAACTCTCATACAGAGGCAGCTCAAATGCCATTTCTTCCCAGTGCTTAACTGGCCGCTTTAGGACTTCCGCTTCTGCCACAGTTCCACCTTGCCAACCCGGCTCAGACGAAATGCCTACATCTTCCCCTTCAGCAACGGGGGCGAAGCCCACATGATTGTGCTTCCACATGCTTAGCAGGAGCAGACAACAGGCTTTTTACAAACCGCCATTGTGCACTGGGTCAGAGAGTGTCAGAATGCACCTATGTCAGAAAGGGCCCTTTGCTCTCAACCGTGCTCTCCATTGCTCTAGAGGTGGAAGGCACAAAGCACTGCCTCCATCCTTCAATTGGAGACAAGCCATCAACTGTCTTGCCTCCAGCTCTTTAGGAAGCTGACAAACAACTCGCTTTCCACAGTCCTGTTACAGCAGACCGGGGAACTTCTCATACAAAGGCAGCTCAAATGGCATTTCTTCCCAGCCCTTAACTCGCAGCTTTGGGACTCCTGCTTCTGCCGCAATTCCACCTTGCCAACCCGGCTCAGACGAAATGCCTACATCTTCCCCTGAAGCAACTGGGCTGAGTCCCAAATGATTGAGCGTCCACGTGCTTAGGAGGCGAGAGACTGCACGCCTTTTTCCAACCACCATTGTGCACTGCTGGAGAGAGTGTCGGAAAGCAGCTATGTCAGAAAGACCCCTTTGCTCTCAGCCGTGCCCTTCATTGCTCTAGACGTGGAATGCACAATGCACTGGCTCCCCCCCCTCAAGGGGCGACAAGCCACAGACCGTCTTCCTTCCATCTCTTTAGGAAGCTGAGAAAGAGCTCGCTTTCAACGGTGCTCTTTCTGTGTCCTGGCAACATCTCATACAAAGGCAGCTGCTATGCCATTTCTTTTCAGCGCTTAACTCGCAGATTTGGAACTTCTGCTCCTGCCGCATTTCCACCTTGCCAGACCGGCTCAGACGAAATGTCTACATCTTCCCCTTCAGCAACGGGGACGAGGCCCAGATGACTGTGCTTCCGCATGCTTAGCAGGAGCAGACCATAGGCTTTTAACAAACCGCCATTGTGCACTGGGTCAGAGAGTGTCAGAATGCACCTATGTCAGAAAGGGCCCTTTGCTCTCAGCCGTGCCCTCCATTGCTCTAGACGTGGAAGGCACAAAGCACTGCCTCCATCCTTCAATTGGAGACAAGCCATCGACTGTCTTGCCTCCAGCTCTTTAGGAAGCTGACAAACAACTCGCTTTCCACAGTCCTGTTACAGCAGACCGGGGAACTTCTCATACAAAGGCAGCTCAAATGGCATTTCTTCCCAGCCCTTAACTCGCAGCTTTGGGACTCCTGCTTCTGCCGCAATTCCACCTTGCCAACCCGGCTCAGACGAAATGCCTACATCTTCCCCTGAAGCAACGGGGCTGAGTCCCAAATGATTGAGCGTCCACGTCCTTAGGAGGCTAGAGACTGCACGCCTTTTTCCAACCACCATTGTGCACTGCTGGAGAGAGTGTCGGAAAGCAGCTATGTCAGAAAGACCCCTTTGCTCTCAGCCGTGCCCTTCATTGCTCTAGACGTGGAATGCACAATGCACTGGCTCCCCTCATCAAGGGGCGACAAGCCACAGACCGTCTTCCTTCCATCTCTTTAGGAAGCTGAGAAAGAGCTCGCTTTCAACGGTGCCCTTTCTGTGTCCTGGCAACATCTCATACAAAGGCAGCTGCTATGCCATTTCTTTTCAGCGCTTAACTCGCAGATTTGGAACTTCTGCTCCTGCCGCATTTCTACCTTGCCAGACCGGCTCAGACGAAATGTCTACATCTTCCCCTTCAGCAACGGGGACGAGGCCCAGATGACTGTGCTTCCGCATGCTTAGCAGGAGCAGACCATAGGCTTTTAACAAACCGCCATTGTGCACTGGGTCAGAGAGTGTCAGAATGCACCTATGTCAGAAAGGGCCCTTTGCTCTCAGCCGTGCCCTCCATTGCTCTAGACGTGGAAGGCACAAAGCACTGCCTCCATCCTTCAATTGGAGACAAGCCATCAATTGTCCTGCTTCCAGCTCTTTAGGAAGCTGGGAAAGCACTCGCATTCCACAGTGCTCTTACAGCGTCCTGGGAACGTCTCATACGAAGGCAGCTGAACACCGTGTCTTTTCAGCCCTTAACTCACCAATCTGCAACATCTGCTTCTGCCGCATTTCCACCTTGCCAACCCGGCTCAGACGAAACGCCTACATCTTCCCCAGAAGCAACTGTGCTCATTCCCAAATGAGTGAGCATCCACATGCTTAGGAGGCGATAAACTGCATGCCGTTTTCCCACCACCATTTTACACTGCTTAGAGAGCGTCGGAAAGCAGCTATGTCAGAAAGGCCCCTTTGCTCTCAGCCATGCCCTCCATTGCTCTCGAGGTGGAAGGCACAAGGCACTGGTTCTGGATCCACCCCTCAATGGGAGACAAAACACATCTTGTCCTGCTTGCAGCTCTTTAGGATGTGGAGAAAAAACTCCCTTTCCACAGTGCTCTTACAGCGTCCCCAGAACATCTCATACAAAGGAGGCTGAACGCCGTTTCTTTTCAGCACTTAACTCGCCAGTCTGGGCCATCTGCATCCTACACGTTTCCACCTTGCCACCCGGCTCAGACGAAATGCCTACATCTTCACCTTGAGCAATGGGGATGAGGCCCATATGATTGTGGTTCCACATGCTGAGGAGGAGAGAGACAATAGGCTTTTAACTAACCACGAAGTGCAATGGTTGGGAGAGTGTCAGAAAGCAGCAATGGCAGAAAGACCCCTTTACTCTCAGCCGCGCCCTCCATTGCTGTAGAGGTGGAAGGCACAAAGCACTGCCTCCATCCTTCCATGGGAGACAAGCCATAAACTGTCTTGCCTCCAGCTCTTTAGGAAGCTGAGAAAGAACTCGCTTTCCACAGTGCTGTTACAGCATACGAGGAAACTCTCCTACAGAGGCAGCTCAAATGCCATTTCTTCCCAGTGCTTAACTGGCCGCTTTAGGACTTCCGCTTCTGCCACAGTTCCACCTTGCCAACCCGGCTCAGACGAAATGTCTACATCTTCCCCTTCAGCAACGGGGGCGAAGCCCACATGATTGTGCTTCCACATGCTTAGCAGGAGCAGTCAATAGGCGTTTTACAAACCGCCATTGTGCACTGGGTCAGAGAGTGTCAGAATGCACCTATGTCAGAAAGGGCCCTTTGCTCTCAGCCGTGCCCTCCATTGCTCTAGAGGTGGAAGGCACAAAGCACTGCCTCCATCCTTCAATTGGAGACAAGCCATCAACTGTCTTGCCTCCAGCTCTTTAGGAAGCTGACAAACAACTCGCTTTCCACAGTCCTGTTACAGCAGACCGGGGAACTTCTCATACAAAGGCAGCTCAAATGGCATTTCTTCCCAGCCCTTAACTCGCAGCTTTGGGACTCCTGCTTCTGCCGCAATTCCACCTTGCCAACCCGGCTCAGACGAAATGCCTACATCTTCCCCTGAAGCAACTGGGCTGAGTCCCAAATTATTGAGCGTCCACGTGCTTAGGAGGCTAGAGACTGCACGCCTTTTTCCAACCACCATTGTGCACTGCTGGAGAGAGTGTCGGAAAGCAGCTATGTCAGAAAGACCCCTTTGCTCTCAGCCGTGCCCTTCATTGCTCTAGACGTGGAATGCACAATGCACTGGCTCCCCCCCTCAAGGGGCGACAAGCCACAGACCGTCTTCCTTCCATCTCTTTAGGAAGCTGAGAGAGAGCTCGCTTTCAACGGTGCTCTTTCTGTGTCCTGGCAACATCTCATACAAAGGCAGCTGCTATGCCATTTCTTTTCAGCGCTTAACTCGCAGATTTGGAACTTCTGCTCCTGCCGCATTTCCACCTTGCCAGACCGGCTCAGACGAAATGTCTACATCTTCCCCTTCAGCAACGGGGACGAGGCCCAGATGACTGTGCTTCCGCATGCTTAGCAGGAGCAGACCATAGGCTTTTAACAAACCGCCATTGTGCACTGGGTCAGAGAGTGTCAGAATGCACCTATGTCAGAAAGGGCCCTTTGCTCTCAGCCGTGCCCTCCATTGCTCTAGACGTGGAAGGCACAAAGCACTGCCTCCATCCTTCAATTGGAGACAAGCCATCAATTGTTCTGCTTCCAGCTCTTTAGGAAGCTGGGAAAGCACTCGCATTCCACAGTGCTCTTACAGCGTCCTGGGAACGTCTCATACAAAGGCAGCTGAACACCGTGTCTTTTCAGCCCTTAACTCACCAATCTGCAACATCTGCTTCTGCCGCATTTCCACCTTGCCAACCCGGCTCAGACGAAACGCCTAGATCTTCCCCAGAAGCAACTGTGCTCATTCCCAAATGAGTGAGCATCCACATGCTTAGGAGGCGATAAACTGCATGCCGTTTTCCAACCACCATTTTACACTGCTTAGAGAGCGTCGGAAAGCAGCTATGTCAGAAAGGCCCCTTTGCTCTCAGCCATGCCCTCCATTGCTCTCGAGGTGGAAGGCACAAGGCACTGGTTCTGGATCCACCCCTCAATGGGAGACAAAACACATCTTGTCCTGCTTGCAGCTCTTTAGGATGTGGAGAAAAAACTCCCTTTCCACAGTGCTCTTACAGCGTCCTGAGAACATCTCATACAAAGGAGGCTGAACGCCGTTTCTTTTCAGCACTTAACTCGCCAGTCTGGGCCATCTGCATCCTACACGTTTCCACCTTGCCACCCGGCTCAGACGAAATGCCTACATCTTCACCTTGAGCAATGGGGATGAGGCCCATATGATTGTGGTTCCACATGCTGAGGAGGAGAGAGACAATAGGCTTTTAACTAACCACGAAGTGCAATGGTTGGGAGAGTGTCAGAAAGCAGCAATGGCAGAAAGACCCCTTTACTCTCAGCCGCGCCCTCCATTGCTGTAGAGGTGGAAGGCACAAAGCACTGCCTCCATCCTTCAATGGGAGACAAGCCATAAACTGTCTTGAGTCCAGCTCTTTAGGAAGCTGAGAAAGAACTCGCTTTCCACAGCGCTGTTACAGCATACGTGGAAACTCTCATACAGAGGCAGCTCAAATGCCATTTCTTCCCAGTGCTTAACTGGCCGCTTTAGGACTTCCGCTTCTGCCACAGTTCCACCTTGCCAACCCGGCTCAGACGAAATGTCTACATCTTCCCCTTCAGCAACGGGGGCGAAGCCCACATGATTGTGCTTCCACATGCTTAGCAGGAGCAGACAATAGGCGTTTTACAAACCGCCATTGTGCACTGGGTCAGAGAGTGTCAGAATGCACCTATGTCAGAAAGGGCCCTTTGCTCTCAGCCGTGCCCTCCATTGCTCTAGAGGTGGAAGGCACAAAGCACTGCCTCCATCCTTCAATTGGAGACAAGCCATCAACTGTCTTGCTTCCAGCTCTTTAGGAAGCTGACAAACAACTCGCTTTCCACAGTCCTGTTACAGCAGACCGGGGAACTTCTCATACAAAGGCAGCTCAAATGGCATTTCTTCCCAGCCCTTAACTCGCAGCTTTGGGACTCCTGCTTCTGCCGCAATTCCACCTTGCCAACCCGGCTCAGACGAAATGCCTACATCTTCCCCTGAAGCAACTGGGCTGAGTCCCAAATGATTGAGCGTCCACGTGCTTAGGAGGCGAGAGACTGCACGCCTTTTTCCAACCACCATTGTGCACTGCTGGAGAGAGTGTCGGAAAGCAGCTATGTCAGAAAGACCCCTTTGCTCTCAGCCGTGCCCTTCATTGCTCTAGACGTGGAATGCACAATGCACTGGCTCCCCCCCTCAAGGGGCGACAAGCCACAGACCGTCTTCCTTCCATCTCTTTAGGAAGCTGAGAGAGAGCTCGCTTTCAACGGTGCTCTTTCTGTGTCCTGGCAACATCTCATACAAAGGCAGCTGCTATGCCATTTCTTTTCAGCGCTTAACTCGCAGATTTGGAACTTCTGCTCCTGCCGCATTTCCACGTTGCCAGACCGGCTCAGACGAAATGTCTACATCTTCCCCTTCAGCAACGGGGACGAGGCCCAGATGACTGTGCTTCCGCATGCTTAGCAGGAGCAGACCATAGGCTTTTAACAAGCCGCCATTGTGCACTGGGTCACAGAGTGTCAGAATGCACCTATGTCAGAAAGGGCCCTTTGCTCTCAGCCGTGCCCTCCATTGCTCTAGACGTGGAAGGCACAAAGCACTGCCTCCATCCTTCAATTGGAGACAAGCCATCAATTGTCCTGCTTCCAGCTCTTTAGGAAGCTGGGAAAGCACTCGCATTCCACAGTGCTCTTACAGCGTCCTGGGAACGTCTCATACAAAGGCAGCTGAACACCGTGTCTTTTCAGCCCTTAACTCACCAATCTGCAACATCTGCTTCTGCCGCATTTCCACCTTGCCAACCCGGCTCAGACGAAACGCCTACATCTTCCCCAGAAGCAACTGTGCTCATTCCCAAATGAGTGAGCATCCACATGCTTAGGAGGCGATAAACTGCATGCCGTTTTCCAACCACCATTTTACACTGCTTAGAGAGCGTCGGAAAGCAGCTATGTCAGAAAGGCCCCTTTGCTCTCAGCCATGCCCTCCATTGCTCTCGAGGTGGAAGGCACAAGGCACTGGTTCTGGATCCACCCCTCAATGGGAGACAAAACACATCTTGTCCTGCTTGCAGCTCTTTAGGATGTGGAGAAAAAACTCCCTTTCCACAGTGCTCTTACAGCGTCCCCAGAACATCTCATACAAAGGAGGCTGAACGCCGTTTCTTTTCAGCACTTAACTCGCCAGTCTGGGCCATCTGCATCCTACACGTTTCCACCTTGCCACCCGGCTCAGACGAAATGCCTACATCTTCACCTTGAGCAATGGGGATGAGGCCCATATGATTGTGGTTCCACATGCTGAGGAGGAGAGAGACAATAGGCTTTTAACTAACCACGAAGTGCAATGGTTGGGAGAGTGTCAGAAAGCACCAATGGCAGAAAGACCCCTTTACTCTCAGCCGGGCCCTCCATTGCTGTAGAGGTGGAAGGCACAAAGCACTGCCTCCATCCTTCCATGGGAGACAAGCCATAAACTGTCTTGCCTCCAGCTCTTTAGGAAGCTGAGAAAGAACTCGCTTTCCACAGTGCTGTTACAGCATACGAGGAAACTCTCCTACAGAGGCAGCTCAAATGCCATTTCTTCCCAGTGCTTAACTGGCCGCTTTAGGACTTCCGCTTCTGCCACAGTTCCACCTTGCCAACCCGGCTCAGACGAAATGTCTACATCTTCCCCTTCAGCAACGGGGGCGAAGCCCACATGATTGTGCTTCCACATGCTTAGCAGGAGCAGACAATAGGCGTTTTACAAACCGCCATTGTGCACTGGGTCAGAGAGTGTCAGAATGCACCTATGTCAGAAAGGGCCCTTTGCTCTCAGCCGTGCCCTCCATTTCTCTAGAGGTGGAAGGCACAAAGCACTGCCTCCATCCTTCAATTGGAGACAAGCCATCGACTGTCTTGCCTCCAGCTCTTTAGGAAGCTGACAAACAACTCGCTTTCCACAGTCCTGTTACAGCAGACCGGGGAACTTCTCATACAAAGGCAGCTCAAATGGCATTTCTTCCCAGCCCTTAACTCGCAGCTTTGGGACTCCTGCTTCTGCCGCAATTCCACCTTGCCAACCCGGCTCAGACGAAATGCCTACATCTTCCCCTGAAGCAACTGGGCTGAGTCCCAAATGATTGAGCGTCCACGTGCTTAGGAGGCTAGAGACTGCACGCCTTTTTCCAACCACCATTGTGCACTGCTGGAGAGAGTGTCGGAAAGCAGCTATGTCAGAAAGACCCCTTTGCTCTCAGCCGTGCCCTTCATTGCTCTAGACGTGGAATGCACAATGCACTGGCTCCCCCCCTCAAGGGGCGACAAGCCACAGACCGTCTTCCTTCCATCTCTTTAGGAAGCTGAGAGAGAGCTCGCTTTCAACGGTGCTCTTTCTGTGTCCTGGCAACATCTCATACAAAGGCAGCTGCTATGCCATTTCTTTTCAGCGCTTAACTCGCAGATTTGGAACTTCTGCTCCTGCCGCATTTCCACGTTGCCAGACCGGCTCAGACGAAATGTCTACATCTTCCCCTTCAGCAACGGGGACGAGGCCCAGATGACTGTGCTTCCGCATGCTTAGCAGGAGCAGACCATAGGCTTTTAACAAACCGCCATTGTGCACTGGGTCAGAGAGTGTCAGAATGCACCTATGTCAGAAAGGGCCCTTTGCTCTCAGCCGTGCCCTCCATTGCTCTAGACGTGGAAGGCACAAAGCACTGCCTCCATCCTTCAATTGGAGACAAGCCATCAATTGTCCTGCTTCCAGCTCTTTAGGAAGCTGGGAAAGCACTCGCATTCCACAGTGCTCTTACAGCGTCCTGGGAACGTCTCATACAAAGGCAGCTGAACACCGTGTCTTTTCAGCCCTTAACTCACCAATCTGCAACATCTGCTTCTGCCGCATTTCCACCTTGCCAACCCGGCTCAGACGAAACGCCTAGATCTTCCCCAGAAGCAACTGTGCTCATTCCCAAATGAGTGAGCATCCACATGCTTAGGAGGCGATAAACTGCATGCCGTTTTCCAACCACCATTTTACACTGCTTAGAGAGCGTCGGAAAGCAGCTATGTCAGAAAGGCCCCTTTGCTCTCAGCCATGCCCTCCATTGCTCTCGAGGTGGAAGGCACAAGGCACTGGTTCTGGATCCACCCCTCAATGGGAGACAAAACACATCTTGTCCTGCTTGCAGCTCTTTAGGATGTGGAGAAAAAACTCCCTTTCCACACTGCTCTTACAGCGTCCCGAGAACATCTCATACAAAGGAGGCTGAACGCCATTTCTTTTCAGCACTTAACTCGCCAGTCTGGGCCATCTGCATCCTACACGTTTCCACCTTGCCACCCGGCTCAGACGAAATGCCTACATCTTCACCTTGAGCAATGGGGATGAGGCCCATATGATTGTGGTTCCACATGCTGAGGAGGAGAGAGACAATAGGCTTTTAACTAACCACGAAGTGCAATGGTTGGGAGAGTGTCAGAAAGCACCAATGGCAGAAAGACCCCTTTACTCTCAGCCGCGCCCTCCATTGCTGTAGAGGTGGAAGGCACAAAGCACTGCCTCCATCCTTCAATGGGAGACAAGCCATAAACTGTCTTGAGTCCAGCTCTTTAGGAAGCTGAGAAAGAACTCGCTTTCCACAGCGCTGTTACAGCATACGAGGAAACTCTCCTACAGAGGCAGCTCAAATGCCATTTCTTCCCAGTGCTTAACTGGCCGCTTTAGGACTTCCGCTTCTGCCACAGTTCCACCTTGCCAACCCGGCTCAGACGAAATGTCTACATCTTCCCCTTCAGCAATGGGGGCGAAGCCCACATGATTGTGCTTCCACATGCTTAGCAGGAGCAGACAATAGGCGTTTTACAAACCGCCATTGTGCACTGGGTCAGAGAGTGTCAGAATGCACCTATGTCAGAAAGGGCCCTTTGCTCTCAGCCGTGCCCTCCATTGCTCTAGAGGTGGAAGGCACAAAGCACTGCCTCCATCCTTCAATTGGAGACAAGCCATCGACTGTCTTGCCTCCAGCTCTTTAGGAAGCTGACAAACAACTCGCTTTCCACAGTCCTGTTACAGCAGACCGGGGAACTTCTCATACAAAGGCAGCTCAAATGGCATTTCTTCCCAGCCCTTAACTCGCAGCTTTGGGACTCCTGCTTCTGCCGCAATTCCACCTTGCCAACCCAGCTCAGACGAAATGCCTACATCTTCCCCTGAAGCAACTGGGCTGAGTCCCAAATTATTGAGCGTCCACGTGCTTAGGAGGCGAGAGACTGCACGCCTTTTTCCAACCACCATTGTGCACTGCTGGAGAGAGTGTCGGAAAGCAGCTATGTCAGAAAGACCCCTTTGCTCTCAGCCGTGCCCTTCATTGCTCTAGACGTGGAATGCACAATGCACTGGCTCCCCCCCTCAAGGGGCGACAAGCCACAGACCGTCTTCCTTCCATCTCTTTAGGAAGCTGAGAGAGAGCTCGCTTTCAACGGTGCTCTTTCTGTGTCCTGGCAACATCTCATACAAAGGCAGCTGCTATGCCATTTCTTTTCAGCGCTTAACTCGCAGATTTGGAACTTCTGCTCCTGCCGCATTTCCACGTTGCCAGACCGGCTCAGACGAAATGTCTACATCTTCCCCTTCAGCAACAGGGACGAGGCCCAGATGACTGTGCTTCCGCATGCTTAGCAGGAGCAGACCATAGGCTTTTAACAAGCCGCCATTGTGCACTGGGTCAGAGAGTGTCAGAATGCACCTATGTCAGAAAGGGCCCTTTGCTCTCAGCCGTGCCCTCCATTGCTCTAGACGTGGAAGGCACAAAGCACTGCCTCCATCCTTCAATTGGAGACAAGCCATCAATTGTCCTGCTTCCAGCTCTTTAGGAAGCTGGGAAAGCACTCGCATTCCACAGTGCTCTTACAGCGTCCTGGGAACGTCTCATACAAAGGCAGCTGAACACCGTGTCTTTTCAGCCCTTAACTCACCAATCTGCAACATCTGCTTCTGCCGCATTTCCACCTTGCCAACCCGGCTCAGACGAAACGCCTAGATCTTCCCCAGAAGCAACTGTGCTCATTCCCAAATGAGTGAGCATCCACATGCTTAGGAGGCGATAAACTGCATGCCGTTTTCCAACCACCATTTTACACTGCTTAGAGAGCGTCGGAAAGCAGCTATGTCAGAAAGGCCCCTTTGCTCTCAGCCATGCCCTCCATTGCTCTCGAGGTGGAAGGCACAAGGCACTGGTTCTGGATCCACCCCTCAATGGGAGACAAAACACATCTTGTCCTGCTTGCAGCTCTTTAGGATGTGGAGAAAAAACTCCCTTTCCACAGTGCTCTTACAGCGTCCTGAGAACATCTCATACAAAGGAGGCTGAACGCCGTTTCTTTTCAGCACTTAACTCGCCAGTCTGGGCCATCTGCATCCTACACGTTTCCACCTTGCCACCCGGCTCAGACGAAATGCCTACATCTTCACCTTGAGCAATGGGGATGAGGCCCATATGATTGTGGTTCCACATGCTGAGGAGGAGAGAGACAATAGGCTTTTAACTAACCACGAAGTGCAATGGTTGGGAGAGTGTCAGAAAGCACCAATGGCAGAAAGACCCCTTTACTCTCAGCCGCGCCCTCCATTGCTGTAGAGGTGGAAGGCACAAAGCACTGCCTCCATCCTTCCATGGGAGACAAGCCATAAACTGTCTTGCCTCCAGCTCTTTAGGAAGCTGAGAAAGAACTCGCTTTCCACAGTGCTGTTACAGCATACGAGGAAACTCTCCTACAGAGGCAGCTCAAATGCCATTTCTTCCCAGTGCTTAACTGGCCGCTTTAGGACTTCCGCTTCTGCCACAGTTCCACCTTGCCAACCCGGCTCAGACGAAATGTCTACATCTTCCCCTTCAGCAACGGGGGCGAAGCCCACATGATTGTGCTTCCACATGCTTAGCAGGAGCAGACAATAGGCGTTTTACAAACCGCCATTGTGCACTGGGTCAGAGAGTGTCAGAATGCACCTATGTCAGAAAGGGCCCTTTGCTCTCAGCCGTGCCCTCCATTGCTCTAGAGGTGGAAGGCACAAAGCACTGCCTCCATCCTTCAATTGGAGACAAGCCATCGACTGTCTTGCCTCCAGCTCTTTAGGAAGCTGACAAACAACTCGCTTTCCACAGTCCTGTTACAGCAGACCGGGGAACTTCTCATACAAAGGCAGCTCAAATGGCATTTCTTCCCAGCCCTTAACTCGCAGCTTTGGGACTCCTGCTTCTGCCGCAATTCCACCTTGCCAACCCGGCTCAGACGAAATGCCTACATCTTCCCCTGAAGCAACTGGGCTGAGTCCCAAATTATTGAGCGTCCACGTGCTTAGGAGGCGAGAGACTGCACGCCTTTTTCCAACCACCATTGTGCACTGCTGGAGAGAGTGTCGGAAAGCAGCTATGTCAGAAAGACCCCTTTGCTCTCAGCCGTGCCCTTCATTGCTCTAGACGTGGAATGCACAATGCACTGGCTCCCCCCCCCAAGGGGCGACAAGCCACAGACCATCTTCCTTCCATCTCTTTAGGAAGCTGATAGAGAGCTCGCTTTCAACGGTGCCCTTTCTGTGTCCTGGCAACATCTCATACAAAGGCAGCTGCTATGCCATTTCTTTTCAGTGCTTAACTCGCAGATTTGGAACTTCTGCTCCTGCCGCATTTCCACGTTGCCAGACCGGCTCAGACGAAATGTCTACATCTTCCCCTTCAGCAACGGGGACGAGGCCCAGATGACTGTGCTTCCGCATGCTTAGCAGGAGCAGACCATAGGCTTTTAACAAGCCGCCATTGTGCACTGGGTCACAGAGTGTCAGAATGCACCTATGTCAGAAAGGGCCCTTTGCTCTCAGCCGTGCCCTCCATTGCTCTAGACGTGGAAGGCACAAAGCACTGCCTCCATCCTTCAATTGGAGACAAGCCATCAATTGTCCTGCTTCCAGCTCTTTAGGAAGCTGGGAAAGCACTCGCATTCCACAGTGCTCTTACAGCGTCCTGGGAACGTCTCATACAAAGGCAGCTGAACACCGTGTCTTTTCAGCCCTTAACTCACCAATCTGCAACATCTGCTTCTGCCGCATTTCCACCTTGCCAACCCGGCTCAGATGAAACGCCTACATCTTCCCCAGAAGCAACTGTGCTCATTCCCAAATGAGTGAGCATCCACATGCTTAGGAGGCGATAAACTGCATGCCGTTTTCCAACCACCATTTTACACTGCTTAGAGAGCGTCGGAAAGCAGCTATGTCAGAAAGGCCCCTTTGCTCTCAGCCATGCCCTCCATTGCTCTCGAGGTGGAAGGCACAAGGCACTGGTTCTGGATCCACCCCTCAATGGGAGACAAAACACATCTTGTCCTGCTTGCAGCTCTTTAGGATGTGGAGAAAAAACTCCCTTTCCACAGTGCTCTTACAGCGTCCCCAGAACATCTCATACAAAGGAGGCTGAACGCCGTTTCTTTTCAGCACTTAACTCGCCAGTCTGGGCCATCTGCATCCTACACGTTTCCACCTTGCCACCCGGCTCAGACGAAATGCCTACATCTTCACCTTGAGCAATGGGGATGAGGCCCATATGATTGTGGTTCCACATGCTGAGGAGGAGAGAGACAATAGGCTTTTAACTAACCACGAAGTGCAATGGTTGGGAGAGTGTCAGAAAGCACCAATGGCAGAAAGACCCCTTTACTCTCAGCCGCGCCCTCCATTGCTGTAGAGGTGGAAGGCACAAAGCACTGCCTCCATCCTTCCATGGGAGACAAGCCATAAACTGTCTTGCCTCCAGCTCTTTAGGAAGCTGAGAAAGAACTCGCTTTCCACAAAAGTGCTGTTACAGCATACGAGGAAACTCTCCTACAGAGGCAGCTCAAATGCCATTTCTTCCCAGTGCTTAACTGGCCGCTTTAGGACTTCCGCTTCTGCCACAGTTCCACCTTGCCAACCCGGCTCAGACGAAATGTCTACATCTTCCCCTTCAGCAACGGGGGCGAAGCCCACATGATTGTGCTTCCACATGCTTAGCAGGAGCAGACAATAGGCGTTTTACAAACCGCCATTGTGCACTGGGTCAGAGAGTGTCAGAATGCACCTATGTCAGAAAGGGCCCTTTGCTCTCAGCCGTGCCCTCCATTGCTCTAGAGGTGGAAGGCACAAAGCACTGCCTCCATCCTTCAATTGGAGACAAGCCATCAACTGTCTTGCCTCCAGCTCTTTAGGAAGCTGACAAACAACTCGCTTTCCACAGTCCTGTTACAGCAGACCGGGGAACTTCTCATACAAAGGCAGCTCAAATGGCATTTCTTCCCAGCCCTTAACTCGCAGCTTTGGGACTCCTGCTTCTGCCGCAATTCCACCTTGCCAACCCGGCTCAGACGAAATGCCTACATCTTCCCCTGAAGCCACTGGGCTGAGTCCCAAATGATTGAGCGTCCACGTGCTTAGGAGGCTAGAGACTGCACGCCTTTTTCCAACCACCATTGTGCACTGCTGGAGAGAGTGTCGGAAAGCAGCTATGTCAGAAAGACCCCTTTGCTCTCAGCCGTGCCCTTCATTGCTCTAGACGTGGAATGCACAATGCACTGGCTCCCCCCCTCAAGGGGCGACAAGCCACAGACCGTCTTCCTTCCATCTCTTTAGGAAGCTGAGAGAGAGCTCGCTTTCAACGGTGCTCTTTCTGTGTCCTGGCAACATCTCATACAAAGGCAGCTGCTATGCCATTTCTTTTCAGCGCTTAACTCGCAGATTTGGAACTTCTGCTCCTGCCGCATTTCCACGTTGCCAGACCGGCTCAGACGAAATGTCTACATCTTCCCCTTCAGCAACGGGGACGAGGCCCAGATGACTGTGCTTCTGCATGCTTAGCAGGAGCAGACCATAGGCTTTTAACAAACCGCCATTGTGCACTGGGTCAGAGAGTGTCAGAATGCACCTATGTCAGAAAGGGCCCTTTGCTCTCAGCCGTGCCCTCCATTGCTCTAGACGTGGAAGGCACAAAGCACTGCCTCCATCCTTCAATTGGAGACAAGCCATCAATTGTCCTGCTTCCAGCTCTTTAGGAAGCTGGGAAAGCACTCGCATTCCACAGTGCTCTTACAGCGTCCTGGGAACGTCTCATACAAAGGCAGCTGAACACCGTGTCTTTTCAGCCCTTAACTCACCAATCTGCAACATCTGCTTCTGCCGCATTTCCACCTTGCCAACCCGGCTCAGACGAAACGCCTACATCTTCCCCAGAAGCAACTGTGCTCATTCCCAAATGAGTGAGCATCCACATGCTTAGGAGGCGATAAACTGCATGCCGTTTTCCAACCACCATTTTACACTGCTTAGAGAGCGTCGGAAAGCAGCTATGTCAGAAAGGCCCCTTTGCTCTCAGCCATGCCCTCCATTGCTCTCGAGGTGGAAGGCACAAGGCACTGGTTCTGGATCCACCCCTCAATGGGAGACAAAACACATCTTGTCCTGCTTGCAGCTCTTTAGGATGTGGAGAAAAAACTCCCTTTCCACAGTGCTCTTACAGCGTCCCCAGAACATCTCATACAAAGGAGGCTGAACGCCATTTCTTTTCAGCACTTAACTCGCCAGTCTGGGCCATCTGCATCCTACACGTTTCCACCTTGCCACCCGGCTCAGACGAAATGCCTACATCTTCACCTTGAGCAATGGGGATGAGGCCCATATGATTGTGGTTCCACATGCTGAGGAGGAGAGAGACAATAGGCTTTTAACTAACCACGAAGTGCAATGGTTGGGAGAGTGTCAGAAAGCACCAATGGCAGAAAGACCCCTTTACTCTCAGCCGCGCCCTCCATTGCTGTAGAGGTGGAAGGCACAAAGCACTGCCTCCATCCTTCAATGGGAGACAAGCCATAAACTGTCTTGAGTCCAGCTCTTTAGGAAGCTGAGAAAGAACTCGCTTTCCACAGTGCTGTTACAGCATACGTGGAAACTCTCATACAGAGGCAGCTCAAATGCCATTTCTTCCCAGTGCTTAACTGGCCGCTTTAGGACTTCCGCTTCTGCCACAGTTCCACCTTGCCAACCCGGCTCAGACGAAATGTCTACATCTTCCCCTTCAGCAACGGGGGCGAAGCCCACATGATTGTGCTTCCACATGCTTAGCAGGAGCAGACAATAGGCGTTTTACAAACCGCCATTGTGCACTGGGTCAGAGAGTGTCAGAATGCACCTATGTCAGAAAGGGCCCTTTGCTCTCAGCCGTGCCCTCCATTGCTCTAGAGGTGGAAGGCACAAAGCACTGCCTCCATCCTTCATTTGGGGACAAGCCATCAACTGTCTTGCCTCCAGCTCTTTAGGAAGCTGACAAACAACTCGCTTTCCACAGTCCTGTTACAGCAGACCTGGGAACTTCTCATACAAAGGCAGCTCAAATGGCATTTCTTCCCAGCCCTTAACTCGCAGCTTTGGGACTCCTGCTTCTGCCGCAATTCCACCTTGCCAACCCGGCTCAGACGAAATGCCTACATCTTCCCCTGAAGCAACTGGGCTGAGTCCCAAATGATTGAGCGTCCACGTGCTTAGGAGGCGAGAGACTGCACGCCTTTTTCCAACCACCATTGTGCACTGCTGGAGAGAGTGTCGGAAAGCAGCTATGTCAGAAAGACCCCTTTGCTCTCAGCCGTGCCCTTCATTGCTCTAGACGTGGAATGCACAATGCACTGGCTCCCCCCCTCAAGGGGAGACAAGCCACAGACCTTCTTCCTTCCATCTCTTTAGGAAGCTGAGAAAGAGCTCGCTTTCAACGGTGCCCTTTCTGTGTCCTGGCAACATCTCATACAAAGGCAGCTGCTATGCCATTTCTTTTCAGTGCTTAACTCGCAGATTTGGAACTTCTGCTCCTGCCGCATTTCCACGTTGCCAGACCGGCTCAGACGAAATGTCTACATCTTCCCCTTCAGCAACGGGGACGAGGCCCAGATGACTGTGCTTCCGCATGCTTAGCAGGAGCAGACCATAGGCTTTTAACAAACCGCCATTGTGCACTGGGTCAGAGAGTGTCAGAATGCACCTATGTCAGAAAGGGCCCTTTGCTCTCAGCCGTGCCCTCCATTGCTCTAGACGTGGAAGGCACAAACCACTGCCTCCATCCTTCAATTGGAGACAAGCCATCAATTGTCCTGCTTCCAGCTCTTTAGGAAGCTGGGAAAGCACTCGCATTCCACAGTGCTCTTACAGCATCTTGGGAACGTCTCATACAAAGGCAGCTGAACACCGTGTCTTTTCAGCCCTTAACTCACCAATCTGCAACATCTGCTTCTGCCGCATTTCCACCTTGCCAACCCGGCTCAGACGAAACGCCTACATCTTCCCCAGAAGCAACTGTGCTCATTCCCAAATGAGTGAGCATCCACATGCTTAGGAGGCGATAAACTGCATGCCGTTTTCCAACCACCATTTTACACTGCTTAGAGAGCGTCGGAAAGCAGCTATGTCAGAAAGGCCCCTTTGCTCTCAGCCATGCCCTCCATTGCTCTCGAGGTGGAAGGCACAAGGCACTGGTTCTGGATCCACCCCTCAATGGGAGACAAACCACATCTTGTCCTGCTTGCAGCTCTTTAGGATGTGGAGAAAAAACTCCCTTTCCACAGTGCTCTTACAGCGTCCCCAGAACATCTCATACAAAGGAGGCTGAACGCCGTTTCTTTTCAGCACTTAACTCGCCAGTCTGGGCCATCTGCATCCTACACGTTTCCACCTTGCCACCCGGCTCAGACGAAATGCCTACATCTTCACCTTGAGCAATGGGGATGAGGCCCATATGATTGTGGTTCCACATGCTGAGGAGGAGAGAGACAATAGGCTTTTAACTAACCACGAAGTGCAATGGTTGGGAGAGTGTCAGAAAGCACCAATGGCAGAAAGACCCCTTTACTCTCAGCCGCGCCCTCCATTGCTGTAGAGGTGGAAGGCACAAAGCACTGCCTCCATCCTTCCATGGGAGACAAGCCATAAACTGTCTTGCCTCCAGCTCTTTAGGAAGCTGAGAAAGAACTCGCTTTCCACAGCGCTGTTACAGCATACGAGGAAACTCTCCTACAGAGGCAGCTCAAATGCCATTTCTTCCCAGTGCTTAACTGGCCGCTTTAGGACTTCCGCTTCTGCCACAGTTCCACCTTGCCAACCCGGCTCAGACGAAATGTCTACATCTTCCCCTTCAGCAACGGGGGCGAAGCCCACATGATTGTGCTTCCACATGCTTAGCAGGAGCAGACAATAGGCGTTTTACAAACCGCCATTGTGCACTGGGTCAGAGAGTGTCAGAATGCACCTATGTCAGAAAGGGCCCTTTGCTCTCAGCCGTGCCCTCCATTGCTCTAGAGGTGGAAGGCACAAAGCACTGCCTCCATCCTTCAATTGGAGACAAGCCATCGACTGTCTTGCCTCCAGCTCTTTAGGAAGCTGACAAACAACTCGCTTTCCACAGTCCTGTTACAGCAGACCGGGGAACTTCTCATACAAAGGCAGCTCAAATGGCATTTCTTCCCAGCCCTTAACTCGCAGCTTTGGGACTCCTGCTTCTGCCGCAATTCCACCTTGCCAACCCAGCTCAGACGAAATGCCTACATCTTCCCCTGAAGCAACTGGGCTGAGTCCCAAATTATTGAGCGTCCACGTGCTTAGGAGGCGAGAGACTGCACGCCTTTTTCCAACCACCATTGTGCACTGCTGGAGAGAGTGTCGGAAAGCAGCTATGTCAGAAAGACCCCTTTGCTCTCAGCCGTGCCCTTCATTGCTCTAGACGTGGAATGCACAATGCACTGGCTCCCCCCCTCAAGGGGCGACAAGCCACAGACCGTCTTCCTTCCATCTCTTTAGGAAGCTGAGAGAGAGCTCGCTTTCAACGGTGCTCTTTCTGTGTCCTGGCAACATCTCATACAAAGGCAGCTGCTATGCCATTTCTTTTCAGCGCTTAACTCGCAGATTTGGAACTTCTGCTCCTGCCGCATTTCCACGTTGCCAGACCGGCTCAGACGAAATGTCTACATCTTCCCCTTCAGCAACAGGGACGAGGCCCAGATGACTGTGCTTCCGCATGCTTAGCAGGAGCAGACCATAGGCTTTTAACAAGCCGCCATTGTGCACTGGGTCAGAGAGTGTCAGAATGCACCTATGTCAGAAAGGGCCCTTTGCTCTCAGCCGTGCCCTCCATTGCTCTAGACGTGGAAGGCACAAAGCACTGCCTCCATCCTTCAATTGGAGACAAGCCATCAATTGTCCTGCTTCCAGCTCTTTAGGAAGCTGGGAAAGCACTCGCATTCCACAGTGCTCTTACAGCGTCCTGGGAACGTCTCATACAAAGGCAGCTGAACACCGTGTCTTTTCAGCCCTTAACTCACCAATCTGCAACATCTGCTTCTGCCGCATTTCCACCTTGCCAACCCGGCTCAGACGAAACGCCTAGATCTTCCCCAGAAGCAACTGTGCTCATTCCCAAATGAGTGAGCATCCACATGCTTAGGAGGCGATAAACTGCATGCCGTTTTCCAACCACCATTTTACACTGCTTAGAGAGCGTCGGAAAGCAGCTATGTCAGAAAGGCCCCTTTGCTCTCAGCCATGCCCTCCATTGCTCTCGAGGTGGAAGGCACAAGGCACTGGTTCTGGATCCACCCCTCAATGGGAGACAAAACACATCTTGTCCTGCTTGCAGCTCTTTAGGATGTGGAGAAAAAACTCCCTTTCCACAGTGCTCTTACAGCGTCCTGAGAACATCTCATACAAAGGAGGCTGAACGCCGTTTCTTTTCAGCACTTAACTCGCCAGTCTGGGCCATCTGCATCCTACACGTTTCCACCTTGCCACCCGGCTCAGACGAAATGCCTACATGTTCACCTTGAGCAATGGGGATGAGGCCCATATGATTGTGGTTCCACATGCTGAGGAGGAGAGAGACAATAGGCTTTTAACTAACCACGAAGTGCAATGGTTGGGAGAGTGTCAGAAAGCACCAATGGCAGAAAGACCCCTTTACTCTCAGCCGCGCCCTCCATTGCTGTAGAGGTGGAAGGCACAAAGCACTGCCTCCATCCTTCCATGGGAGACAAGCCATAAACTGTCTTGCCTCCAGCTCTTTAGGAAGCTGAGAAAGAACTCGCTTTCCACAGTGCTGTTACAGCATACGAGGAAACTCTCCTACAGAGGCAGCTCAAATGCCATTTCTTCCCAGTGCTTAACTGGCCGCTTTAGGACTTCCGCTTCTGCCACAGTTCCACCTTGCCAACCCGGCTCAGACGAAATGTCTACATCTTCCCCTTCAGCAACGGGGGCGAAGCCCACATGATTGTGCTTCCACATGCTTAGCAGGAGCAGACAATAGGCGTTTTACAAACCGCCATTGTGCACTGGGTCAGAGAGTGTCAGAATGCACCTATGTCAGAAAGGGCCCTTTGCTCTCAGCCGTGCCCTCCATTGCTCTAGAGGTGGAAGGCACAAAGCACTGCCTCCATCCTTCAATTGGAGACAAGCCATCGACTGTCTTGCCTCCAGCTCTTTAGGAAGCTGACAAACAACTCGCTTTCCACAGTCCTGTTACAGCAGACCGGGGAACTTCTCATACAAAGGCAGCTCAAATGGCATTTCTTCCCAGCCCTTAACTCGCAGCTTTGGGACTCCTGCTTCTGCCGCAATTCCACCTTGCCAACCCGGCTCAGACGAAATGCCTACATCTTCCCCTGAAGCAACTGGGCTGAGTCCCAAATTATTGAGCGTCCACGTGCTTAGGAGGCGAGAGACTGCACGCCTTTTTCCAACCACCATTGTGCACTGCTGGAGAGAGTGTCGGAAAGCAGCTATGTCAGAAAGACCCCTTTGCTCTCAGCCGTGCCCTTCATTGCTCTAGACGTGGAATGCACAATGCACTGGCTCCCCCCCTCAAGGGGCGACAAGCCACAGACCATCTTCCTTCCATCTCTTTAGGAAGCTGATAGAGAGCTCGCTTTCAACGGTGCCCTTTCTGTGTCCTGGCAACATCTCATACAAAGGCAGCTGCTATGCCATTTCTTTTCAGCGCTTAACTCGCAGATTTGGAACTTCTGCTCCTGCCGCATTTCCACGTTGCCAGACCGGCTCAGACGAAATGTCTACATCTTCCCCTTCAGCAACGGGGACGAGGCCCAGATGACTGTGCTTCCGCATGCTTAGCAGGAGCAGACCATAGGCTTTTAACAAGCCGCCATTGTGCACTGGGTCACAGAGTGTCAGAATGCACCTATGTCAGAAAGGGCCCTTTGCTCTCAGCCGTGCCCTCCATTGCTCTAGACGTGGAAGGCACAAAGCACTGCCTCCATCCTTCAATTGGAGACAAGCCATCAATTGTCCTGCTTCCAGCTCTTTAGGAAGCTGGGAAAGCACTCGCATTCCACAGTGCTCTTACAGCGTCCTGGGAACGTCTCATACAAAGGCAGCTGAACACCGTGTCTTTTCAGCCCTTAACTCACCAATCTGCAACATCTGCTTCTGCCGCATTTCCACCTTGCCAACCCGGCTCAGACGAAACGCCTACATCTTCCCCAGAAGCAACTGTGCTCATTCCCAAATGAGTGAGCATCCACATGCTTAGGAGGCGATAAACTGCATGCCGTTTTCCAACCACCATTTTACACTGCTTAGAGAGCGTCGGAAAGCAGCTATGTCAGAAAGGCCCCTTTGCTCTCAGCCATGCCCTCCATTGCTCTCGAGGTGGAAGGCACAAGGCACTGGTTCTGGATCCACCCCTCAATGGGAGACAAAACACATCTTGTCCTGCTTGCAGCTCTTTAGGATGTGGAGAAAAAACTCCCTTTCCACAGTGCTCTTACAGCGTCCTGAGAACATCTCATACAAAGGAGGCTGAACGCCGTTTCTTTTCAGCACTTAACTCGCCAGTCTGGGCCATCTGCATCCTACACGTTTCCACCTTGCCACCCGGCTCAGACGAAATGCCTACATCTTCACCTTGAGCAATGGGGATGAGGCCCATATGATTGTGGTTCCACATGCTGAGGAGGAGAGAGACAATAGGCTTTTAACTAACCACGAAGTGCAATGGTTGGGAGAGTGTCAGAAAGCACCAATGGCAGAAAGACCCCTTTACTCTCAGCCGCGCCCTCCATTGCTGTAGAGGTGGAAGGCACAAAGCACTGCCTCCATCCTTCCATGGGAGACAAGCCATAAACTGTCTTGCCTCCAGCTCTTTAGGAAGCTGAGAAAGAACTCGCTTTCCACAGTGCTGTTACAGCATACGAGGAAACTCTCCTACAGAGGCAGCTCAAATGCCATTTCTTCCCAGTGCTTAACTGGCCGCTTTAGGACTTCCGCTTCTGCCACAGTTCCACCTTGCCAACCCGGCTCAGACGAAATGTCTACATCTTCCCCTTCAGCAACGGGGGCGAAGCCCACATGATTGTGCTTCCACATGCTTAGCAGGAGCAGACAATAGGCGTTTTACAAACCGCCATTGTGCACTGGGTCAGAGAGTGTCAGAATGCACCTATGTCAGAAAGGGCCCTTTGCTCTCAGCCGTGCCCTCCATTGCTCTAGAGGTGGAAGGCACAAAGCACTGCCTCCATCCTTCAATTGGAGACAAGCCATCAACTGTCTTGCCTCCAGCTCTTTAGGAAGCTGACAAACAACTCGCTTTCCACAGTCCTGTTACAGCAGACCGGGGAACTTCTCATACAAAGGCAGCTCAAATGGCATTTCTTCCCAGCCCTTAACTCGCAGCTTTGGGACTCCTGCTTCTGCCGCAATTCCACCTTGCCAACCCGGCTCAGACGAAATGCCTACATCTTCCCCTGAAGCCACTGGGCTGAGTCCCAAATGATTGAGCGTCCACGTGCTTAGGAGGCTAGAGACTGCACGCCTTTTTCCAACCACCATTGTGCACTGCTGGAGAGAGTGTCGGAAAGCAGCTATGTCAGAAAGACCCCTTTGCTCTCAGCCGTGCCCTTCATTGCTCTAGACGTGGAATGCACAATGCACTGGCTCCCCCCCTCAAGGGGCGACAAGCCACAGACCGTCTTCCTTCCATCTCTTTAGGAAGCTGAGAGAGAGCTCGCTTTCAACGGTGCTCTTTCTGTGTCCTGGCAACATCTCATACAAAGGCAGCTGCTATGCCATTTCTTTTCAGCGCTTAACTCGCAGATTTGGAACTTCTGCTCCTGCCGCATTTCCACGTTGCCAGACCGGCTCAGACGAAATGTCTACATCTTCCCCTTCAGCAACGGGGACGAGGCCCAGATGACTGTGCTTCTGCATGCTTAGCAGGAGCAGACCATAGGCTTTTAACAAACCGCCATTGTGCACTGGGTCAGAGAGTGTCAGAATGCACCTATGTCAGAAAGGGCCCTTTGCTCTCAGCCGTGCCCTCCATTGCTCTAGACGTGGAAGGCACAAAGCACTGCCTCCATCCTTCAATTGGAGACAAGCCATCAATTGTCCTGCTTCCAGCTCTTTAGGAAGCTGGGAAAGCACTCGCATTCCACAGTGCTCTTACAGCGTCCTGGGAACGTCTCATACAAAGGCAGCTGAACACCGTGTCTTTTCAGCCCTTAACTCACCAATCTGCAACATCTGCTTCTGCCGCATTTCCACCTTGCCAACCCGGCTCAGACGAAACGCCTACATCTTCCCCAGAAGCAACTGTGCTCATTCCCAAATGAGTGAGCATCCACATGCTTAGGAGGCGATAAACTGCATGCCGTTTTCCAACCACCATTTTACACTGCTTAGAGAGCGTCGGAAAGCAGCTATGTCAGAAAGGCCCCTTTGCTCTCAGCCATGCCCTCCATTGCTCTCGAGGTGGAAGGCACAAGGCACTGGTTCTGGATCCACCCCTCAATGGGAGACAAAACACATCTTGTCCTGCTTGCAGCTCTTTAGGATGTGGAGAAAAAACTCCCTTTCCACACTGCTCTTACAGCGTCCTGAGAACATCTCATACAAAGGAGGCTGAACGCCATTTCTTTTCAGCACTTAACTCGCCAGTCTGGGCCATCTGCATCCTACACGTTTCCACCTTGCCACCCGGCTCAGACGAAATGCCTACATCTTCACCTTGAGCAATGGGGATGAGGCCCATATGATTGTGGTTCCACATGCTGAGGAGGAGAGAGACAATAGGCTTTTAACTAACCACGAAGTGCAATGGTTGGGAGAGTGTCAGAAAGCACCAATGGCAGAAAGACCCCTTTACTCTCAGCCGCGCCCTCCATTGCTGTAGAGGTGGAAGGCACAAAGCACTGCCTCCATCCTTCAATGGGAGACAAGCCATAAACTGTCTTGAGTCCAGCTCTTTAGGAAGCTGAGAAAGAACTCGCTTTCCACAGTGCTGTTACAGCATACGTGGAAACTCTCATACAGAGGCAGCTCAAATGCCATTTCTTCCCAGTGCTTAACTGGCCGCTTTAGGACTTCCGCTTCTGCCACAGTTCCACCTTGCCAACCCGGCTCAGACGAAATGTCTACATCTTCCCCTTCAGCAACGGGGGCGAAGCCCACATGATTGTGCTTCCACATGCTTAGCAGGAGCAGACAATAGGCGTTTTACAAACCGCCATTGTGCACTGGGTCAGAGAGTGTCAGAATGCACCTATGTCAGAAAGGGCCCTTTGCTCTCAGCCGTGCCCTCCATTGCTCTAGAGGTGGAAGGCACAAAGCACTGCCTCCATCCTTCATTTGGGGACAAGCCATCAACTGTCTTGCCTCCAGCTCTTTAGGAAGCTGACAAACAACTCGCTTTCCACAGTCCTGTTACAGCAGATCTGGGAACTTCTCATACAAAGGCAGCTCAAATGGCATTTCTTCCCAGCCCTTAACTCGCAGCTTTGGGACTCCTGCTTCTGCCGCAATTCCACCTTGCCAACCCGGCTCAGACGAAATGCCTACATCTTCCCCTGAAGCAACTGGGCTGAGTCCCAAATGATTGAGCGTCCACGTGCTTAGGAGGCGAGAGACTGCACGCCTTTTTCCAACCACCATTGTGCACTGCTGGAGAGAGTGTCGGAAAGCAGCTATGTCAGAAAGACCCCTTTGCTCTCAGCCGTGCCCTTCATTGCTCTAGACGTGGAATGCACAATGCACTGGCTCCCCCCCTCAAGGGGAGACAAGCCACAGACCTTCTTCCTTCCATCTCTTTAGGAAGCTGAGAAAGAGCTCGCTTTCAACGGTGCCCTTTCTGTGTCCTGGCAACATCTCATACAAAGGCAGCTGCTATGCCATTTCTTTTCAGTGCTTAACTCGCAGATTTGGAACTTCTGCTCCTGCCGCATTTCCACGTTGCCAGACCGGCTCAGACGAAATGTCTACATCTTCCCCTTCAGCAACGGGGACGAGGCCCAGATGACTGTGCTTCCGCATGCTTAGCAGGAGCAGACCATAGGCTTTTAACAAACCGCCATTGTGCACTGGGTCAGAGAGTGTCAGAATGCACCTATGTCAGAAAGGGCCCTTTGCTCTCAGCCGTGCCCTCCATTGCTCTAGACGTGGAAGGCACAAACCACTGCCTCCATCCTTCAATTGGAGACAAGCCATCAATTGTCCTGCTTCCAGCTCTTTAGGAAGCTGGGAAAGCACTCGCATTCCACAGTGCTCTTACAGCATCTTGGGAACGTCTCATACAAAGGCAGCTGAACACCGTGTCTTTTCAGCCCTTAACTCTCCAATCTGCAACATCTGCTTCTGCCGCATTTCCACCTTGCCAACCCGGCTCAGACGAAACGCCTACATCTTCCCCAGAAGCAACTGTGCTCATTCCCAAATGAGTGAGCATCCACATGCTTAGGAGGCGATAAACTGCATGCCGTTTTCCAACCACCATTTTACACTGCTTAGAGAGCGTCGGAAAGCAGCTATGTCAGAAAGGCCCCTTTGCTCTCAGCCATGCCCTCCATTGCTCTCGAGGTGGAAGGCACAAGGCACTGGTTCTGGATCCACCCCTCAATGGGAGACAAAACACATCTTGTCCTGCTTGCAGCTCTTTAGGATGTGGAGAAAAAACTCCCTTTCCACAGTGCTCTTACAGCGTCCCCAGAACATCTCATACAAAGGAGGCTGAACGCCGTTTCTTTTCAGCACTTAACTCGCCAGTCTGGGCCATCTGCATCCTACACGTTTCCACCTTGCCACCCGGCTCAGACGAAATGCCTACATCTTCACCTTGAGCAATGGGGATGAGGCCCATATGATTGTGGTTCCACATGCTGAGGAGGAGAGAGACAATAGGCTTTTAACTAACCACGAAGTGCAATGGTTGGGAGAGTGTCAGAAAGCACCAATGGCAGAAAGACCCCTTTACTCTCAGCCGCGCCCTCCATTGCTGTAGAGGTGGAAGGCACAAAGCACTGCCTCCATCCTTCCATGGGAGACAAGCCATAAACTGTCTTGCCTCCAGCTCTTTAGGAAGCTGAGAAAGAACTCGCTTTCCACAGCGCTGTTACAGCATACGAGGAAACTCTCCTACAGAGGCAGCTCAAATGCCATTTCTTCCCAGTGCTTAACTGGCCGCTTTAGGACTTCCGCTTCTGCCACAGTTCCACCTTGCCAACCCGGCTCAGACGAAATGTCTACATCTTCCCCTTCAGCAACGGGGGCGAAGCCCACATGATTGTGCTTCCACATGCTTAGCAGGAGCAGACAATAGGCGTTTTACAAACCGCCATTGTGCACTGGGTCAGAGAGTGTCAGAATGCACCTATGTCAGAAAGGGCCCTTTGCTCTCAGCCGTGCCCTCCATTGCTCTAGAGGTGGAAGGCACAAAGCACTGCCTCCATCCTTCAATTGGAGACAAGCCATCGACTGTCTTGGCTCCAGCTCTTTAGGAAGCTGACAAACAACTCGCTTTCCACAGTCCTGTTACAGCAGACCGGGGAACTTCTCATACAAAGGCAGCTCAAATGGCATTTCTTCCCAGCCCTTAACTCGCAGCTTTGGGACTCCTGCTTCTGCCGCAATTCCACCTTGCCAACCCGGCTCAGACGAAATGCCTACATCTTCCCCTGAAGCAACTGGGCTGAGTCCCAAATGATTGAGCGTCCACGTGCTTAGGAGGCGAGAGACTGCACGCCTTTTTCCAACCACCATTGTGCACTGCTGGAGAGAGTGTCGGAAAGCAGCTATGTCAGAAAGACCCCTTTGCTCTCAGCCGTGCCCTTCATTGCTCTAGACGTGGAATGCACAATGCACTGGCTCCCCCCCTCAAGGGGCGACAAGCCACAGACCGTCTTCCTTCCATCTCTTTAGGAAGCTGAGAGAGAGCTCGCTTTCAACGGTGCTCTTTCTGTGTCCTGGCAACATCTCATACAAAGGCAGCTGCTATGCCATTTCTTTTCAGCGCTTAACTCGCAGATTTGGAACTTCTGCTCCTGCCGCATTTCCACCTTGCCAGACCGGCTCAGACGAAATGTCTACATCTTCCCCTTCAGCAACGGGGACGAGGCCCAGATGACTGTGCTTCCGCATGCTTAGCAGGAGCAGACCATAGGCTTTTAACAAACCGCCATTGTGCACTGGGTCAGAGAGTGTCAGAATGCACCTATGTCAGAAAGGGCCCTTTGCTCTCAGCCGTGCCCTCCATTGCTCTAGACGTGGAAGGCACAAACCACTGCCTCCATCCTTCAATTGGAGACAAGCCATCAATTGTCCTGCTTCCAGCTCTTTAGGAAGCTGGGAAAGCACTCGCATTCCACAGTGCTCTTACAGCGTCCTGGGAACGTCTCATACAAAGGCAGCTGAACACCGTGTCTTTTCAGCCCTTAACTCACCAATCTGCAACATCTGCTTCTGCCGCATTTCCACCTTGCCAACCCGGCTCAGACGAAACGCCTACATCTTCCCCAGAAGCAACTGTGCTCATTCCCAAATGAGTGAGCATCCACATGCTTAGGAGGCGATAAACTGCATGCCGTTTTCCAACCACCATTTTACACTGCTTAGAGAGCGTCGGAAAGCAGCTATGTCAGAAAGGCCCCTTTGCTCTCAGCCATGCCCTCCATTGCTCTCGAGGTGGAAGGCACAAGGCACTGGTTCTGGATCCACCCCTCAATGGGAGACAAAACACATCTTGTCCTGCTTGCAGCTCTTTAGGATGTGGAGAAAAAACTCCCTTTCCACAGTGCTCTTACAGCGTCCTGAGAACATCTCATACAAAGGAGGCTGAACGCCATTTCTTTTCAGCACTTAACTCGCCAGTCTGGGCCATCTGCATCCTACACGTTTCCACCTTGCCACCCGGCTCAGACGAAATGCCTACATCTTCACCTTGAGCAATGGGGATGAGGCCCATATGATTGTGGTTCCACATGCTGAGGAGGAGAGAGACAATAGGCTTTTAACTAACCACGAAGTGCAATGGTTGGGAGAGTGTCAGAAAGCACCAATGGCAGAAAGACCCCTTTACTCTCAGCCGCGCCCTCCATTGCTGTAGAGGTGGAAGGCACAAAGCACTGCCTCCATCCTTCAATGGGAGACAAGCCATAAATTGTCTTGCCTCCAGCTCTTTAGGAAGCTGAGAAAGAACTCGCTTTCCACAGCGCTGTAACAGCATACGAGGAAACTCTCCTACAGAGGCAGCTCAAATGCCATTTCTTCCCAGTGCTTAACTGGCCGCTTTAGGACTTCCGCTTCTGCCACAGTTCCACCTTGCCAACCCGGCTCAGACGAAATGTCTACATCTTCCCCTTCAGCAACGGGGGCGAAGCCCACATGATTGTGCTTCCACATGCTTAGCAGGAGCAGACAATAGGCGTTTTACAAACCGCCATTGTGCACTGGGTCAGAGAGTGTCAGAATGCACCTATGTCAGAAAGGGCCCTTTGCTCTCAGCCGTGCCCTCCATTGCTCTAGAGGTGGAAGGCACAAAGCACTGCCTCCATCCTTCAATTGGAGACAAGCCATCAACTGTCTTGCCTCCAGCTCTTTAGGAAGCTGACAAACAACTCGCTTTCCACAGTCCTGTTACAGCAGACCGGGGAACTTCTCATACAAAGGCAGCTCAAATGGCATTTCTTCCCAGCCCTTAACTCGCAGCTTTGGGACTCCTGCTTCTGCCGCAATTCCACCTTGCCAACCCGGCTCAGACGAAATGCCTACATCTTCCCCTGAAGCAACTGGGCTGAGTCCCAAATGATTGAGCGTCCACGTGCTTAGGAGGCGAGAGACTGCACGCCTTTTTCCAACCACCATTGTGCACTGCTGGAGAGAGTGTCGGAAAGCAGCTATGTCAGAAAGACCCCTTTGCTCTCAGCCGTGCCCTTCATTGCTCTAGACGTGGAATGCACAATGCACTGGCTCCCCCCCTCAAGGGGCGACAAGCCACAGACCGTCTTCCTTCCATCTCTTTAGGAAGCTGAGAAAGAGCTCGCTTTCAACGGTGCTCTTTCTGTGTCCTGGCAACATCTCATACAAAGGCAGCTGCTATGCCATTTCTTTTCAGCGCTTAACTCGCAGATTTGGAACTTCTGCTCCTGCCGCATTTCCACCTTGCCAGACCGGCTCAGACGAAATGTCTACATCTTCCCCTTCAGCAACGGGGACGAGGCCCAGATGACTGTGCTTCCGCATGCTTAGCAGGAGCAGACCATAGGCTTTTAACAAACCGCCATTGTGCACTGGGTCAGAGAGTGTCAGAATGCACCTATGTCAGAAAGGGCCCTTTGCTCTCAGCCGTGCCCTCCATTGCTCTAGACGTGGAAGGCACAAAGCACTGCCTCCATCCTTCAATTGGAGACAAGCCATCAATTGTCCTGCTTCCAGCTCTTTAGGAAGCTGGGAAAGCACTCGCATTCCACAGTGCTCTTACAGCGTCCTGGGAACGTCTCATACAAAGGCAGCTGAACACCGTGTCTTTTCAGCCCTTAACTCACCAATCTGCAACATCTGCTTCTGCCGCATTTCCACCTTGCCAACCCGGCTCAGACGAAACGCCTACATCTTCCCCAGAAGCAACTGTGCTCATTCCCAAATGAGTGAGCATCCACATGCTTAGGAGGCGATAAACTGCATGCCGTTTTCCAACCACCATTTTACACTGCTTAGAGAGCGTCGGAAAGCAGCTATGTCAGAAAGGCCCCTTTGCTCTCAGCCATGCCCTCCATTGCTCTCGAGGTGGAAGGCACAAGGCACTGGTTCTGGATCCACCCCTCAATGGGAGACAAACCACATCTTGTCCTGCTTGCAGCTCTTTAGGATGTGGAGAAAAAACTCCCTTTACACAGTGCTCTTACAGCGTCCCCAGAACATCTCATACAAAGGAGGCTGAACGCCGTTTCTTTTCAGCACTTAACTCGCCAGTCTGGGCCATCTGCATCCTACACGTTTCCACCTTGCCACCCGGCTCAGACGAAATGCCTACATGTTCACCTTGAGCAATGGGGATGAGGCCCATATGATTGTGGTTCCACATGCTGAGGAGGAGAGAGACAATAGGCTTTTAACTAACCACGAAGTGCAATGGTTGGGAGAGTGTCAGAAAGCACCAATGGCAGAAAGACCCCTTTACTCTCAGCCGCGCCCTCCATTGCTGTAGAGGTGGAAGGCACAAAGCACTGCCTCCATCCTTCCATGGGAGACAAGCCATAAACTGTCTTGCCTCCAGCTCTTTAGGAAGCTGAGAAAGAACTCGCTTTCCACAGTGCTGTTACAGCATACGAGGAAACTCTCCTACAGAGGCAGCTCAAATGCCATTTCTTCCCAGTGCTTAACTGGCCGCTTTAGGACTTCCGCTTCTGCCACAGTTCCACCTTGCCAACCCGGCTCAGACGAAATGTCTACATCTTCCCCTTCAGCAACGGGGGCGAAGCCCACATGATTGTGCTTCCACATGCTTAGCAGGAGCAGACAATAGGCTTTTTACAAAACGCCATTGTGCACTGGGTCAGAGAGTGTCAGAATGCACCTATGTCAGAAAGGGCCCTTTGCTCTCAGCCGTGCCCTCCATTGCTCTAGAGGTGGAAGGCACAAAGCACTGCCTCCATCCTTCAATTGGAGACAAGCCATCAACTGTCTTGCCTCCAGCTCTTTAGGAAGCTGACAAACAACTCGCTTTCCACAGTCCTGTTACAGCAGACCGGGGAACTTCTCATACAAAGGCAGCTCAAATGGCATTTCTTCCCAGCCCTTAACTCGCAGCTTTGGGACTCCTGCTTCTGCCGCAATTCCACCTTGCCAACCCAGCTCAGACGAAATGCCTACATCTTCCCCTGAAGCCACTGGGCTGAGTCCCAAATGATTGAGCGTCCACGTGCTTAGGAGGCGAGAGACTGCACGCCTTTTTCCAACCACCATTGTGCACTGCTGGAGAGAGTGTCGGAAAGCAGCTATGTCAGAAAGACCCCTTTGCTCTCAGCCGTGCCCTTCATTGCTCTAGACGTGGAATGCATAATGCACTGGCTCCCCCCCTCAAGGGGCGACAAGCCACAGACTGTCTTCCTTCCATCTCTTTAGGAAGCTGAGAGAGAGCTCGCTTTCAACGGTGCTCTTTCTGTGTCCTGGCAACATCTCATACAAAGGCAGCTGCTATGCCATTTCTTTTCAGCGCTTAACTCGCAGATTTGGAACTTCTGCTCCTGCCGCATTTCCACCTTGCCAGACCGGCTCAGACGAAATGTCTACATCTTCCCCTTCAGCAACGGGGACGAGGCCCAGATGACTGTGCTTCCGCATGCTTAGCAGGAGCAGACCATAGGCTTTTAACAAGCCGCCATTGTGCACTGGGTCACAGAGTGTCAGAATGCACCTATGTCAGAAAGGGCCCTTTGCTCTCAGCCGTGCCCTCCATTGCTCTAGACGTGGAAGGCACAAAGCACTGCCTCCATCCTTCAATTGGAGACAAGCCATCAATTGTCCTGCTTCCAGCTCTTTAGGAAGCTGGGAAAGCACTCGCATTCCACAGTGCTCTTACAGCGTCCTGGGAACGTCTCATACAAAGGCAGCTGAACACCGTGTCTTTTCAGCCCTTAACTCACCAATCTGCAACATCTGCTTCTGCCGCATTTCCACCTTGCCAACCCGGCTCAGACGAAACGCCTACATCTTCCCCAGAAGCAACTGTGCTCATTCCCAAATGAGTGAGCATCCACATGCTTAGGAGGCGATAAACTGCATGCCGTTTTCCAACCACCATTTTACACTGCTTAGAGAGCGTCGGAAAGCAGCTATGTCAGAAAGGCCCCTTTGCTCTCAGCCATGCCCTCCATTGCTCTCGAGGTGGAAGGCACAAGGCACTGGTTCTGGATCCACCCCTCAATGGGAGACAAAACACATCTTGTCCTGCTTGCAGCTCTTTAGGATGTGGAGAAAAAACTCCCTTTCCACAGTGCTCTTACAGCGTCCTGAGAACATCTCATACAAAGGAGGCTGAACGCCGTTTCTTTTCAGCACTTAACTCGCCAGTCTGGGCCATCTGCATCCTACACGTTTCCACCTTGCCACCCGGCTCAGACGAAATGCCTACATCTTCACCTTGAGCAATGGTGATGAGGCCCATATGATTGTGGTTCCACATGCTGAGGAGGAGAGAGACAATAGGCTTTTAACTAACCACGAAGTGCAATGGTTGGGAGAGTGTCAGAAAGCACCAATGGCAGAAAGACCCCTTTAATCTCAGCCGGGCCCTCCATTGCTGTAGAGGTGGAAGGCACAAAGCACTGCCTCCATCCTTCCATGGGAGACAAGCCATAAACTGTCTTGCCTCCAGCTCTTTAGGAAGCTGAGAAAGAACTCGCTTTCCACAGTGCTGTTACAGCATACGAGGAACCTCTCCTACAGAGGCAGCTCAAATGCCATTTCTTCCCAGTGCTTAACTGGCCGCTTTAGGACTTCCGCTTCTGCCACAGTTCCACCTTGCCAACCCGGCTCAGACGAAATGTCTACATCTTCCCCTTCAGCAACGGGGGCGAAGCCCACATGATTGTGCTTCCACATGCTTAGCAGGAGCAGACAATAGGCGTTTTACAAACCGCCATTGTGCACTGGGTCAGAGAGTGTCAGAATGCACCTATGTCAGAAAGGGCCCTTTGCTCTCAGCCGTGCCCTCCATTGCTCTAGAGGTGGAAGGCACAAAGCACTGCCTCCATCCTTCAATTGGAGACAAGCCATCAACTGTCTTGCCTCCAGCTCTTTAGGAAGCTGACAAACAACTCGCTTTCCACAGTCCTGTTACAGCAGACCGGGGAACTTCTCATACAAAGGCAGCTCAAATGGCATTTCTTCCCAGCCCTTAACTCGCAGCTTTGGGACTCCTGCTTCTGCCGCAATTCCACCTTGCCAACCCGGCTCAGACGAAATGCCTACATCTTCCCCTGAAGCAACTGGGCTGAGTCCCAAATGATTGAGCGTCCACGTGCTTAGGAGGCGAGAGACTGCACGCCTTTTTCCAACCACCATTGTGCACTGCTGGAGAGAGTGTCGGAAAGCAGCTATGTCAGAAAGACCCCTTTGCTCTCAGCCGTGCCCTTCATTGCTCTAGACGTGGAATGCACAATGCACTGGCTCCCCCCCTCAAGGGGCGACAAGCCACAGACCGTCTTCCTTCCATCTCTTTAGGAAGCTGAGAGAGAGCTCGCTTTCAACGGTGCTCTTTCTGTGTCCTGGCAACATCTCATACAAAGGCAGCTGCTATGCCATTTCTTTTCAGCGCTTAACTCGCAGATTTGGAACTTCTGCTCCTGCCGCATTTCCACGTTGCCAGACCGGCTCAGACGAAATGTCTACATCTTCCCCTTCAGCAACGGGGACGAGGCCCAGATGACTGTGCTTCCGCATGCTTAGCAGGAGCAGACCATAGGCTTTTAACAAACCGCCATTGTGCACTGGGTCAGAGAGTGTCAGAATGCACCTATGTCAGAAAGGGCCCTTTGCTCTCAGCCGTGCCCTCCATTGCTCTAGACGTGGAAGGCACAAAGCACTGCCTCCATCCTTCAATTGGAGACAAGCCATCAATTGTCCTGCTTCCAGCTCTTTAGGAAGCTGGGAAAGCACTCGCATTCCACAGTGCTCTTACAGCGTCCTGGGAACGTCTCATACAAAGGCAGCTGAACACCGTGTCTTTTCAGCCCTTAACTCACCAATCTGCAACATCTGCTTCTGCCGCATTTCCACCTTGCCAACCCGGCTCAGACGAAACGCCTACATCTTCCCCAGAAGCAACTGTGCTCATTCCCAAATGAGTGAGCATCCACATGCTTAGGAGGCGATAAACTGCATGCCGTTTTCCCACCACCATTTTACACTGCTTAGAGAGCGTCGGAAAGCAGCTATGTCAGAAAGGCCCCTTTGCTCTCAGCCATGCCCTCCATTGCTCTCGAGGTGGAAGGCACAAGGCACTGGTTCTGGATCCACCCCTCAATGGGAGACAAAACACATCTTGTCCTGCTTGCAGCTCTTTAGGATGTGGAGAAAAAACTCCCTTTCCACACTGCTCTTACAGCGTCCCGAGAACATCTCATACAAAGGAGGCTGAACGCCATTTCTTTTCAGCACTTAACTCGCCAGTCTGGGCCCTCTGCATCCTACACGTTTCCACCTTGCCACCCGGCTCAGACGAAATGCCTACATCTTCACCTTGAGCAATGGGGATGAGGCCCATATGATTGTGGTTCCACATGCTGAGGAGGAGAGAGACAATAGGCTTTTAACTAACCACGAAGTGCAATGGTTGGGAGAGTGTCAGAAAGCACCAATGGCAGAAAGACCCCTTTACTCTCAGCCGCGCCCTCCATTGCTGTAGAGGTGGAAGGCACAAAGCACTGCCTCCATCCTTCAATGGGAGACAAGCCATAAACTGTCTTGAGTCCAGCTCTTTAGGAAGCTGAGAAAGAACTCGCTTTCCACAGCGCTGTTACAGCATACGAGGAAACTCTCCTACAGAGGCAGCTCAAATGCCATTTCTTCCCAGTGCTTAACTGGCCGCTTTAGGACTTCCGCTTCTGCCACAGTTCCACCTTGCCAACCCGGCTCAGACGAAATGTCTACATCTTCCCCTTCAGCAACGGGGGCGAAGCCCACATGATTGTGCTTCCACATGCTTAGCAGGAGCAGACAATAGGCGTTTTACAAACCGCCATTGTGCACTGGGTCAGAGAGTGTCAGAATGCACCTATGTCAGAAAGGGCCCTTTGCTCTCAGCCGTGCCCTCCATTGCTCTAGAGGTGGAAGGCACAAAGCACTGCCTCCATCCTTCAATTGGAGACAAGCCATCAACTGTCTTGCCTCCAGCTCTTTAGGAAGCTGACAAACAACTCGCTTTCCACAGTCCTGTTACAGCAGACCGGGGAACTTCTCATACAAAGGCAGCTCAAATGGCATTTCTTCCCAGCCCTTAACTCGCAGCTTTGGGACTCCTGCTTCTGCCGCAATTCCACCTTGCCAACCCGGCTCAGACGAAATGCCTACATCTTCCCCTGAAGCAACTGGGCTGAGTCCCAAATGATTGAGCGTCCACGTGCTTAGGAGGCGAGAGACTGCACGCCTTTTTCCAACCACCATTGTGCACTGCTGGAGAGAGTGTCGGAAAGCAGCTATGTCAGAAAGACCCCTTTGCTCTCAGCCGTGCCCTTCATTGCTCTAGACGTGGAATGCACAATGCACTGGCTCCCCCCCTCAAGGGGCGACAAGCCACAGACCGTCTTCCTTCCATCTCTTTAGGAAGCTGAGAGAGAGCTCGCTTTCAACGGTGCTCTTTCTGTGTCCTGGCAACATCTCATACAAAGGCAGCTGCTATGCCATTTCTTTTCAGCGCTTAACTCGCAGATTTGGAACTTCTGCTCCTGCCGCATTTCCACGTTGCCAGACCGGCTCAGACGAAATGTCTACATCTTCCCCTTCAGCAACGGGGACGAGGCCCAGATGACTGTGCTTCCGCATGCTTAGCAGGAGCAGACCATAGGCTTTTAACAAACCGCCATTGTGCACTGGGTCAGAGAGTGTCAGAATGCACCTATGTCAGAAAGGGCCCTTTGCTCTCAGCCGTGCCCTCCATTGCTCTAGACGTGGAAGGCACAAAGCACTGCCTCCATCCTTCAATTGGAGACAAGCCATCAATTGTCCTGCTTCCAGCTCTTTAGGAAGCTGGGAAAGCACTCGCATTCCACAGTGCTCTTACAGCGTCCTGGGAACGTCTCATACAAAGGCAGCTGAACACCGTGTCTTTTCAGCCCTTAACTCACCAATCTGCAACATCTGCTTCTGCCGCATTTCCACCTTGCCAACCCGGCTCAGACGAAACGCCTACATCTTCCCCAGAATCAACTGTGCTCATTCCCAAATGAGTGAGCATCCACATGCTTAGGAGGCGATAAACTGCATGCCGTTTTCCAACCACCATTTTACACTGCTTAGAGAGCGTCGGAAAGCAGCTATGTCAGAAAGGCCCCTTTGCTCTCAGCCATGCCCTCCATTGCTCTCGAGGTGGAAGGCACAAGGCACTGGTTCTGGATCCACCCCTCAATGGGAGACAAAACACATCTTGTCCTGCTTGCAGCTCTTTAGGATGTGGAGAAAAAACTCCCTTTCCACAGTGCTCTTACAGCGTCCTGAGAACATCTCATACAAAGGAGGCTGAACGCCGTTTCTTTTCAGCACTTAACTCGCCAGTCTGGGCCATCTGCATCCTACACGTTTCCACCTTGCCACCCGGCTCAGACGAAATGCCTACATCTTCACCTTGAGCAATGGGGATGAGGCCCATATGATTGTGGTTCCACATGCTGAGGAGGAGAGAGACAATAGGCTTTTAACTAACCACGAAGTGCAATGGTTGGGAGAGTGTCAGAAAGCAGCAATGGCAGAAAGACCCCTTTACTCTCAGCCGCGCCCTCCATTGCTGTAGAGGTGGAAGGCACAAAGCACTGCCTCCATCCTTCCATGGGAGACAAGCCATAAACTGTCTTGCCTCCAGCTCTTTAGGAAGCTGAGAAAGAACTCGCTTTCCACAGTGCTGTTACAGCATACGAGGAAACTCTCCTACAGAGGCAGCTCAAATGCCATTTCTTCCCAGTGCTTAACTGGCCGCTTTAGGACTTCCGCTTCTGCCACAGTTCCACCTTGCCAACCCGGCTCAGACGAAATGTCTACATCTTCCCCTTCAGCAACGGGGGCGAAGCCCACATGATTGTGCTTCCACATGCTTAGCAGGAGCAGACAATAGGCGTTTTACAAACCGCCATTGTGCACTGGGTCAGAGAGTGTCAGAATGCACCTATGTCAGAAAGGGCCCTTTGCTCTCAGCCGTGCCCTCCATTGCTCTAGAGGTGGAAGGCACAAAGCACTGCCTCCATCCTTCAATTGGAGACAAGCCATCAACTGTCTTGCCTCCAGCTCTTTAGGAAGCTGACAAACAACTCGCTTTCCACAGTCCTGTTACAGCAGACCGGGGAACTTCTCATACAAAGGCAGCTCAAATGGCATTTCTTCCCAGCCCTTAACTCGCAGCTTTGGGACTCCTGCTTCTGCCGCAATTCCACCTTGCCAACCCGGCTCAGACGAAATGCCTACATCTTCCCCTGAAGCAACTGGGCTGAGTCCCAAATGATTGAGCGTCCACGTGCTTAGGAGGCGAGAGACTGCACGCCTTTTTCCAACCACCATTGTGCACTGCTGGAGAGAGTGTCGGAAAGCAGCTATGTCAGAAAGACCCCTTTGCTCTCAGCCGTGCCCTTCATTGCTCTAGACGTGGAATGCACAATGCACTGACTCCCCCCCTCAAGGGGAGACAAGCCACAGACCTTCTTCCTTCCATCTCTTTAGGAAGCTGAGAAAGAGCTCGCTTTCAACGGTGCCCTTTCTGTGTCCTGGCAACATCTCATACAAAGGCAGCTGCTATGCCATTTCTTTTCAGTGCTTAACTCGCAGATTTGGAACTTCTGCTCCTGCCGCATTTCCACGTTGCAAGACCGGCTCAGACGAAATGTCTACATCTTCCCCTTCAGCAACGGGGACGAGGCCCAGATGACTGTGCTTCCGCATGCTTAGCAGGAGCAGACCATAGGCTTTTAACAAACCGCCATTGTGCACTGGGTCAGAGAGTGTCAGAATGCACCTATGTCAGAAAGGGCCCTTTGCTCTCAGCCGTGCCCTCCATTGCTCTAGACGTGGAAGGCACAAACCACTGCCTCCATCCTTCAATTGGAGACAAGCCATCAATTGTCCTGCTTCCAGCTCTTTAGGAAGCTGGGAAAGCACTCGCATTCCACAGTGCTCTTACAGCGTCTTGGGAACGTCTCATACAAAGGCAGCTGAACACCATGTCTTTTCAGCCCTTAACTCACCAATCTGCAACATCTGCTTCTGCCGCATTTCCACCTTGCCAACCCGGCTCAGACGAAACGCCTACATCTTCCCCAGAAGCAACTGTGCTCATTCCCAAATGAGTGAGCATCCACATGCTTAGGAGGCGATAAACTGCATGCCGTTTTCCAACCACCATTTTACACTGCTTAGAGAGCGTCGGAAAGCAGCTATGTCAGAAAGGCCCCTTTGCTCTCAGCCATGCCCTCCATTGCTCTCGAGGTGGAAGGCACAAGGCACTGGTTCTGTATCCACCCCTCAATGGGAGACAAACCACATCTTGTCCTGCTTGCAGCTCTTTAGGATGTGGAGAAAAAACTCCCTTTCCACAGTGCTCTTACAGCGTCCTGAGAACATCTCATACAAAGGAGGCTGAACGCCGTTTCTTTTCAGCACTTAACTCGCCAGTCTGGGCCATCTGCATCCTACACGTTTCCACCTTGCCACCCGGCTCAGACGAAATGCCTACATCTTCACCTTGAGCAATGGGGATGAGGCCCATATGATTGTGGTTCCACATGCTGAGGAGGAGAGAGACAATAGGCTTTTAACTAACCACGAAGTGCAATGGTTGGGAGAGTGTCAGAAAGCAGCAATGGCAGAAAGACCCCTTTACTCTCAGCCGCGCCCTCCATTGCTGTAGAGGTGGAAGGCACAAAGCACTGCCTCCATCCTTCCATGGGAGACAAGCCATAAACTGTCTTGCCTCCAGCTCTTTAGGAAGCTGAGAAAGAACTCGCTTTCCACAGTGCTGTTACAGCATACGAGGAAACTCTCCTACAGAGGCAGCTCAAATGCCATTTCTTCCCAGTGCTTAACTGGCCGCTTTAGGACTTCCGCTTCTGCCACAGTTCCACCTTGCCAACCCGGCTCAGACGAAATGTCTACATCTTCCCCTTCAGCAACGGGGGCGAAGCCCACATGATTGTGCTTCCACATGCTTAGCAGGAGCAGACAATAGGCGTTTTACAAACCGCCATTGTGCACTGGGTCAGAGAGTGTCAGAATGCACCTATGTCAGAAAGGGCCCTTTGCTCTCAGCCGTGCTCTCCATTGCTCTAGAGGTGGAAGGCACAAAGCACTGCCTCCATCCTTCAATTGGAGACAAGCCATCAACTGTCTTGCCTCCAGCTCTTTAGGAAGCTGACAAACAACTCGCTTTCCACAGTCCTGTTACAGCAGACCGGGGAACTTCTCATACAAAGGCAGCTCAAATGGCATTTCTTCCCAGCCCTTAACTCGCAGCTTTGGGACTCCTGCTTCTGCCGCAATTCCACCTTGCCAACCCGGCTCAGACGAAATGCCTACATCTTCCCCTGAAGCAACTGGGCTGAGTCCCAAATGATTGAGCGTCCACGTGCTTAGGAGGCGAGAGACTGCACGCCTTTTTCCAACCACCATTGTGCACTGCTGGAGAGAGTGTCGGAAAGCAGCTATGTCAGAAAGACCCCTTTGCTCTCAGCCGTGCCCTTCATTGCTCTAGACGTGGAATGCACAATGCACTGGCTCCCCCCCTCAAGGGGCGACAAGCCACAGACCGTCTTCCTTCCATCTCTTTAGGAAGCTGAGAGAGAGCTCGCTTTCAACGGTGCTCTTTCTGTGTCCTGGCAACATCTCATACAAAGGCAGCTGCTATGCCATTTCTTTTCAGCGCTTAACTCGCAGATTTGGAACTTCTGCTCCTGCCGCATTTCCACCTTGCCAGACCGGCTCAGACGAAATGTCTACATCTTCCCCTTCAGCAACGGGGACGAGGCCCAGATGACTGTGCTTCCGCATGCTTAGCAGGAGCAGACCATAGGCTTTTAACAAACCGCCATTGTGCACTGGGTCAGAGAGTGTCAGAATGCACCTATGTCAGAAAGGGCCCTTTGCTCTCAGCCGTGCCCTCCATTGCTCTAGACGTGGAAGGCACAAACCACTGCCTCCATCCTTCAATTGGAGACAAGCCATCAATTGTCCTGCTTCCAGCTCTTTAGGAAGCTGGGAAAGCACTCGCATTCCACAGTGCTCTTACAGCGTCCTGGGAACGTCTCATACAAAGGCAGCTGAACACCGTGTCTTTTCAGCCCTTAACTCACCAATCTGCAACATCTGCTTCTGCCGCATTTCCACCTTGCCAACCCGGCTCAGACGAAACGCCTACATCTTCCCCAGAAGCAACTGTGCTCATTCCCAAATGAGTGAGCATCCACATGCTTAGGAGGCGATAAACTGCATGCCGTTTTCCAACCACCATTTTACACTGCTTAGAGAGCGTCGGAAAGCAGCTATGTCAGAAAGGCCCCTTTGCTCTCAGCCATGCCCTCCATTGCTCTCGAGGTGGAAGGCACAAGGCACTGGTTCTGGATCCACCCCTCAATGGGAGACAAAACACATCTTGTCCTGCTTGCAGCTCTTTAGGATGTGGAGAAAAAACTCCCTTTCCACAGTGCTCTTACAGCGTCCTGAGAACATCTCATACAAAGGAGGCTGAACGCCGTTTCTTTTCAGCACTTAACTCGCCAGTCTGGGCCATCTGCATCCTACACGTTTCCACCTTGCCACCCGGCTCAGACGAAATGCCTACATCTTCACCTTGAGCAATGGGGATGAGGCCCATATGATTGTGGTTCCACATGCTGAGGAGGAGAGAGACAATAGGCTTTTAACTAACCACGAAGTGCAATGGTTGGGAGAGTGTCAGAAAGCAGCAATGGCAGAAAGACCCCTTTACTCTCAGCCGCGCCCTCCATTGCTGTAGAGGTGGAAGGCACAAAGCACTGCCTCCATCCTTCCATGGGAGACAAGCCATAAACTGTCTTGCCTCCAGCTCTTTAGGAAGCTGAGAAAGAACTCGCTTTCCACAGTGCTGTTACAGCATACGAGGAAACTCTCCTACAGAGGCAGCTCAAATGCCATTTCTTCCCAGTGCTTAACTGGCCGCTTTAGGACTTCCGCTTCTGCCACAGTTCCACCTTGCCAACCCGGCTCAGACGAAATGTCTACATCTTCCCCTTCAGCAACGGGGGCGAAGCCCACATGATTGTGCTTCCACATGCTTAGCAGGAGCAGACAATAGGCGTTTTACAAACCGCCATTGTGCACTGGGTCAGAGAGTGTCAGAATGCACCTATGTCAGAAAGGGCCCTTTGCTCTCAGCCGTGCCCTCCATTGCTCTAGAGGTGGAAGGCACAAAGCACTGCCTCCATCCTTCAATTGGAGACAAGCCATCAACTGTCTTGCCTCCAGCTCTTTAGGAAGCTGACAAACAACTCGCTTTCCACAGTCCTGTTACAGCAGACCGGGGAACTTCTCATACAAAGGCAGCTCAAATGGCATTTCTTCCCAGCCCTTAACTCGCAGCTTTGGGACTCCTGCTTCTGCCGCAATTCCACCTTGCCAACCCGGCTCAGACGAAATGCCTACATCTTCCCCTGAAGCAACTGGGCTGAGTCCCAAATGATTGAGCGTCCACGTGCTTAGGAGGCGAGAGACTGCACGCCTTTTTCCAACCACCATTGTGCACTGCTGGAGAGAGTGTCGGAAAGCAGCTATGTCAGAAAGACCCCTTTGCTCTCAGCCGTGCCCTTCATTGCTCTAGACGTGGAATGCACAATGCACTGGCTCCCCCCCTCAAGGGGCGACAAGCCACAGACCGTCTTCCTTCCATCTCTTTAGGAAGCTGAGAGAGAGCTCGCTTTCAACGGTGCTCTTTCTGTGTCCTGGCAACATCTCATACAAAGGCAGCTGCTATGCCATTTCTTTTCAGCGCTTAACTCGCAGATTTGGAACTTCTGCTCCTGCCGCATTTCCACCTTGCCAGACCGGCTCAGACGAAATGTCTACATCTTCCCCTTCAGCAACGGGGACGAGGCCCAGATGACTGTGCTTCCGCATGCTTAGCAGGAGCAGACCATAGGCTTTTAACAAACCGCCATTGTGCACTGGGTCAGAGAGTGTCAGAATGCACCTATGTCAGAAAGGGCCCTTTGCTCTCAGCCGTGCCCTCCATTGCTCTAGACGTGGAAGGCACAAACCACTGCCTCCATCCTTCAATTGGAGACAAGCCATCAATTGTCCTGCTTCCAGCTCTTTAGGAAGCTGGGAAAGCACTCGCATTCCACAGTGCTCTTACAGCGTCCTGGGAACGTCTCATACAAAGGCAGCTGAACACCGTGTCTTTTCAGCCCTTAACTCACCAATCTGCAACATCTGCTTCTGCCGCATTTCCACCTTGCCAACCCGGCTCAGACGAAACGCCTACATCTTCCCCAGAAGCAACTGTGCTCATTCCCAAATGAGTGAGCATCCACATGCTTAGGAGGCGATAAACTGCATGCCGTTTTCCAACCACCATTTTACACTGCTTAGAGAGCGTCGGAAAGCAGCTATGTCAGAAAGGCCCCTTTGCTCTCAGCCATGCCCTCCATTGCTCTCGAGGTGGAAGGCACAAGGCACTGGTTCTGGATCCACCCCTCAATGGGAGACAAAACACATCTTGTCCTGCTTGCAGCTCTTTAGGATGTGGAGAAAAAACTCCCTTTCCACAGTGCTCTTACAGCGTCCTGAGAACATCTCATACAAAGGAGGCTGAACGCCGTTTCTTTTCAGCACTTAACTCGCCAGTCTGGGCCATCTGCATCCTACACGTTTCCACCTTGCCACCCGGCTCAGACGAAATGCCTACATCTTCACCTTGAGCAATGGGGATGAGGCCCATATGATTGTGGTTCCACATGCTGAGGAGGAGAGAGACAATAGGCTTTTAACTAACCACGAAGTGCAATGGTTGGGAGAGTGTCAGAAAGCAGCAATGGCAGAAAGACCCCTTTACTCTCAGCCGCGCCCTCCATTGCTGTAGAGGTGGAAGGCACAAAGCACTGCCTCCATCCTTCCATGGGAGACAAGCCATAAACTGTCTTGCCTCCAGCTCTTTAGGAAGCTGAGAAAGAACTCGCTTTCCACAGTGCTGTTACAGCATACGAGGAAACTCTCCTACAGAGGCAGCTCAAATGCCATTTCTTCCCAGTGCTTAACTGGCCGCTTTAGGACTTCCGCTTCTGCCACAGTTCCACCTTGCCAACCCGGCTCAGACGAAATGTCTACATCTTCCCCTTCAGCAACGGGGGCGAAGCCCACATGATTGTGCTTCCACATGCTTAGCAGGAGCAGACAATAGGCGTTTTACAAACCGCCATTGTGCACTGGGTCAGAGAGTGTCAGAATGCACCTATGTCAGAAAGGGCCCTTTGCTCTCAGCCGTGCCCTCCATTGCTCTAGAGGTGGAAGGCACAAAGCACTGCCTCCATCCTTCAATTGGAGACAAGCCATCAACTGTCTTGCCTCCAGCTCTTTAGGAAGCTGACAAACAACTCGCTTTCCACAGTCCTGTTACAGCAGACCGGGGAACTTCTCATACAAAGGCAGCTCAAATGGCATTTCTTCCCAGCCCTTAACTCGCAGCTTTGGGACTCCTGCTTCTGCCGCAATTCCACCTTGCCAACCCGGCTCAGACGAAATGCCTACATCTTCCCCTGAAGCAACTGGGCTGAGTCCCAAATGATTGAGCGTCCACGTGCTTAGGAGGCTAGAGACTGCACGCCTTTTTCCAACCACCATTGTGCACTGCTGGAGAGAGTGTCGGAAAGCAGCTATGTCAGAAAGACCCCTTTGCTCTCAGCCGTGCCCTTCATTGCTCTAGACGTGGAATGCACAATGCACTGGCTCCCCCCCTCAAGGGGCGACAAGCCACAGACCGTCTTCCTTCCATCTCTTTAGGAAGCTGAGAGAGAGCTCGCTTTCAATGGTGCTCTTTCTGTGTCCTGGCAACATCTCATACAAAGGCAGCTGCTATGCCATTTCTTTTCAGCGCTTAACTCGCAGATTTGGAACTTCTGCTCCTGCCGCATTTCCACCTTGCCAGACCGGCTCAGACGAAATGTCTACATCTTCCCCTTCAGCAACGGGGACGAGGCCCAGATGACTGTGCTTCCGCATGCTTAGCAGGAGCAGACCATAGGCTTTTAACAAACCGCCATTGTGCACTGGGTCAGAGAGTGTCAGAATGCACCTATGTCAGAAAGGGCCCTTTGCTCTCAGCCGTGCCCTCCATTGCTCTAGACGTGGAAGGCACAAAGCACTGCCTCCATCCTTCAATTGGAGACAAGCCATCAATTGTCCTGCTTCCAGCTCTTTAGGAAGCTGGGAAAGCACTCGCATTCCACAGTGCTCTTACAGCGTCCTGGGAACGTCTCATACAAAGGCAGCTGAACACCGTGTCTTTTCAGCCCTTAACTCACCAATCTGCAACATCTGCTTCTGCCGCATTTCCACCTTGCCAACCCGGCTCAGACGAAACGCCTACATCTTCCCCAGAAGCAACTGTGCTCATTCCCAAATGAGTGAGCATCCACATGCTTAGGAGGCGATAAACTGCATGCCGTTTTCCAACCACCATTTTACACTGCTTAGAGAGCGTCGGAAAGCAGCTATGTCAGAAAGGCCCCTTTGCTCTCAGCCATGCCCTCCATTGCTCTCGAGGTGGAAGGCACAAGGCACTGGTTCTGGATCCACCCCTCAATGGGAGACAAACCACATCTTGTCCTGCTTGCAGCTCTTTAGGATGTGGAGAAAAAACTCCCTTTCCACAGTGCTCTTACAGCGTCCTGAGAACATCTCATACAAAGGAGGCTGAACGCCGTTTCTTTTCAGCACTTAACTCGCCAGTCTAGGACATCTGCATCCTACACGTTTCCACCTTGCCACCCGGCTCAGACGAAATGCCTACATCTTCACCTTGAGCAATGGGGATGAGGCCCATATGATTGTGGTTCCACATGCTGAGGAGGAGAGAGACAATAGGCTTTTAACTAACCACGAAGTGCAATGGTTGGGAGAGTGTCAGAAAGCACCAATGGCAGAAAGACCCCTTTACTCTCAGCCGCGCCCTCCATTGCTGTAGAGGTGGAAGGCACAAAGCACTGCCTCCATCCTTCAATGGGAGACAAGCCATAAACTGTCTTGAGTCCAGCTCTTTAGGAAGCTGAGAAAGAACTCGCTTTCCACAGCGCTGTTACAGCATACGAGGAAACTCTCATACAGAGGCAGCTCAAATGCCATTTCTTCCCAGTGCTTAACTGGCCGCTTTAGGACTTCCGCTTCTGCCACAGTTCCACCTTGCCAACCCGGCTCAGACGAAATGTCTACATCTTCCCCTTCAGCAACGCGGGCGAAGCCCACATGATTGTGCTTCCACATGCTTAGCAGGAGCAGACAATAGGCGTTTTACAAACCGCCATTGTGCACTGGGTCAGAGAGTGTCAGAATGCACCTATGTCAGAAAGGGCCCTTCGCTCTCAGCCGTGCCCTCCATTGCTCTAGAGGTGGAAGGCACAAAGCACTGCCTCCATCCTTCAATTGGAGACAAGCCATCAACTGTCTTGCCTCCAGCTCTTTAGGAAGCTGACAAACAACTCGCTTTCCACAGTCCTGTTACAGCAGACCGGGGAACTTCTCATACAAAGGCAGCTCAAATGGCATTTCTTCCCAGCCCTTAACTCGCAGCTTTGGGACTCCTGCTTCTGCCGCAATTCCACCTTGCCAACCCGGCTCAGACGAAATGCCTACATCTTCCCCTGAAGCAACTGGGCTGAGTCCCAAATGATTGAGCGTCCACGTGCTTAGGAGGCGAGAGACTGCACGTCTTTTTCCAACCACCATTGTGCACTGCTGGAGAGAGTGTCGGAAAGCAGCTATGTCAGAAAGACCCCTTTGCTCTCAGCCGTGCCCTTCATTGCTCTAGACGTGGAATGCAAAATGCACTGGCTCCCCCCCTCAAGGGGCGACAAGCCACAGACCGTCTTCCTTCAATCTCTTTAGGAAGCTGAGAGAGAGCTCGCTTTCAACGGTGCTCTTTCTGTGTCCTGGCAACATCTCATACAAAGGCAGCTGCTATGCCATTTCTTTTCAGCGCTTAACTCGCAGATTTGGAACTTCTGCTACTGCCGCATTTCCACCTTGCCAGACCGGCTCAGACGAAATGTCTACATCTTCCCCTTCAGCAACGGGGACGAGGCCCAGATGACTGTGCTTCCGCATGCTTAGCAGGAGCAGACCATAGGCTTTTAACAAACCGCCATTGTGCACTGGGTCAGAGAGTGTCAGAATGCACCTATGTCAGAAAGGGCCCTTTGCTCTCAGCCGTGCCCTCCATTGCTCTAGACGTGGAAGGCACAAAGCACTGCCTCCATCCTTCAATTGGAGACAAGCCATCAATTGTCCTGCTTCCAGCTCTTTAGGAAGCTGGGAAAGCACTCGCATTCCACAGTGCTCTTACAGCGTCCTGGGAACGTCTCATACAAAGGCAGCTGAACACCGTGTCTTTTCAGCCCTTAACTCACCAATCTGCAACATCTGCTTCTGCCGCATTTCCACCTTGCCAACCCGGCTCAGACGAAACGCCTACATCTTCCCCAGAAGCAACTGTGCTCATTCCCAAATGAGTGAGCATCCACATGCTTAGGAGGCGATAAACTGCATGCCGTTTTCCCACCACCATTTTACACTGCTTAGAGAGCGTCGGAAAGCAGCTATGTCAGAAAGGCCCCTTTGCTCTCAGCCATGCCCTCCATTGCTCTCGAGGTGGAAGGCACAAGGCACTGGTTCTGGATCCACCCCTCAATGGGAGACAAACCACATCTTGTCCTGCTTGCAGCTCTTTAGGATGTGGAGAAAAAACTCCCTTTCCACAGTGCTCTTACAGCGTCCTGAGAACATCTCATACAAAGGAGGCTGAACGCCGTTTCTTTTCAGCACTTAACTCGCCAGTCTAGGCCATCTGCATCCTACACGTTTCCACCTAGCCACCCGGCTCAGACGAAATGCCTACATCTTCACCTTGAGCAATGGGGATGAGGCCCATATGATTGTGGTTCCACATGCTGAGGAGGAGAGAGACAATAGGCTTTTAACTAACCACGAAGTGCAATGGTTGGGAGAGTGTCAGAAAGCACCAATGGCAGAAAGACCCCTTTACTCTCAGCCGCGCCCTCCATTGCTGTAGAGGTGGAAGGCACAAAGCACTGCCTCCATCCTTCAATGGGAGACAAGCCATAAACTGTCTTGAGTCCAGCTCTTTAGGAAGCTGAGAAAGAACTCGCTTTCCACAGCGCTGTTACAGCATACGAGGAAACTCTCATACAGAGGCAGCTCAAATGCCATTTCTTCCCAGTGCTTAACTGGCCGCTTTAGGACTTCCGCTTCTGCCACAGTTCCACCTTGCCAACCCGGCTCAGACGAAATGTCTACATCTTCCCCTTCAGCAACGGGGGCGAAGCACACATGATTGTGCTTCCACATGCTTAGCAGGAGCAGACAATAGGCGTTTTACAAACCGCCATTGTGCACTGGGTCAGAGAGTGTCAGAATGCACCTATGTCAGAAAGGGCCCTTTGCTCTCAGCCGTGCCCTCCATTGCTCTAGAGGTGGAAGGCACAAAGCACTGCCTCCATCCTTCAATTGGAGACAAGCCATCGACTGTCTTGCCTCCAGCTCTTTAGGAAGCTGACAAACAACTCGCTTTCCACAGTCCTGTTACAGCAGACCGGGGAACTTCTCATACAAAGGCAGCTCAAATGGCATTTCTTCCCAGCCCTTAACTCGCAGCTTTGGGACTCCTGCTTCTGCCGCAATTCCACCTTGCCAACCCGGCTCAGACGAAATGCCTACATCTTCCCCTGAAGCAACTGGGCTGAGTCCCAAATGATTGAGCGTCCACGTGCTTAGGAGGCGAGACACTGCACGTCTTTTTCCAACCACCATTGTGCACTGCTGGAGAGAGTGTCGGAAAGCAGCTATGTCAGAAAGACCCCTTTGCTCTCAGCCGTGCCCTTCATTGCTCTAGACGAGGAATGCACAATGCACTGGCTCCCCCCCTCAAGGGGCGACAAGCCACAGACCGTCTTCCTTCCATCTCTTTAGGAAGCTGAGAGAGAGCTCGCTTTCAACGGTGCTCTTTCTGTGTCCTGGCAACATCTCATACAAAGGCAGCTGCTATGCCATTTCTTTTCAGCGCTTAACTCGCAGATTTGGAACTTCTGCTACTGCCGCATTTCCACCTTGCCAGACCGGCTCAGACGAAATGTCTACATCTTCCCCTTCAGCAACGGGGACGAGGCCCAGATGACTGTGCTTCCGCATGCTTAGCAGGAGCAGACCATAGGCTTTTAACAAACCGCCATTGTGCACTGGGTCAGAGAGTGTCAGAATGCACCTATGTCAGAAAGGGCCCTTTGCTCTCAGCCGTGCCCTCCATTGCTCTAGACGTGGAAGGCACAAAGCACTGCCTCCATCCTTCAATTGGAGACAAGCCATCAATTGTCCTGCTTCCAGCTCTTTAGGAAGCTGGGAAAGCACTCGCATTCCACAGTGCTCTTACAGCGTCCTGGGAACGTCTCATACGAAGGCAGCTGAACACCGTGTCTTTTCAGCCCTTAACTCACCAATCTGCAACATCTGCTTCTGCCGCATTTCCACCTTGCCAACCCGGCTCAGACGAAACGCCTACATCTTCCCCAGAAGCAACTGTGCTCATTCCCAAATGAGTGAGCATCCACATGCTTAGGAGGCGATAAACTGCATGCCGTTTTCCCACCACCATTTTACACTGCTTAGAGAGCGTCGGAAAGCAGCTATGTCAGAAAGGCCCCTTTGCTCTCAGCCATGCCCTCCATTGCTCTCGAGGTGGAAGGCACAAGGCACTGGTTCTGGATCCACCCCTCAATGGGAGACAAACCACATCTTGTCCTGCTTGCAGCTCTTTAGGATGTGGAGAAAAAACTCCCTTTCCACAGTGCTCTTACAGCGTCCCCAGAACATCTCATACAAAGGAGGCTGAACGCCGTTTCTTTTCAGCACTTAACTCGCCAGTCTAGGCCATCTGCATCCTACACGTTTCCACCTTGCCACCCGGCTCAGACGAAATGCCTACATCTTCACCTTGAGCAATGGGGATGAGGCCCATATGATTGTGGTTCCACATGCTGAGGAGGAGAGAGACAATAGGCTTTTAACTAACCACGAAGTGCAATGGTTGGGAGAGTGTCAGAAAGCACCAATGGCAGAAAGACCCCTTTACTCTCAGCCGCGCCCTCCATTGCTGTAGAGGTGGAAGGCACAAAGCACTGCCTCCATCCTTCAATGGGAGACAAGCCATAAACTGTCTTGAGTCCAGCTCTTTAGGAAGCTGAGAAAGAACTCGCTTTCCACAGCGCTGTTACAGCATACGAGGAAACTCTCATACAGAGGCAGCTCAAATGCCATTTCTTCCCAGTGCTTAACTGGCCGCTTTAGGACTTCCGCTTCTGCCACAGTTCCACCTTGCCAACCCGGCTCAGACGAAATGTCTACATCTTCCCCTTCAGCAACGCGGGCGAAGCCCACATGATTGTGCTTCCACATGCTTAGCAGGAGCAGACAATAGGCGTTTTACAAACCGCCATTGTGCACTGGGTCAGAGAGTGTCAGAATGCACCTATGTCAGAAAGGGCCCTTCGCTCTCAGCCGTGCCCTCCATTGCTCTAGAGGTGGAAGGCACAAAGCACTGCCTCCATCCTTCAATTGGAGACAAGCCATCAACTGTCTTGCCTCCAGCTCTTTAGGAAGCTGACAAACAACTCGCTTTCCACAGTCCTGTTACAGCAGACCGGGGAACTTCTCATACAAAGGCAGCTCAAATGGCATTTCTTCCCAGCCCTTAACTCGCAGCTTTGGGACTCCTGCTTCTGCCGCAATTCCACCTTGCCAACCCGGCTCAGACGAAATGCCTACATCTTCCCCTGAAGCAACTGGGCTGAGTCCCAAATGATTGAGCGTCCACGTGCTTAGGAGGCGAGAGACTGCACGTCTTTTTCCAACCACCATTGTGCACTGCTGGAGAGAGTGTCGGAAAGCAGCTATGTCAGAAAGACCCCTTTGCTCTCAGCCGTGCCCTTCATTGCTCTAGACGTGGAATGCAAAATGCACTGGCTCCCCCCCTCAAGGGGCGACAAGCCACAGACCGTCTTCCTTCAATCTCTTTAGGAAGCTGAGAGAGAGCTCGCTTTCAACGGTGCTCTTTCTGTGTCCTGGCAACATCTCATACAAAGGCAGCTGCTATGCCATTTCTTTTCAGCGCTTAACTCGCAGATTTGGAACTTCTGCTCCTGCCGCATTTCCACCTTGCCAGACCGGCTCAGACGAAATGTCTACATCTTCCCCTTCAGCAACGGGGACGAGGCCCAGATGACTGTGCTTCCGCATGCTTAGCAGGAGCAGACCATAGGCTTTTAACAAACCGCCATTGTGCACTGGGTCAGAGAGTGTCAGAATGCACCTATGTCAGAAAGGGCCCTTTGCTCTCAGCCGTGCCCTCCATTGCTCTAGACGTGGAAGGCACAAAGCACTGCCTCCATCCTTCAATTGGAGACAAGCCATCAATTGTCCTGCTTCCAGCTCTTTAGGAAGCTGGGAAAGCACTCGCATTCCACAGTGCTCTTACAGCGTCCTGGGAACGTCTCATACAAAGGCAGCTGAACACCGTGTCTTTTCAGCCCTTAACTCACCAATCTGCAACATCTGCTTCTGCCGCATTTCCACCTTGCCAACCCGGCTCAGACGAAACGCCTACATCTTCCCCAGAAGCAACTGTGCTCATTCCCAAATGAGTGAGCATCCACATGCTTAGGAGGCGATAAACTGCATGCCGTTTTCCCACCACCATTTTACACTGCTTAGAGAGCGTCGGAAAGCAGCTATGTCAGAAAGGCCCCTTTGCTCTCAGCCATGCCCTCCATTGCTCTCGAGGTGGAAGGCACAAGGCACTGGTTCTGGATCCACCCCTCAATGGGAGACAAACCACATCTTGTCCTGCTTGCAGCTCTTTAGGATGTGGAGAAAAAACTCCCTTTCCACAGTGCTCTTACAGCGTCCTGAGAACATCTCATACAAAGGAGGCTGAACGCCGTTTCTTTTCAGCACTTAACTCGCCAGTCTAGGCCATCTGCATCCTACACGTTTCCACCTAGCCACCCGGCTCAGACGAAATGCCTACATCTTCACCTTGAGCAATGGGGATGAGGCCCATATGATTGTGGTTCCACATGCTGAGGAGGAGAGAGACAATAGGCTTTTAACTAACCACGAAGTGCAATGGTTGGGAGAGTGTCAGAAAGCACCAATGGCAGAAAGACCCCTTTACTCTCAGCCGCGCCCTCCATTGCTGTAGAGGTGGAAGGCACAAAGCACTGCCTCCATCCTTCAATGGGAGACAAGCCATAAACTGTCTTGAGTCCAGCTCTTTAGGAAGCTGAGAAAGAACTCGCTTTCCACAGCGCTGTTACAGCATACGAGGAAACTCTCATACAGAGGCAGCTCAAATGCCATTTCTTCCCAGTGCTTAACTGGCCGCTTTAGGACTTCCGCTTCTGCCACAGTTCCACCTTGCCAACCCGGCTCAGACGAAATGTCTACATCTTCCCCTTCAGCAACGGGGGCGAAGCACACATGATTGTGCTTCCACATGCTTAGCAGGAGCAGACAATAGGCGTTTTACAAACCGCCATTGTGCACTGGGTCAGAGAGTGTCAGAATGCACCTATGTCAGAAAGGGCCCTTTGCTCTCAGCCGTGCCCTCCATTGCTCTAGACGTGGAAGGCACAAAGCACTGCCTCCATCCTTCAATTGGAGACAAGCCATCGACTGTCTTGCCTCCAGCTCTTTAGGAAGCTGACAAACAACTCGCTTTCCACAGTCCTGTTACAGCAGACCGGGGAACTTCTCATACAAAGGCAGCTCAAATGGCATTTCTTCCCAGCCCTTAACTCGCAGCTTTGGGACTCCTGCTTCTGCCGCAATTCCACCTTGCCAACCCGGCTCAGACGAAATGCCTACATCTTCCCCTGAAGCAACTGGGCTGAGTCCCAAATGATTGAGCGTCCACGTGCTTAGGAGGCGAGACACTGCACGTCTTTTTCCAACCACCATTGTGCACTGCTGGAGAGAGTGTCGGAAAGCAGCTATGTCAGAAAGACCCCTTTGCTCTCAGCCGTGCCCTTCATTGCTCTAGACGTGGAATGCACAATGCACTGGCTCCCCCCCTCAAGGGGCGACAAGCCACAGACCGTCTTCCTTCCATCTCTTTAGGAAGCTGAGAGAGAGCTCGCTTTCAACGGTGCTCTTTCTGTGTCCTGGCAACATCTCATACAAAGGCAGCTGCTATGCCATTTCTTTTCAGCGCTTAACTCGCAGATTTGGAACTTCTGCTACTGCCGCATTTCCACCTTGCCAGACCGGCTCAGACGAAATGTCTACATCTTCCCCTTCAGCAACGGGGACGAGGCCCAGATGACTGTGCTTCCGCATGCTTAGCAGGAGCAGACCATAGGCTTTTAACAAACCGCCATTGTGCACTGGGTCAGAGAGTGTCAGAATGCACCTATGTCAGAAAGGGCCCTTTGCTCTCAGCCGTGCCCTCCATTGCTCTAGACGTGGAAGGCACAAAGCACTGCCTCCATCCTTCAATTGGAGACAAGCCATCAATTGTCCTGCTTCCAGCTCTTTAGGAAGCTGGGAAAGCACTCGCATTCCACAGTGCTCTTACAGCGTCCTGGGAACGTCTCATACGAAGGCAGCTGAACACCGTGTCTTTTCAGCCCTTAACTCACCAATCTGCAACATCTGCTTCTGCCGCATTTCCACCTTGCCAACCCGGCTCAGACGAAACGCCTAGATCTTCCCCAGAAGCAACTGTGCTCATTCCCAAATGAGTGAGCATCCACATGCTTAGGAGGCGATAAACTGCATGCCGTTTTCCAACCACCATTTTACACTGCTTAGAGAGCGTCGGAAAGCAGCTATGTCAGAAAGGCCCCTTTGCTCTCAGCCATGCCCTCCATTGCTCTCGAGGTGGAAGGCACAAGGCACTGGTTCTGGATCCACCCCTCAATGGGAGACAAACCACATCTTGTCCTGCTTGCAGCTCTTTAGGATGTGGAGAAAAAACTCCCTTTCCACAGTGCTCTTACAGCGTCCCCAGAACATCTCATACAAAGGAGGCTGAACGCCGTTTCTTTTCAGCACTTAACTCGCCAGTCTGGGCCATCTGCATCCTACACGTTTCCACCTTGCCACCCGGCTCAGACGAAATGCCTACATCTTCACCTTGAGCAATGGGGATGAGGCCCATATGATTGTGGTTCCACATGCTGAGGAGGAGAGAGACAATAGGCTTTTAACTAACCACGAAGTGCAATGGTTGGGAGAGTGTCAGAAAGCACCAATGGCAGAAAGACCCCTTTACTCTCAGCCGCGCCCTCCATTGCTGTAGAGGTGGAAGGCACAAAGCACTGCCTCCATCCTTCAATGGGAGACAAGCCATAAACTGTCTTGCCTCCAGCTCTTTAGGAAGCTGACAAACAACTCGCTTTCCACAGTCCTGTTACAGCAGACCGGGGAACTTCTCATACAAAGGCAGCTCAAATGGCATTTCTTCCCAGCCCTTAACTCGCAGCTTTGGGACTCCTGCTTCTGCCGCAATTCCACCTTGCCAACCCGGCTCAGACGAAATGCCTACATCTTCCCCTGAAGCCACTGGGCTGAGTCCCAAATGATTGAGCGTCCACGTGCTTAGGAGGCGAGAGACTGCACGCCTTTTTCCAACCACCATTGTGCACTGCTGGAGAGAGTGTCGGAAAGCAGCTATGTCAGAAAGACCCCTTTGCTCTCAGCCGTGCCCTTCATTGCTCTAGACGTGGAATGCACAATGCACTGGCTCCCCCCCTCAAGGGGCGACAAGCCACAGACCGTCTTCCTTCCATCTCTTTAGGAAGCTGAGAGAGAACTCGCTTTCAACGGTGCTCTTTCTGTGTCCTGGCAACATCTCATACAAAGGCAGCTGCTATGCCATTTCTTTTCAGCGCTTAACTCACAGATTTGGAACTTCTGCTCCTGCCGCATTTCCACCTTGCCAGACCGGCTCAGACGAAATGTCTACATCTTCCCCTTCAGCAACGGGGACGAGGCCCAGATGACTGTGCTTCCGCATGCTTAGCAGGAGCAGACCATAGGCTTTTAACAAACCGCCATTGTGCACTGGGTCAGAGAGTGTCAGAATGCACCTATGTCAGAAAGGGCCCTTTGCTCTCAGCCGTGCCCTCCATTGCTCTAGACGTGGAAGGCACAAAGCACTGCCTCCATCCTTCAATTGGAGACAAGCCATCAATTGTCCTGCTTCCAGCTCTTTAGGAAGCTGGGAAAGCACTCGCATTCCACAGTGCTCTTACAGCGTCCTGGGAACGTCTCATACAAAGGCAGCTGAACACCGTGTCTTTTCAGCCCTTAACTCACCAATCTGCAACATCTGCTTCTGCCGCATTTCCACCTTGCCAACCCGGCTCAGACGAAACGCCTACATCTTCCCCAGAAGCAACTGTGCTCATTCCCAAATGAGTGAGCATCCACATGCTTAGGAGGCGATAAACTGCATGCCGTTTTCCCACCACCATTTTACACTGCTTAGAGAGCGTCGGAAAGCAGCTATGTCAGAAAGGCCCCTTTGCTCTCAGCCATGCCCTCCATTGCTCTCGAGGTGGAAGGCACAAGGCACTGGTTCTGGATCCACCCCTCAATGGGAGACAAACCACATCTTGTCCTGCTTGCAGCTCTTTAGGATGTGGAGAAAAAACTCCCTTTCCACAGTGCTCTTACAGCGTCCTGAGAACATCTCATACAAAGGAGGCTGAACGCCGTTTCTTTTCAGCACTTAACTCGCCAGTCTAGGCCATCTGCATCCTACACGTTTCCACCTAGCCACCCGGCTCAGACGAAATGCCTACATCTTCACCTTGAGCAATGGGGATGAGGCCCATATGATTGTGGTTCCACATGCTGAGGAGGAGAGAGACAATAGGCTTTTAACTAACCACGAAGTGCAATGGATGGGAGAGTGTCAGAAAGCAGCAATGGCAGAAAGACCCCTTTACTCTCAGCCGCGCCCTCCATTGCTGTAGAGGTGGAAGGCACAAAGCACTGCCTCCATCCTTCAATGGGAGACAAGCCATAAACTGTCTTGAGTCCAGCTCTTTAGGAAGCTGAGAAAGAACTCGCTTTCCACAGCGCTGTTACAGCATACGAGGAAACTCTCATACAGAGGCAGCTCAAATGCCATTTCTTCCCAGTGCTTAACTGGCCGCTTTAGGACTTCCGCTTCTGCCACAGTTCCACCTTGCCAACCCGGCTCAGACGAAATGTCTACATCTTCCCCTTCAGCAACGGGGGCGAAGCCCACATGATTGTGCTTCCACATGCTTAGCAGGAGCAGACAATAGGCGTTTTACAAACCACTATTGTGCACTGGTCCAGAGAGTGTCAGAATGCACCTATGTCAGAAAGGGCCCTTTGCTCTCAGCCGTGCCCTCCATTGCTCTAGAGGTGGAAGGCACAAAGCACTGCCTAGATCCTTCAATTGGAGACAAGCCATCAACTGTCTTGCCTCCAGCTGTTTAGGAAGCTGACAAACAACTCGCTTTCCACAGTCCTGTTACAGCAGACCGGGGAACTTCTCATACAAAGGCAGCTCAAATGGCATTTCTTCCCAGCCCTTAACTCGCAGCTTTGGGACTCCTGCTTCTGCCGCAATTCCACCTTGCCAACCCGGCTCAGACGAAATGCCTACATCTTCCCCTGAAGCAACTGGGCTGAGTCCCAAATGATTGAGCGTCCACGTGCTTAGGAGGCGAGAGACTGCACGTCTTTTTCCAACCACCATCGTGCACTGCTGGAGAGAGTGTCGGAAAGCAGCTATGTCAGAAAGACCCCTTTGCTCTCAGCCGTGCCCTTCATTGCTCTAGACGTGGAATGCACAATGCACTGGCTCCCCCCCTCAAGGGGCGACAAGCCACAGACCGTCTTCCTTCCATCTCTTTAGGAAGCTGAGAGAGAGCTCGCTTTCAACGGTGCTCTTTCTGTGTCCTGGCAACATCTCATACAAAGGCAGCTGCTATGCCATTTCTTTTCAGCGCTTAACTCGCAGATTTGGAACTTCTGCTCCTGCCGCATTTCCACCTTGCCAGACCGGCTCAGACGAAATGTCTACATCTTCCCCTTCAGCAACGGGGACGAGGCCCAGATGACTGTGCTTCCGCATGCTTAGCAGGAGCAGACCATAGGCTTTTAACAAACCGCCATTGTGCACTGGGTCAGAGAGTGTCAGAATGCACCTATGTCAGAAAGGGCCCTTTGCTCTCAGCCGTGCCCTCCATTGCTCTAGACGTGGAAGGCACAAAGCACTGCCTCCATCCTTCAATTGGAGACAAGCCATCAATTGTCCTGCTTCCAGCTCTTTAGGAAGCTGGGAAAGCACTCGCATTCCACAGTGCTCTTACAGCGTCCTGGGAACGTCTCATACAAAGGCAGCTGAACACCGTGTCTTTTCAGCCCTTAACTCACCAATCTGCAACATCTGCTTCTGCCGCATTTCCACCTTGCCAACCCGGCTCAGACGAAACGCCTACATCTTCCCCAGAAGCAACTGTGCTCATTCCCAAATGAGTGAGCATCCACATGCTTAGGAGGCGATAAACTGCATGCCGTTTTCCAACCACCATTTTACACTGCTTAGAGAGCGTCGGAAAGCAGCTATGTCAGAAAGGCCCCTTTGCTCTCAGCCATGCCCTCCATTGCTCTCGAGGTGGAAGGCACAAGGCACTGGTTCTGGATCCACCCCTCAATGGGAGACAAACCACATCTTGTCCTGCTTGCAGCTCTTTAGGATGTGGAGAAAAAACTCCCTTTCCACAGTGCTCTTACAGCGTCCCCAGAACATCTCATACAAAGGAGGCTGAACGCCGTTTCTTTTCAGCACTTAAATCGCCAGTCTGGGCCATCTGCATCCTACACGTTTCCACCTTGCCACCCGGCTCAGACGAAATGCCTACATCTTCACCTTGAGCAATGGGGATGAGGCCCATATGATTGTGGTTCCACATGCTGAGGAGGAGAGAGACAATAGGCTTTTAACTACCCACGAAGTGCAATGGTTGGGAGAGTGTCAGAAAGCACCAATGGCAGAAAGACCCCTTTACTCTCAGCCGCGCCCTCCATTGCTGTAGAGGTGGAAGGCACAAAGCACTGCCTCCATCCTTCAATGGGAGACAAGCCATAAACTGTCTTGAGTCCAGCTCTTTAGGAAGCTGAGAAAGAACTCGCTTTCCACAGCGCTGTTACAGCATACGAGGAGACTCTCCTACAGAGGCAGCTCAAATGCCATTTCTTCCCAGTGCTTAACTGGCCGCTTTAGGACTTCCGCTTCTGCCACAGTTCCACCTTGCCAACCCGGCTCAGACGAAATGCCTACATCTTCCCCTTCAGCAACGGGGGCGAAGCCCACATGATTGTGCTTCCACATGCTTAGCAGGAGCAGACAATAGGCGTTTTACAAACCGCCATTGTGCACTGGGTCAGAGAGTGTCAGAATGCACCTATGTCAGAAAGGGCCCTTTGCTCTCAGCCGTGCCCTCCATTGCTCTAGAGGTGGAAGGCACAAAGCACTGCCTCCATCCTTCAATTGGAGACAAGCCATCAACTGTCTTGCCTCCAGCTCTTTAGGAAGCTGACAAACAACTCGCTTTCCACAGTCCTGTTACAGCAGACCGGGGAACTTCTCATACAAAGGCAGCTCAAATGGCATTTCTTCCCAGCCCTTAACTCGCAGCTTTGGGACTCCTGCTTCTGCCGCAATTCCACCTTGCCAACCCGGCTCAGACGAAATGCCTACATCTTCCCCTGAAGCAACTGGGCTGAGTCCCAAATGATTGAGCGTCCACGTGCTTAGGAGGCGAGACACTGCACGTCTTTTTCCAACCACCATCGTGCACTGCTGGAGAGAGTGTCGGAAAGCAGCTATGTCAGAAAGACCCCTTTGCTCTCAGCCGTGCCCTTCATTGCTCTAGACGAGGAATGCACAATGCACTGGCTCTCCCCCTCAAGGGGCGACAAGCCACAGACCGTCTTCCTTCCATCTCTTTAGGAAGCTGAGAGAGAGCTCGCTTTCAACGGTGCTCTTTCTGTGTCCTGGCAACATCTCATACAAAGGCAGCTGCTATGCCATTTCTTTTCAGCGCTTAACTCGCAGATTTGGAACTTCTGCTCCTGCCGCATTTCCACCTTGCCAGACCGGCTCAGACGAAATGTCTACATCTTCCCCTTCAGCAACGGGGACGAGGCCCAGATGACTGTGCTTCCGCATGCTTAGCAGGAGCAGACCATAGGCTTTTAACAAACCGCCATTGTGCACTGGGTCAGAGAGTGTCAGAATGCACCTATGTCAGAAAGGGCCCTTTGCTCTCAGCCGTGCCCTCCATTGCTCTAGACGTGGAAGGCACAAAGCACTGCCTCCATCCTTCAATTGGAGACAAGCCATCAATTGTCCTGCTTCCAGCTCTTTAGGAAGCTGGGAAAGCACTCGCATTCCACAGTGCTCTTACAGCGTCCTGGGAACGTCTCATACAAAGGCAGCTGAACACCGTGTCTTTTCAGCCCTTAACTCACCAATCTGCAACATCTGCTTCTGCCGCATTTCCACCTTGCCAACCCGGCTCAGACGAAACGCCTACATCTTCCCCAGAAGCAACTGTGCTCATTCCCAAATGAGTGAGCATCCACATGCTTAGGAGGCGATAAACTGCATGCCGTTTTCCCACCACCATTTTACACTGCTTAGAGAGCGTCGGAAAGCAGCTATGTCAGAAAGGCCCCTTTGCTCTCAGCCATGCCCTCCATTGCTCTCGAGGTGGAAGGCACAAGGCACTGGTTCTGGATCCACCCCTCAATGGGAGACAAACCACATCTTGTCCTGCTTGCAGCTCTTTAGGATGTGGAGAAAAAACTCCCTTTCCACAGTGCTCTTACAGCGTCCCCAGAACATCTCATACAAAGGAGGCTGAACGCCGTTTCTTTTCAGCACTTAACTCGCCAGTCTAGGCCATCTGCATCCTACACGTTTCCACCTTGCCACCCGGCTCAGACGAAATGCCTACATCTTCACCTTGAGCAATGGGGATGAGGCCCATATGATTGTGGTTCCACATGCTGAGGAGGAGAGAGACAATAGGCTTTTAACTAACCACGAAGTGCAATGGTTGGGAGAGTGTCAGAAAGCACCAATGGCAGAAAGACCCCTTTACTCTCAGCCGCGCCCTCCATTGCTGTAGAGGTGGAAGGCACAAAGCACTGCCTCCATCCTTCAATGGGAGACAAGCCATAAACTGTCTTGAGTCCAGCTCTTTAGGAAGCTGAGAAAGAACTCGCTTTCCACAGCGCTGTTACAGCATACGAGGAGACTCTCCTACAGAGGCAGCTCAAATGCCATTTCTTCCCAGTGCTTAACTGGCCGCTTTAGGACTTCCGCTTCTGCCACAGTTCCACCTTGCCAACCCGGCTCAGACGAAATGCCTACATCTTCCCCTTCGGCAACGGGGGCGAAGCCCACATGATTGTGCTTCCACATGCTTAGCAGGAGCAGACAATAGGCGTTTTACAAACCGCCATTGTGCACTGGGTCAGAGAGTGTCAGAATGCACCTATGTCAGAAAGGGCCCTTTGCTCTCAGCCGTGCCCTCCATTGCTCTAGAGGTGGAAGGCACAAAGCACTGCCTCCATCCTTCAATTGGAGACAAGCCATCAACTGTCTTGCCTCCAGCTCTTTAGGAAGCTGACAAACAACTCGCTTTCCACAGTCCTGTTACAGCAGACCGGGGAACTTCTCATACAAAGGCAGCTCAAATGGCATTTCTTCCCAGCCCTTAACTCGCAGCTTTGGGACTCCTGCTTCTGCCGCAATTCCACCTTGCCAACCCGGCTCAGACGAAATGCCTACATCTTCCCCTGAAGCAACTGGGCTGAGTCCCAAATGATTGAGCGTCCACGTGCTTAGGAGGCTAGAGACTGCACGCCTTTTTCCAACCACCATTGTGCACTGCTGGAGAGAGTGTCGGAAAGCAGCTATGTCAGAAAGACCCCTTTGCTCTCAGCCGTGCCCTTCATTGCTCTAGACGAGGAATGCACAATGCACTGGCTCTCCCCCTCAAGGGGCGACAAGCCACAGACCGTCTTCCTTCCATCTCTTTAGGAAGCTGAGAGAGAGCTCGCTTTCAACGGTGCTCTTTCTGTGTCCTGGCAACATCTCATACAAAGGCAGCTGCTATGCCATTTCTTTTCAGCGCTTAACTCGCAGATTTGGAACTTCTGCTCCTGCCGCATTTCCACCTTGCCAGACCGGCTCAGACGAAATGTCTACATCTTCCCCTTCAGCAACGGGGACGAGGCCCAGATGACTGTGCTTCCGCATGCTTAGCAGGAGCAGACCATAGGCTTTTAACAAACCGCCATTGTGCACTGGGTCAGAGAGTGTCAGAATGCACCTATGTCAGAAAGGGCCCTTTGCTCTCAGCCGTGCCCTCCATTGCTCTAGACGTGGAAGGCACAAAGCACTGCCTCCATCCTTCAATTGGAGACAAGCCATCAATTGTCCTGCTTCCAGCTCTTTAGGAAGCTGGGAAAGCACTCGCATTCCACAGTGCTCTTACAGCGTCCTGGGAACGTCTCATACAAAGGCAGCTGAACACCGTGTCTTTTCAGCCCTTAACTCACCAATCTGCAACATCTGCTTCTTCCGCATTTCCACCTTGCCAACCCGGCTCAGACGAAACGCCTACATCTTCCCCAGAAGCAACTGTGCTCATTCCCAAATGAGTGAGCATCCACATGCTTAGGAGGCGATAAACTGCATGCCGTTTTCCAACCACCATTTTACACTGCTTAGAGAGCGTCGGAAAGCAGCTATGTCAGAAAGGCCCCTTTGCTCTCAGCCATGCCCTCCATTGCTCTCGAGGTGGAAGGCACAAGGCACTGGTTCTGGATCCACCCCTCAATGGGAGACAAACCACATCTTGTCCTGCTTGCAGCTCTTTAGGATGTGGAGAAAAAACTCCCTTTCCACAGTGCTCTTACAGCGTCCCCAGAACATCTCATACAAAGGAGGCTGAACGCCGTTTCTTTTCAGCACTTAACTTGCCAGTCTAGGCCATCTGGATCCTACACGTTTCCACCTTGCCACCCGGCTCAGACGAAATGCCTACATCTTCACCTTGAGCAATGGGGATGAGGCCCATATGATTGTGGTTCCACATGCTGAGGAGGAGAGAGACAATAGGCTTTTAACTAACCACGAAGTGCAATGGTTGGGAGAGTGTCAGAAAGCACCAATGGCAGAAAGACCCCTTTACTCTCAGCCGCGCCCTCCATTGCTGTAGAGGTGGAAGGCACAAAGCACTGCCTCCATCCTTCAATGGGAGACAAGCCATAAACTGTCTTGAGTCCAGCTCTTTAGGAAGCTGAGAAAGAACTCGCTTTCCACAGCGCTGTTACAGCATACGAGGAAACTCTCATACAGAGGCAGCTCAAATGCCATTTCTTCCCAGTGCTTAACTGGCCGCTTTAGGACTTCCGCTTCTGCCACAGTTCCACCTTGCCAACCCGGCTCAGACGAAATGTCTACATCTTCCCCTTCGGCAACGGGGGCGAAGCCCACATGATTGTGCTTCCACATGCTTAGCAGGAGCAGACAATAGGCGTTTTACAAACCGCCATTGTGCACTGGGTCAGAGAGTGTCAGAATGCACCTATGTCAGAAAGGGCCCTTTGCTCTCAGCCGTGCCCTCCATTGCTCTAGAGGTGGAAGGCACAAAGCACTGCCTCCATCCTTCAATTGGAGACAAGCCATCAACTGTCTTGCCTCCAGCTCTTTAGGAAGCTGACAAACAACTCGCTTTCCACAGTCCTGTTACAGCAGACCGGGGAACTTCTCATACAAAGGCAGCTCAAATGGCATTTCTTCCCAGCCCTTAACTCGCAGCTTTGGGACTCCTGCTTCTGCCGCAATTCCACCTTGCCAACCCGGCTCAGACGAAATGCCTACATCTTCCCCTGAAGCAACTGGGCTGAGTCCCAAATGATTGAGCGTCCACGTGCTTAGGAGGCGAGACACTGCACGCCTTTTTCCAACCACCATTGTGCACTGCTGGAGAGAGTGTCGGAAAGCAGCTATGTCAGAAAGACCCCTTTGCTCTCAGCCGTGCCCTTCATTGCTCTAGACGAGGAATGCACAATGCACTGGCTCCCCCCCTCAAGGGGCGACAAGCCACAGACCGTCTTCCTTCCATCTCTTTAGGAAGCTGAGAGAGAGCTCGCTTTCAACGGTGCTCTTTCTGTGTCCTGGCAACATCTCATACAAAGGCAGCTGCTATGCCATTTCTTTTCAGCGCTTAACTCGCAGATTTGGAACTTCTGCTCCTGCCGCATTTCCACCTTGCCAGACCGGCTCAGACGAAATGTCTACATCTTCCCCTTCAGCAACGGGGACGAGGCCCAGATGACTGTGCTTCCGCATGCTTAGCAGGAGCAGACCATAGGCTTTTAACAAACCGCCATTGTGCACTGGGTCAGAGAGTGTCAGAATGCACCTATGTCAGAAAGGGCCCTTTGCTCTCAGCCGTGCCCTCCATTGCTCTAGACGTGGAAGGCACAAAGCACTGCCTCCATCCTTCAATTGGAGACAAGCCATCAATTGTCCTGCTTCCAGCTCTTTAGGAAGCTGGGAAAGCACTCGCATTCCACAGTGCTCTTACAGCGTCCTGGGAACGTCTCATACAAAGGCAGCTGAACACCGTGTCTTTTCAGCCCTTAACTCACCAATCTGCAACATCTGCTTCTGCCGCATTTCCACCTTGCCAACCCGGCTCAGACGAAACGCCTACATCTTCCCCAGAAGCAACTGTGCTCATTCCCAAATGAGTGAGCATCCACATGCTTAGGAGGCGATAAACTGCATGCCGTTTTCCCACCACCATTTTACACTGCTTAGAGAGCGTCGGAAAGCAGCTATGTCAGAAAGGCCCCTTTGCTCTCAGCCATGCCCTCCATTGCTCTCGAGGTGGAAGGCACAAGGCACTGGTTCTGGATCCACCCCTCAATGGGAGACAAACCACATCTTGTCCTGCTTGCAGCTCTTTAGGATGTGGAGAAAAAACTCCCTTTCCACAGTGCTCTTACAGCGTCCTGAGAACATCTCATACAAAGGAGGCTGAACGCCGTTTCTTTTCAGCACTTAACTCGCCAGTCTGGGCCATCTGCATCCTACACGTTTCCACCTTGCCACCCGGCTCAGACGAAATGCCTACATCTTCACCTTGAGCAATGGGGATGAGGCCCATATGATTGTGGTTCCACATGCTGAGGAGGAGAGAGACAATAGGCTTTTAACTAACCACGAAGTGCAATGGTTGGGAGAGTGTCAGAAAGCACCAATGGCAGAAAGACCCCTTTACTCTCAGCCGCGCCCTCCATTGCTGTAGAGGTGGAAGGCACAAAGCACTGCCTCCATCCTTCAATGGGAGACAAGCCATAAACTGTCTTGAGTCCACCTCTTTAGGAAGCTGAGAAAGAACTCGCTTTCCAAAGTGCTGTTACAGCATACGAGGAAACTCTCCTACAAAGGCAGCTCAAATGCCATTTCTTCCCAGTGCTTAACTGGCCGCTTTAGGACTTCCGCTTCTGCCACAGTTTCACCTTGCCAACCCGGCTCAGACGAAATGTCTACATCTTCCCCTTCAGCAACGGGGGTGAAGCCCACATGATTGTGCTTCCACATGCTTAGCAGGAGCAGACAATAGGCGTTTTACAAACCGCCATTGTGCACTGGGTCAGAGAGTGTCAGAATGCACCTATGTCAGAAAGGGCCCTTTGCTCTCAGCCGTGCCCTCCATTGCTCTAGAGGTGGAAGGCACAAAGCACTGCCTCCATCCTTCAATTGGAGACAAGCCATCAACTGTCTTGCCTCCAGCTCTTTAGGAAGCTGACAAACAACTCGCTTTCCACAGTCCTGTTACAGCAGACCGGGGAACTTCTCATACAAAGGCAGCTGAAATGGCATTTCTTCCCAGCCCTTAACTCGCAGCTTTGGGACTCCTGCTTCTGCCGCAATTCCACCTTGCCAACCCGGCTCAGACGAAATGCCTACATCTTCCCCTGAAGCAACTGGGCTGAGTCCCAAATGATTGAGCGTCCACGTGCTTAGGAGGCGAGACACTGCACGTCTTTTTCCAACCACCATTGTGCACTGCTGGAGAGAGTGTCGGAAAGCAGCTATGTCAGAAAGACCCCTTTGCTCTCAGCCGTGCCCTTCATTGCTCTAGACGAGGAATGCACAATGCACTGGCTCCCCCCCTCAAGGGGCGACAAGCCACAGACCGTCTTCCTTCCATCTCTTTAGGAAGCTGAGAGAGAGCTCGCTTTCAACGGTGCTCTTTCTGTGTCCTGGCAACATCTCATACAAAGGCAGCTGCTATGCCATTTCTTTTCAGCGCTTAACTCGCAGATTTGGAACTTCTGCTCCTGCCGCATTTCCACCTTGCCAGACCGGCTCAGACGAAATGTCTACATCTTCCCCTTCAGCAACGGGGACAAGGCCCAGATGACTGTGCTTCCGCATGCTTAGCAGGAGCAGACCATAGGCTTTTAACAAACCGCCATTGTGCACTGGGTCAGAGAGTGTCAGAATGCACCTATGTCAGAAAGGGCCCTTTGGTCTCAGCCGTGCCCTCCATTGCTCTAGACGTGGAAGGCACAAAGCACTGCCTCCATCCTTCAATTGGAGACAAGCCATCAATTGTCCTGCTTCCAGCTCTTTAGGAAGCTGGGAAAGCACTCGCATTCCACAGTGCTCTTACAGCGTCCTGGGAACGTCTCATACAAAGGCAGCTGAACACCGTGTCTTTTCAGCCCTTAACTCACCAATCTGCAACATCTGCTTCTGCCGCATTTCCACCTTGCCAACCCGGCTCAGACGAAACGCCTGCATCTTCCCCAGAAGCAACTGTGCTCATTCCCAAATGAGTGAGCATCCACATACTTAGGAGGCGATAAACTGCATGCCGTTTTCCAACCACCATTTTACACTGCTTAGAGAGCGTCGGAAAGCAGCTATGTCAGAAAGGCCCCTTTGCTCTCAGCCATGCCCTCCATTGCTCTCGAGGTGGAAGGCACAAGGCACTGGTTCTGGATCCACCCCTCAATGGGAGACAAACCACATCTTGTCCTGCTTCCATCTCTTTAGGATGTGGAGAAAAAACTCCCTTTCCACAGTGCTCTTACAGCGTCCTGAGAACATCTCATACAAAGGAGGCTGAACGCCGTTTCTTTTCAGCACTTCACTCGCCAGTCTTGGCCATCTGCATCCGACACGTTTCCACCTTGCCACCCGGCTCAGACGAAATGCCTACATCTTCACCTTGAGCAATGGGGATGAGGCCCATATGATTGTGATTCCACATGCTGAGGAGGAGAGAGACAATAGGCTTTTAACTAACCACGAAGTGCAATGGTTGGGAGAGTGTCAGAAAGCAGCAATGGCAGAAAGACCCCTTTACTCTCAGCCGCGCCCTCCTTTGCTGTAGAGGTGGAAGGCACAAAGCACTGCCTCCATCCTTCAATGGGAGACAATCCATAAACTGTCTTGCCTCCAGCTCTTTAGGAAGCTGAGAAAGAACTCGCTTTCCACAGTGCTGTTACAGCATACGAGGAAACTCTCCTACAGAGGCAGCTCAAATGCCATTTCTTCCCAGTGCTTAACTGGCCGCTTTAGGACTTCCGCTTCTGCCACAGTTCCACCTTGCCAACCCGGCTCAGACGAAATGTCTACATCTTCCCCTTCAGCAACGGGGGCGAAGCCCACATGATTGTGCTTCCACATGCTTAGCAGGAGCAGACAATAGGCGTTTCACAAACCGCCATTGTGCACTGGGTCAGAGAGTGTCAGAATGCACCTATGTCAGAAAGGGCCCTTTGCTCTCAGCCGTGCCCTCCATTGCTCTAGAGGTGGAAGGCACAAAGCACTGCCTCCATCCTTCAATTGGAGACAAGCCATCAACTGTCTTGCCTCCAGCTCTTTAGGAAGCTGACAAACAACTCGCTTTCCACAGTCCTGTTACAGCAGACCGGGGAACTTCTCATACAAAGGCAGCTCAAATGGCATTTCTTCCCAGCCCTTAACTCGCAGCTTTGGGACTCCTGCTTCTGCCGCAATTCCACCTTGCCAACCCGGCTCAGACGAAATGCCTACATCTTCCCCTGAAGCCACTGGGCTGAGTCCCAAATGATTGAGCGTCCACGTGCTTAGGAGGCGAGAGACTGCACGCCTTTTTCCAACCACCATTGTGCACTGCTGGAGAGAGTGTCGGAAAGCAGCTATGTCAGAAAGACCCCTTTGCTCTCAGCCGTGCCCTTCATTGCTCTAGACGTGGAATGCACAATGCACTGGCTCCCCCCATCAAGGGGCGACAAGCCACAGACCGTATTCCTTCCATCTCTTTAGGAAGCTGAGAAAGAGCTCGCTTTCAACGGTGCCCTTTCTGTGTCCTGGCAACATCTCATACAAAGGCAGCTGCTATGCCATTTCTTTTCAGCGCTTAACTCGCAGATTTGGAACTTCTGCTCCTGCCGCATTTCCACCTTGCCAGACCGGCTCAGACGAAATGTCTACATCTTCCCCTTCAGCAACGGGGACGAGGCCCAGATGACTGTGCTTCCGCATGCTTAGCAGGAGCAGACCATAGGCTTTTAACAAACCGCCATTGTGCACTGGGTCAGAGAGTGTCAGAATGCACCTATGTCAGAAAGGGCCCTTTGCTCTCATCCGTGCCCTCCATTGCTCTAGACGTGGAAGGCACAAAGCACTGCCTCCATCCTTCAATTGGAGACAAGCCATCAACTGTCCTGCTTCCAGCTCTTTAGGAAGCTGGGAAAGCACTCGCATTCCACAGTGCTCTTACAGCGTCCTGGGAACGTCTCATACAAAGGCAGCTGAACACCGTGTCTTTTCAGCCCTTAACTCACCAATCTGCAACATCTGCTTCTGCCGCATTTCCACCTTGCCAACCCGGCTCAGACGAAACGCCTACATCTTCCCCAGAAGCAACTGTGCTCATTCCCAAATGAGTGAGCATCCACATGCTTAGGAGGCGATAAACTGCATGCCTTTTTCCCACCACCATTTTACACTGCTTAGAGAGCGTCGGAAAGCAGCTATGTCAGAAAGGCCCCTTTGCTCTCAGCCATGCCCTCCATTGCTCTCGAGGTGGAAGGCACAAGGCACTGGTTCTGGATCCACCCCTCAATGGGAGACAAACCACATCTTGTCCTGCTTCCAGCTCTTTAGGATGTGGAGAAAAATCTCCCTTTCCACAGTGCTCTTACAGCGTCCTGAGAACATCTCATACAAAGGAGGCTGAACGCCGTTTCTTTTCAGCACTTAACTCGCCAGTCTGGGCCATCTGCATCCTACACGTTTCCACCTTGCCACCCGGCTCAGACGAAATGCCTACATCTTCACCTTGAGCAATGGGGATGAGGCCCATATGATTGTGGTTCCACATGGTGAGGAGGAGAGAGACAATAGGCTTTTAACTAACCACAAAGTGCAATGGTTGGGAGAGTGTCAGAAAGCAGCAATGGCAGAAAGACCCCTTTACTCTCAGCCGCACCCTCCATTGCTGTAGAGGTGGAAGGCACAAAGCACTGCCTCCATCCTTCAATGGGAGACAATCCATAAACTGTCTTGAGTCCAGCTCTTTAGGAAGCTGAGAAAGAACTCGCTTTCCACAGCGCTGTTACAGCATACGAGGAAACTCTCCTACAGAGGCAGCTCAAATGCCATTTCTTCCCAGTGCTTAACTGGCCGCTTTAGGACTTCCGCTTCTGCCACAGTTCCACCTTGCCAACCCGGCTAAGACGAAATGTCTACATCTTCCCCTTCAGCAACGGGGGCGAAGCCCACATGATTGTGCTTCCACATGCTTAGCAGGAGCAGACCATAGGCGTTTTACAAACCGCCAATGTGCACTGGGTCAGAGAGTGTCAGAATGCACCTATGTCAGAAAGGGCCCTTTGCTCTCAGCCGTGCCCTCCATTGCTCTAGACGTGGAAGGCACAAAGCACTGCCTCCATCCTTCAATTGGAGACAAGCCATCAATTGTCCTGCTTCCAGCTCTTTAGGAAGCTGGGAAAGCACTCGCATTCCACAGTGCTCTTACAGCGTCCTGGGAACGTCTCATACAAAGGCAGCTGAACACCGTGTCTTTTCAGCCCTTAACTCACCAATCTGCAACATCGGCTTCTGCCGCATTTCCACCTTGCCAACCCGGCTCAGACGAAACGCCTGCATCTTCCCCAGAAGCAACTGTGCTCATTCCCAAATTAGTGAGCATCCACATGCTTAGGAGGCGACAAACTGCATGCCTTTTTCCAACCACCATTTTACACTGCTTAGAGAGCGTCGGAAAGCAGCTATGTCAGAAAGGCCCCTTTGCTCTCAGCCATGCCCTCCATTGCTCTCGAGGTGGAAGGCACAAGGCACTGGTTCTGGATCCACCCCTCAATGGGAGACAAACCACATCTTGTCCTGCTTGCAGCTCTTTAGGATGTGGAGAAAAAACTCCCTTTCCACAGTGCTCTTACAGCGTCCTGAGAACATCTCATACAAAGGAGGCTGAACGCCGTTTCTTTTCAGCACTTCACTCACCAGTCTGGGCCATCTGCATCTGACACGTTTCCACCTTGCCACCCGGCTCAGACGAAATGCCTACATCATCACCTTGAGCAATGGGGATGAGGCCCATATGATTGTGGTTCCACATGCTGAGGAGGAGAGAGACAATAGGCTTTTAACTAACCACGAAGTGCAATGGTTGGGAGAGTGTCAGAAAGCACCAATGGCAGAAAGACCCCTTTACTCTCAGCCGCGCCCTCCATTGCTGTAGAGGTGGAAGGCACAAAGCACTGCCTCCATCCTTCAATGGGAGACAATCCATAAACTGTCTTGAGTCCAGCTCTTTAGGAAGCTGAGAAAGAACTCGCTTTCCACAGCGCTGTTACAGCATACGAGGAATCTCTCCTACAGAGGCAGCTCAAATGCCATTTCTTCCCAGTGCTTAACTGGCCGCTTTAGGACTTCCGCTTCTGCCACAGTTCCACCTTGCCAACCCGGCTCAGACGAAATGTCTACATCTTCCCCTTCGGCAACGGGGGCGAAGCCCACATGATTGTGCTTCCACATGCTTAGCAGGAGCAGACAATAGGCGTTTTACAAACCGCCATTGTGCACTGGGTCAGAGAGTGTCAGAATGCACCTATGTCAGAAAGGGCCCTTTGCTCTCAGCCGTGCCCTCCATTGCTCTAGAGGTGGAAGGCACAAAGCACTGCCTCCATCCTTCAATTGGAGACAAGCCATCAACTGTCTTGCCTCCAGCTCTTTAGGAAGCTGACAAACAACTCGCTTTCCACAGTCCTGTTACAGCAGACCGGGGAACTTCTCATACAAAGGCAGCTCAAATGGCATTTCTTCCCAGCCCTTAACTCGCAGCTTTGGGACTCCTGCTTCTGCCGCAATTCCACCTTGCCAACCCGGCTCAGACGAAATGCCTACATCTTCCCCTGAAGCCACTTGGCTGAGTCCCAAATGATTGAGCGTCCACGTGCTTAGGAGGCGATAGACTGCACGCCTTTTTCCAACCACCATTGTGCACTGCTGGAGAGAGTGTCGGAAAGCAGCTATGTCAGAAAGACCCCTTTGCTCTCAGCCGTGCCCTTCATTGCTCTAGACGTGGAATGCACAATGCACTGGCTCCCCCCATCAAGGGGCGACAAGCCACAGACCGTATTCCTTCCATCTCTTTAGGAAGCTGAGAAAGAGCTCGCTTTCAACGGTGCCCTTTCTGTGTCCTGGCAACATCTCATACAAAGGCAGCTGCTATGCCATTTCTTTTCAGCGCTTAACTCGCAGATTTGGAACTTCTGCTCCTGCCGCATTTCCACCTTGCCAAACCGGCTCAGACGAAATGTCTACATCTTCCCCTTCAGCAACGGGGACGAGGCCCAGATGACTGTGCTTCCGCATGCTTAGCAGGAGCAGACCATAGGCTTTTAACAAACCGCCATTGTGCACTGGGTCAGAGAGTGTCAGAATGCACCTATGTCAGAAAGGGCCCTTTGCTCTCAGCCGTGCCCTCCATTGCTCTAGACGTGGAAGGCACAAAGCACTGCCTCCATCCTTCAATTGGAGACAAGCCATCAACTGTCCTGCTTCCAGCTCTTTAGGAAGCTGGGAAAGCACTCGCATTCCACAGTGCTCTTACAGCGTCCTGGGAACGTCTCATACAAAGGCAGCTGAACACCGTGTCTTTTCAGCCCTTAACTCACCAATCTGCAACATCTGCTTCTGCCGCATTTCCACCTTGCCAACCCGGCTCAGACGAAACGCCTACATCTTCCCCAGAAGCAACTGTGCTCATTCCCAAATGAGTGAGCATCCACATGCTTAGGAGGCGATAAACTGCATGCCTTTTTCCCACCACCATTTTACACTGCTTAGAGAGCGTCGGAAAGCAGCTATGTCAGAAAGGCCCCTTTGCTCTCAGCCATGCCCTCCATTGCTCTCGAGGTGGAAGGCACAAGGCACTGGTTCTGGATCCACCCCTCAATGGGAGACAAACCACATCTTGTCCTGCTTCCAGCTCTTTAGGATGTGGAGAAAAATCTCCCTTTCCACAGTGCTCTTACAGCGTCCTGAGAACATCTCATACAAAGGAGGCTGAACGCCGTTTCTTTTCAGCACTTAACTCGCCAGTCTGGGCCATCTGCATCCTACACGTTTCCACCTTGCCACCCGGCTCAGACGAAATGCCTACATCTTCACCTTGAGCAATGGGGATGAGGCCCATATGATTGTGGTTCCACATGCTGAGGAGGAGAGAGACAATAGGCTTTTAACTAACCACGAAGTGCAATGGTTGGGAGAGTGTCACAAAGCAGCAATGGCAGAAAGACCCCTTTACTCTCAGCCGCGCCCTCCATTGCTGTAGAGGTGGAAGGCACAAAGCACTGCCTCCATCCTTCAATGGGAGACAATCCATAAACTGTCTTGAGTCCAGCTCTTTAGGAAGCTGAGAAAGAACTCGCTTTCCACAGCGCTGTTACAGCATACGAGGAAACTCTCATACAGAGGCAGCTCAAATGCCATTTCTTCCCAGTGCTTAACTGGCCGCTTTAGGACTTCCGCTTCTGCCACAGTTCCACCTTGCCAACCCGGCTAAGACGAAATGTCTACATCTTCCACTTCAGCAACGGGGGCGAAGCCCACATGATTGTGCTTCCACATGCTTAGCAGGAGCAGACAATAGGCGTTTTACAAACCGCCATTGTGCACTGGGTCAGAGAGTGTCAGAATGCACCTATGTCAGAAAGGGCCCTTTGCTCTCAGCCGTGCCCTCCATTGCTCTAGAGGTGGAAGGCACAAAGCACTGCCTCCATCCTTCAATTGGAGACAAGCCATCAACTGTCTTGCCTCCAGCTCTTTAGGAAGCTGACAAACAACTCGCTTTCCACAGTCCTGTTACAGCAGACCGGGGAACTTCTCATACAAAGGCAGCTCAAATGGCATTTCTTCCCAGCCCTTAACTCGCAGCTTTGGGACTCCTGCTTCTGCCGCAATTCCACCTTGCCAACCCGGCTCAGACGAAATGCCTACATCTTCCCCTGAAGCCACTTGGCTGAGTCCCAAATGATTGAGCGTCCACGTCCTTAGGAGGTGATAGACTGCACGCCTTTTTCCAACCACCATTGTGCACTGCTGGAGAGAGAGTGTCGGAAAGCAGCTATGTCAGAAAGACCCCTTTGCTCTCAGCCGTGCCCTTCATTGCTCTAGACGTGGAATGCACAATGCACTGGCTCCCCCTCTCAAGGGGCGTCAAGCCACAGACCTTCTTCCTTCCATCTCTTTAGGAAGCTGAGAGAGAGCTCGCTTTCAACGGTGCTCTTTCTGTGTCCTGGCAACATCTCATACAAAGGCAGCTGCTATGCCATTTCTTTTCAGCGCTTAACTCGCAGATTTGGAACTTCTGCTCCTGCCGCATTTCCACCTTGCCAGACCGGCTCAGACGAAATGTCTACATCTTCCCCTTCAGCAACGGGGACGAGGCCCAGATGACTGTGCTTCCGCATGCTTAGCAGGAGCAGACCATAGGCTTTTAACAAACCGCCATTGTGCACTGGGTCAGAGAGTGTCAGAATGCACCTATGTCAGAAAGGGCCCTTTGGTCTCAGCCGTGCCCTCCATTGCTCTAGACGTGGAAGGCACAAAGCACTGCCTCCATCCTTCAATTGGAGACAAGCCATCAATTGTCCTGCTTCCAGCTCTTTAGGAAGCTGGGAAAGCACTCGCATTCCACAGTGCTCTTACAGCGTCCTGGGAACGTCTCATACAAAGGCAGCTGAACACCGTGTCTTTTCAGCCCTTAACTCACCAATCTGCAACATCTGCTTCTGCCGCATTTCCACCTTGCCAACCCGGCTCAGACGAAACGCCTACATCTTCCCCAGAAGCAACTGTGCTCATTCCCAAATGAGTGAGCATCCACATGCTTAGGAGGCGATAAACTGCATGCCGTTTTCCAACCACCATTTTACACTGCTTAGAGAGCGTCGGAAAGCAGCTATGTCAGAAAGGCCCCTTTGCTCTCAGCCATGCCCTCCATTGCTCTCGAGGTGGAAGGCACAAGGCACTGGTTCTGGATCCACCCCTCAATGGGAGACAAACCACATCTTGTCCTGCTTGCAGCTCTTTAGGATGTGGAGAAAAATCTACCTTTCCACAGTGCTCTTACAGCGTCCCCAGAACATCTCATACAAAGGAGGCTGAACGCCGTTTCTTTTCAGCACTTAACTCGCCAGTCTGGGCCATCTGCATCCTACACGTTTCCACCTTGCCACCCGGCTCAGACGAAATGCCTACATCTTCACCTTGAGCAATGGGGATGAGGCCCATATGATTGTGGTTCCACATGCTGAGGAGGAGAGAGACAATAGGCTTTTAACTAACCACGAAGTGCAATGGTTGGGAGAGTGTCAGAAAGCAGCAATGGCAGAAAGACCCCTTTGCTCTCAGCCGCGCCCTCCATTGCTGTAGAGGTGGAAGGCACAAAGCACTGCCTCCATCCTTCCATGGGAGACAAGCCATAAACTGTCTTGCCTCCAGCTCTTTAGGAAGCTGAGAAAGAACTCGCTTTCCACAGTGCTGTTACAGCATACGAGGAAACTCTCCTACAGAGGCAGCTCAAATGCCATTTCTTCCCAGTGCTTAACTGGCCGCTTTAGGACTTCCGCTTCTGCCACAGTTCCACCTTGCCAACCCGGCTCAGACGAAATGTCTACATCTTCCCCTTCAGCAACGGGGGCGAAGCCCACATGATTGTGCTTCCACATGCTTAGCAGGAGCAGACCATAGGCGTTTTACAAACCGCCATTGTGCACTGGGTCAGAGAGTGTCAGAATGCACCTATGTCAGAAAGGGCCCTTTGCTCTCAGCCGTGCCCTCCATTGCTCTAGAGGTGGAAGGCACAAAGCACTGCCTCCATCCTTCAATTGGAGACAAGCCATCGACCGTCTTGCCTCCAGCTCTTTAGGAAGCTGACAAACAACTCGCTTTCCACAGTCCTGTTACAGCAGACCGGGGAACTTCTCATACAAAGGCAGCTCAAATGGCATTTCTTCCCAGCCCTTAACTCGCAGCTTTGGGACTCCTGCTTCTGCCGCAATTCCACCTTGCCAACCCGGCTCAGACGAAATGCCTACATCTTCCCCTGAAGCAACTGGGCTGAGTCCCAAATGATTAAGCGTCCACGTGCTTAGGAGGCGAGAGACTGCATGCCTTTTTCCAACCACCATTGTGCACTGCTGGAGAGAGTGTCGGAAAGCAGCTATGTCAGAAAGACCCCTTTGCTCTCAGCCGTGCCCTTCATTGCTCTAGACGTGGAATGCACAATGCACTGGCTCCCCCCCTCAAGGGGCGACAAGCCACAGACCGTCTTCCTTCCATCTCTTTAGGAAGCTGAGAGAGAGCTCGCTTTCAACGGTGCTCTTTCTGTGTCCTGGCAACATCTCATACAAAGGCAGCTGCTATGCCATTTCTTTTCAGCGCTTAACTCGCAGATTTGGAACTTCTGCTCCTGCCGCATTTCCACCTTGCCAGACCGGCTCAGACGAAATGTCTACATCTTCCCCTTCAGCAACGGGGACGAGGCCCAGATGACTGTGCTTCCGCATGCTTAGCAGGAGCAGACCATAGGCTTTTAACAAACCGCCATTGTGCACTGGGTCAGAGAGTGTCAGAATGCACCTATGTCAGAAAGGGCCCTTTGCTCTCAGCCGTGCCCTCCATTGCTCTAGACGTGGAAGGCACAAAGCACTGCCTCCATCCTTCAATTGGAGACAAGCCATCAATTGTCCTGCTTCCAGCTCTTTAGGAAGCTGGGAAAGCACTCGCATTCCACAGTGCTCTTACAGCGTCCTGGGAACGTCTCATACAAAGGCAGCTGAACACCGTGTCTTTTCAGCCCTTAACTCACCAATCTGCAACATCTGCTTCTGCCGCATTTCCACCTTGCCAACCCGGCTCAGACGAAACGCCTACATCTTCCCCAGAAGCAACTGTGCTCATTCCCAAATGAGTGAGCATCCACATGCTTAGGAGGCGATAAACTGCATGCCGTTTTCCAACCACCATTTTACACTGCTTAGAGAGCGTCGGAAAGCAGCTATGTCAGAAAGGCCCCTTTGCTCTCAGCCATGCCCTCCATTGCTCTCGAGGTGGAAGGCACAAGGCACTGGTTCTGGATCCACCCCTCAATGGGAGACAAACCACATCTTGTCCTGCTTGCAGCTCTTTAGGATGTGGAGAAAAAACTCCCTTTCCACAGTGCTCTTACAGCGTCCTGAGAACATCTCATACAAAGGAGGCTGAACGCCGTTTCTTTTCAGCACCTAACTCGCCAGTCTGGGCCATCTGCATCCTACACGTTTCCACCTTGCCACCCGGCTCAGACGAAATGCCTACATCTTCACCTTGAGCAATGGGGATGAGGCCCATATGATTGTGGTTCCACATGCTGAGGAGGAGAGAGACAATAGGCTTTTAACTAACCACGAAGTGCAATGGTTGGGAGAGTGTCAGAAAGCAGCAATGGCAGAAAGACCCCTTTACTCTCAGCCGCGCCCTCCATTGCTGTAGAGGTGGAAGGCACAAAGCACTGCCCCCATCCTTCAATGAGAGACAAGCCATAAACTGTCTTGAGTCCAGCTCTTTAGGAATCTGAGAAAGACCTCGCTTTCCACAGCGCTGATACAGCATACGAGGAAACTCTCATACAGAGGCAGATCAAATGCCATTTCTTCCCAGTGCTTAACTGGCCGCTTTAGGACTTCCGCTTCTGCCACAGTTCCACCTTGCCAACCCGGCTCAGACGAAATGTCTACATCTTCCCCTTCAGCAACGGGGGCGAAGCCCACATGATTGTGCTTCCACATGCTTAGCAGGAGCAGACAATAGGCGTTTTACAAACCGCCATTGTGCACTGGGTCAGAGAGTGTCAGAATGCACCTATGTCAGAAAGGGCCCTTTGCTCTCAGCCGTGCCCTCCATTGCTCTAGAGGTGGAAGGCACAAAGCACTGCCTCCATGCTTCAATTGGAGACAAGCCATCAACTGTCTTGCCTCCAGCTCTTTAGGAAGCTGACAAACAACTCGCTATCCACAGTCCTGTTACAGCAGACCGGGGAACTTCTCATACAAAGGCAGCTCAAATGGCATTTCTTCCCAGCCCTTAGCTTGCAGCTTTGGGACTCCTGCTTCTGCCGCAATTCCACCTTGCCAACCCGGCTCAGACGAAATGCCTACATCTTCCCCTGAAGCAACTGGGCTGAGTCCCAAATGATTGAGCGTCCACGTGCTTAGGAGGCGAGAGACTGCACGCCTTTTTCCAACCACCATTGTGCACTGCTGGAGAGAGTGTCGGAAAGCAGCTATGTCAGAAAGACCCCTTTGCTCTCAGCCGTGCCCTTCATTGCTCTAGACGTGGAATGCACAATGCACTGGCTCCCCCCCTCAAGGGGCGACAAGCCACAGACCGTCTTCCTTCCATCTCTTTAGGAAGCTGAGAAAGAGCTCGCTTTCAACGGTGCTCTTTCTGTGTCCTGGCAACATCTCATACAAAGGCAGCTGCTATGCCATTTCTTTTCAGCGCTTAACTCGCAGATTTGGAACTTCTGCTCCTGCCGCATTTCCACCTTGCCAGACCGGCTCAGACGAAATGTCTACATCTTCCCCTTCAGCAACGGGGACGAGGCCCAGATGACTGTGCTTCCGCATGCTTAGCAGGAGCAGACCATAGGCTTTTAACAAACCGCCATTGTGCACTGGGTCAGAGAGTGTCAGAATGCACCTATGTCAGAAAGGGCCCTTTGCTCTCAGCCGTGCCCTCCATTGCTCTAGACGTGGAAGGCACAAAGCACTGCCTCCATCCTTCAATTGGAGACAAGCCATCAATTGTCCTGCTTCCAGCTCTTTAGGAAGCTGGGAAAGCACTCGCATTCCACAGTGCTCTTACAGCGTCCTGGGAACGTCTCATACAAAGGCAGCTGAACACCGTGTCTTTTCAGCCCTTAACTCACCAATCTGCAACATCTGCTTCTGCCGCATTTTCACCTTGCCAACCCGGCTAAGACGAAACGCCTACATCTTCCCCAGAAGCAACTGTGCTCATTCCCAAATGAGTGAGCATCCACATGCTTAGGAGGCGATAAACTGCATGCCGTTTTCCAACCACCATTTTACACTGCTTAGAGAGAGTCGGAAAGCAGCTATGTCAGAAAGGCCCCTTTGCTTTCAGCCATGCCCTCCATTGCTCTCGAGGTGGAAGGCACAAGGCACTGGTTCTGGATCCACCCCTCAATGGGAGACAAAACACATTTTGTCCTGCTTGCAGCTCTTTAGGATGTGGAGAAAAAACTCCCTTTCCACAGTGCTCTTACAGCATCCTGAGAACATCTCATACAAAGGAGGCTGAACGCCGTTTCTTTTCAGCACTTAACTCGCCAGTCTGGGCCATCTGCATCCTACACGTTTCCACCTTGCCACCCGGCTCAGACGAAATGCCTACATCTTCACCTTGAGCAATGGGGATGAGGCCCATATGATTGTGGTTCCACATGCTGAGGAGGAGAGAGACAATAGGCTTTTAACTAACCACGAAGTGCAATGGTTGGGAGAGTGTCAGAAAGCAGCAATGGCAGAAAGACCCCTTTGCTCTCAGCCGCGCCCTCCATTGCTGTAGAGGTGGAAGGCACAAAGCACTGCCTCCATCCTTCCATGGGAGACAAGCCATAAACTGTCTTGCCTCCAGCTCTTTAGGAAGCTGAGAAAGAACTCGCTTTCCACAGTGCTGTTACAGCATACGAGGAAACTCTCCTACAGAGGCAGCTCAAATGCCATTTCTTCCCAGTGCTTAACTGGCCGCTTTAGGACTTCCGCTTCTGCCACAGTTCCACCTTGCCAACCCGGCTCAGACGAAATGTCTACATCTTCCCCTTCAGCAACGGGGGCGAAGCCCACATGATTGTGCTTCCACATGCTTAGCAGGAGCAGACAATAGGCGTTTTACAAACCGCCAATGTGCACTGGGTCAGAGAGTGTCAGAATGCAGCTATGTCAGAAAGGGCCCTTTGCTCTCAGCCGTGCCCTCCATTGCTCTAGAGGTGGAAGGCACAAAGCACTGCCTCCATCCTTCAATTGGAGACAAGCCATCGACTGTCTTGCCTCCAGCTCTTTAGGAAGCTGACAAACAACTCGCTTTCCACAGTCCTGTTACAGCAGACCGGGGAACTTCTCATACAAAGGCAGCTCAAGTGGCGTTTCTTCCCAGCCCTTAACTCGCAGCTTTGGGACTCCTGCTTCTGCCGCAATTCCACCTTGCCAACCCGGCTCAGACGAAATGCCTACATCTTCCCCTGAAGCAACTGGGCTGAGTCCCAAATGATTGAGCGTCCACGTGCTTAGGAGGCTAGAGACTGCACGCCTTTTTCCAACCACCATTGTGCACTGCTGGAGAGAGTGTCGGAAAGCAGCTATGTCAGAAAGACCCCTTTGCTCTCAGCCGTGCCCTTCATTGCTCTAGACGTGGAATGCACAATGCACTGGCTCCCCCCCTCAAGGGGCGACAAGCCACAGACCGTCTTCCTTCCATCTCTTTAGGAAGCTGAGAGAGAGCTCGCTTTCAACGGTGCTCTTTCTGTGTCCTGGCAACATCTCATACAAAGGCAGCTGCTATGCCATTTCTTTTCAACGCTTAACTCGCAGATTTGGAACTTCTGCTCCTGCCGCATTTCCACCTTGCCAGACCGGCTCAGACGAAATGTCTACATCTTCCCCTTCAGCAACGGGGACGAGGCCCAGATGACTGTGCTTCCGCATGCTTAGCAGGAGCAGACCATAGGCTTTTAACAAACCGCCATTGTGCACTGGGTCAGAGAGTGTCAGAATGCACCTATGTCAGAAAGGGCCCTTTGCTCTCAGCCGTGCCCTCCATTGCTCTAGACGTGGAAGGCACAAAGCACTGCCTCCATCCTTCAATTGGAGACAAGCCATCAATTGTCCTGCTTCCAGCTCTTTAGGAAGCTGGGAAAGCACTCGCATTCCACAGTGCTCTTACAGCGTCCTGGGAACGTCTCATACAAAGGCAGCTGAACACCGTGTCTTTTCAGCCCTTAACTCACCAATCTGCAACATCTGCTTCTGCCGCATTTCCACCTTGCCAACCCGGCTCAGACGAAACGCCTACATCTTCCCCAGAAGCAACTGTGCTCCTTCCCAAATGAGTGAGCATCCACATGCTTAGGAGGCGATAAACTGCATGCCTTTTTCCCACCACCATTTTACACTGCTTAGAGAGCGTCGGAAAGCAGCTATGTCAGAAAGGCCCCTTTGCTCTCAGCCATGCCCTCCATTGCTCTCGAGGTGGAAGGCACAAGGCACTGGTTCTGGATCCACCCCTCAATGGGAGACAAACCACATCTTGTCCTGCTTCCAGCTCTTTAGGATGTGGAGAAAAATCTCCCTTTCCACAGTGCTCTTACAGCGTCCTGAGAACATCTCATACAAAGGAGGCTGAACGCCGTTTCTTTTCAGCACTTAACTCGCCAGTCTGGGCCATCTGCATCCTACACGTTTCCACCTTGGCACCCGGCTCAGACGAAATGCCTACATCTTCACCTTGAGCAATGGGGATGAGGCCCATATGATTGTGGTTCCACATGCTGAGGAGGAGAGAGACAATAGGCTTTTAACTAACCACGAAGTGCAATGGTTGGGAGAGTGTCAGAAAGCACCAATGGCAGAAAGACCCCTTTACTCTCAGCCGCGCCCTCCATTGCTGTAGAGGTGGAAGGCACAAAGCACTGCCTCCATCCTTCAATGGGAGACAAGCCATAAACTGTCTTGCCTCCAGCTCTTTAGGAAGCTGAGAAAGAACTCGCTTTCCACAGTGCTGTTACAGCATACGAGGAAACTCTCCTACAGAGGCAGCTCAAATGCCATTTCTTCCCAGTGCTTAACTGGCCGCTTTAGGACTTCCGCTTTTGCCACAGTTCCACCTTGCCAACCTGGCTCAGACGAAATGTCTACATCTTCCCCTTCAGCAACGGGGGCGAGGCCCACATGATTGTGCTTCCACATGCTTAGCAGGAGCAGACAATAGGCGTTTTACAAACCGCCATTGTGCACTGGGTCAGAGAGTGTCAGAATGCACCTATGTCAGAAAGGGCCCTTTGCTCTCAGCCGTGCCCTCCATTGCTCTAGAGGTGGAAGGCACAAAGCACTGCCTCCATCCTTCAATTGGAGACAAGCCATCAACTGTCTTGCCTCCAGCTCTTTAGGAAGCTGACAAACAACTCGCTTTCCACAGTCCTGTTACAGCAGACCGGGGAACTTCTCATACAAAGGCAGCTCAAATGGCATTTCTTCCCAGCCCTTAACTCGCAGCTTTGGGACTCCTGCTTCTGCCGCAATTCCACCTTGCCAACCCGGCTCAGACGAAATGCCTACATCTTCCCCTGAAGCCACTGGGCTGAGTCCCAAATGATTGAGCGTCCACGTGCTTAGGAGGCAATAGACTGCACGCCTTTTTCCAACCACCATTGTGCACTGCTGGAGAGAGTGTCGGAAAGCAGCTATGTCAGAAAGACCCCTTTGCTCTCAGCCGTGCCCTTCATTGCTCTAGACGTGGAATGCACAATGCACTGGCTCCCCCTCTCAAGGGGCGTCAAGCCACAGACCTTCTTCCTTCCATCTCTTTAGGAAGCTGAGAAAGAGCTCGCTTTCAACGGTGCTCTTTCTGTGTCCTGGCAACATCTCATACAAAGGCAGCTGCTATGCCATTTCTTTTCAACGCTTAACTCGCAGATTTGGAACTTCTGCTCCTGCCGCATTTCCACCTTGCCAAACCGGCTCAGACGAAATGTCTACATCTTCCCCTTCAGCAACGGGGATGAGGCCCAGATGACTGTGCTTCCGCATGCTTAGCAGGAGCAGACCATAGGCTTTTAACAAACCGCCATTGTGCACTGGGTCAGAGAGTGTCAGAATGCACCTATGTCAGAAAGGGCCCTTTGCTCTCAGCCGTGCCCTCCATTGCTCTAGACGTGGAAGGCACAAAGCACTGCCTCCATCCTTCAATTGGAGACAAGCCATCAATTGTCCTGCTTCCAGCTCTTTAGGAAGCTGGGAAAGCACTCGCATTCCACAGTGCCCTTACAGCGTCCTGGGAACGTCTCATACAAAGGCAGCTGAACACCGTGTCTTTTCAGCCCTTAACTCACCAATCTGCAACATCTGCTTCTGCCGCATTTCCACCTTGCCAACCCGGCTCAGACGAAACGCCTACATCTTCCCCAGAAGCAACTGTGCTCCTTCCCAAATGAGTGAGCATCCACATGCTTAGGAGGCGATAAACTGCATGCCTTTTTCCCACCACCATTTTACACTGCTTAGAGAGCGTCGGAAAGCAGCTATGTCAGAAAGGCCCCTTTGCTCTCAGCCATGCCCTCCATTGCTCTCGAGGTGGAAGGCACAAGGCACTGGTTCTGGATCCACCCCTCAATGGGAGACAAACCACATCTTGTCCTGCTTCCAGCTCTTTAGGATGTGGAGAAAAATCTCCCTTTCCACAGTGCTCTTACAGCGTCCTGAGAACATCTCATACAAAGGAGGCTGAACGCCGTTTCTTTTCAGCACTTAACTCGCCAGTCTGGGCCATCTGCATCCTACACGTTTCCACCTTGCCACCCGGCTCAGACGAAATGCCTACATCTTCACCTTGAGCAATGGGGATGAGGCCCATATGATTGTGGTTCCACATGCTGAGGAGGAGAGAGACAATAGGCTTTTAACTAACCACGAAGTGCAATGGTTGGGAGAGTGTCAGAAAGCACCAATGGCAGAAAGACCCCTTTACTCTCAGCCGCGCCCTCCATTGCTGTAGAGGTGGAAGGCACAAAGCACTGCCCCCATCCTTCAATGAGAGACAAGCCATAAACTGTCTTGAGTCCAGCTCTTTAGGAATCTGAGAAAGACCTCGCTTTCCACAGCGCTGATACAGCATACGAGGAAACTCTCATACAGAGGCAGATCAAATGCCATTTCTTCCCAGTGCTTAACTGGCCGCTTTAGGACTTCCGCTTCTGCCACAGTTCCACCTTGCCAACCCGGCTCAGACGAAATGTCTACATCTTCCCCTTCAGCAACGGGGGCGAAGCCCACATGATTGTGCTTCCACATGCTTAGCAGGAGCAGACAATAGGCGTTTTACAAACCGCCATTGTGCACTGGGTCAGAGAGTGTCAGAATGCACCTATGTCAGAAAGGGCCCTTTGCTCTCAGCCGTGCCCTCCATTGCTCTAGAGGTGGAAGGCACAAAGCACTGCCTCCATGCTTCAATTGGAGACAAGCCATCAACTGTCTTGCCTCCAGCTCTTTAGGAAGCTGACAAACAACTCGCTATCCACAGTCCTGTTACAGCAGACCGGGGAACTTCTCATACAAAGGCAGCTCAAATGGCATTTCTTCCCAGCCCTTAGCTTGCAGCTTTGGGACTCCTGCTTCTGCCGCAATTCCACCTTGCCAACCCGGCTCAGACGAAATGCCTACATCTTCCCCTGAAGCAACTGGGCTGAGTCCCAAATGATTGAGCGTCCACGTGCTTAGGAGGCGAGAGACTGCACGCCTTTTTCCAACCACCATTGTGCACTGCTGGAGAGAGTGTCGGAAAGCAGCTATGTCAGAAAGACCCCTTTGCTCTCAGCCGTGCCCTTCATTGCTCTAGACGTGGAATGCACAATGCACTGGCTCCCCCCCTCAAGGGGCGACAAGCCACAGACCGTCTTCCTTCCATCTCTTTAGGAAGCTGAGAAAGAGCTCGCTTTCAACGGTGCTCTTTCTGTGTCCTGGCAACATCTCATACAAAGGCAGCTGCTATGCCATTTCTTTTCAGCGCTTAACTCGCAGATTTGGAACTTCTGCTCCTGCCGCATTTCCACCTTGCCAGACCGGCTCAGACGAAATGTCTACATCTTCCCCTTCAGCAACGGGGACGAGGCCCAGATGACTGTGCTTCCGCATGCTTAGCAGGAGCAGACCATAGGCTTTTAACAAACCGCCATTGTGCACTGGGTCAGAGAGTGTCAGAATGCACCTATGTCAGAAAGGGCCCTTTGCTCTCAGCCGTGCCCTCCATTGCTCTAGACGTGGAAGGCACAAAGCACTGCCTCCATCCTTCAATTGGAGACAAGCCATCAATTGTCCTGCTTCCAGCTCTTTAGGAAGCTGGGAAAGCACTCGCATTCCACAGTGCTCTTACAGCGTCCTGGGAACGTCTCATACAAAGGCAGCTGAACACCGTGTCTTTTCAGCCCTTAACTCACCAATCTGCAACATCTGCTTCTGCCGCATTTTCACCTTGCCAACCCGGCTAAGACGAAACGCCTACATCTTCCCCAGAAGCAACTGTGCTCATTCCCAAATGAGTGAGCATCCACATGCTTAGGAGGCGATAAACTGCATGCCGTTTTCCAACCACCATTTTACACTGCTTAGAGAGAGTCGGAAAGCAGCTATGTCAGAAAGGCCCCTTTGCTTTCAGCCATGCCCTCCATTGCTCTCGAGGTGGAAGGCACAAGGCACTGGTTCTGGATCCACCCCTCAATGGGAGACAAAACACATTTTGTCCTGCTTGCAGCTCTTTAGGATGTGGAGAAAAAACTCCCTTTCCACAGTGCTCTTACAGCATCCTGAGAACATCTCATACAAAGGAGGCTGAACGCCGTTTCTTTTCAGCACTTAACTCGCCAGTCTGGGCCATCTGCATCCTACACGTTTCCACCTTGCCACCCGGCTCAGACGAAATGCCTACATCTTCACCTTGAGCAATGGGGATGAGGCCCATATGATTGTGGTTCCACATGCTGAGGAGGAGAGAGACAATAGGCTTTTAACTAACCACGAAGTGCAATGGTTGGGAGAGTGTCAGAAAGCAGCAATGGCAGAAAGACCCCTTTGCTCTCAGCCGCGCCCTCCATTGCTGTAGAGGTGGAAGGCACAAAGCACTGCCTCCATCCTTCCATGGGAGACAAGCCATAAACTGTCTTGCCTCCAGCTCTTTAGGAAGCTGAGAAAGAACTCGCTTTCCACAGTGCTGTTACAGCATACGAGGAAACTCTCCTACAGAGGCAGCTCAAATGCCATTTCTTCCCAGTGCTTAACTGGCCGCTTTAGGACTTCCGCTTCTGCCACAGTTCCACCTTGCCAACCCGGCTCAGACGAAATGTCTACATCTTCCCCTTCAGCAACGGGGGCGAAGCCCACATGATTGTGCTTCCACATGCTTAGCAGGAGCAGACAATAGGCGTTTTACAAACCGCCAATGTGCACTGGGTCAGAGAGTGTCAGAATGCAGCTATGTCAGAAAGGGCCCTTTGCTCTCAGCCGTGCCCTCCATTGCTCTAGAGGTGGAAGGCACAAAGCACTGCCTCCATCCTTCAATTGGAGACAAGCCATCGACTGTCTTGCCTCCAGCTCTTTAGGAAGCTGACAAACAACTCGCTTTCCACAGTCCTGTTACAGCAGACCGGGGAACTTCTCATACAAAGGCAGCTCAAGTGGCGTTTCTTCCCAGCCCTTAACTCGCAGCTTTGGGACTCCTGCTTCTGCCGCAATTCCACCTTGCCAACCCGGCTCAGACGAAATGCCTACATCTTCCCCTGAAGCAACTGGGCTGAGTCCCAAATGATTGAGCGTCCACGTGCTTAGGAGGCTAGAGACTGCACGCCTTTTTCCAACCACCATTGTGCACTGCTGGAGAGAGTGTCGGAAAGCAGCTATGTCAGAAAGACCCCTTTGCTCTCAGCCGTGCCCTTCATTGCTCTAGACGTGGAATGCACAATGCACTGGCTCCCCCCCTCAAGGGGCGACAAGCCACAGACCGTCTTCCTTCCATCTCTTTAGGAAGCTGAGAGAGAGCTCGCTTTCAACGGTGCTCTTTCTGTGTCCTGGCAACATCTCATACAAAGGCAGCTGCTATGCCATTTCTTTTCAACGCTTAACTCGCAGATTTGGAACTTCTGCTCCTGCCGCATTTCCACCTTGCCAGACCGGCTCAGACGAAATGTCTACATCTTCCCCTTCAGCAACGGGGACGAGGCCCAGATGACTGTGCTTCCGCATGCTTAGCAGGAGCAGACCATAGGCTTTTAACAAACCGCCATTGTGCACTGGGTCAGAGAGTGTCAGAATGCACCTATGTCAGAAAGGGCCCTTTGCTCTCAGCCGTGCCCTCCATTGCTCTAGACGTGGAAGGCACAAAGCACTGCCTCCATCCTTCAATTGGAGACAAGCCATCAATTGTCCTGCTTCCAGCTCTTTAGGAAGCTGGGAAAGCACTCGCATTCCACAGTGCTCTTACAGCGTCCTGGGAACGTCTCATACAAAGGCAGCTGAACACCGTGTCTTTTCAGCCCTTAACTCACCAATCTGCAACATCTGCTTCTGCCGCATTTCCACCTTGCCAACCCGGCTCAGACGAAACGCCTACATCTTCCCCAGAAGCAACTGTGCTCCTTCCCAAATGAGTGAGCATCCACATGCTTAGGAGGCGATAAACTGCATGCCTTTTTCCCACCACCATTTTACACTGCTTAGAGAGCGTCGGAAAGCAGCTATGTCAGAAAGGCCCCTTTGCTCTCAGCCATGCCCTCCATTGCTCTCGAGGTGGAAGGCACAAGGCACTGGTTCTGGATCCACCCCTCAATGGGAGACAAACCACATCTTGTCCTGCTTCCAGCTCTTTAGGATGTGGAGAAAAATCTCCCTTTCCACAGTGCTCTTACAGCGTCCTGAGAACATCTCATACAAAGGAGGCTGAACGCCGTTTCTTTTCAGCACTTAACTCGCCAGTCTGGGCCATCTGCATCCTACACGTTTCCACCTTGGCACCCGGCTCAGACGAAATGCCTACATCTTCACCTTGAGCAATGGGGATGAGGCCCATATGATTGTGGTTCCACATGCTGAGGAGGAGAGAGACAATAGGCTTTTAACTAACCACGAAGTGCAATGGTTGGGAGAGTGTCAGAAAGCACCAATGGCAGAAAGACCCCTTTACTCTCAGCCGCGCCCTCCATTGCTGTAGAGGTGGAAGGCACAAAGCACTGCCTCCATCCTTCAATGGGAGACAAGCCATAAACTGTCTTGCCTCCAGCTCTTTAGGAAGCTGAGAAAGAACTCGCTTTCCACAGTGCTGTTACAGCATACGAGGAAACTCTCCTACAGAGGCAGCTCAAATGCCATTTCTTCCCAGTGCTTAACTGGCCGCTTTAGGACTTCCGCTTTTGCCACAGTTCCACCTTGCCAACCTGGCTCAGACGAAATGTCTACATCTTCCCCTTCAGCAACGGGGGCGAGGCCCACATGATTGTGCTTCCACATGCTTAGCAGGAGCAGACAATAGGCGTTTTACAAACCGCCATTGTGCACTGGGTCAGAGAGTGTCAGAATGCACCTATGTCAGAAAGGGCCCTTTGCTCTCAGCCGTGCCCTCCATTGCTCTAGAGGTGGAAGGCACAAAGCACTGCCTCCATCCTTCAATTGGAGACAAGCCATCAACTGTCTTGCCTCCAGCTCTTTAGGAAGCTGACAAACAACTCGCTTTCCACAGTCCTGTTACAGCAGACCGGGGAACTTCTCATACAAAGGCAGCTCAAATGGCATTTCTTCCCAGCCCTTAACTCGCAGCTTTGGGACTCCTGCTTCTGCCGCAATTCCACCTTGCCAACCCGGCTCAGACGAAATGCCTACATCTTCCCCTGAAGCCACTGGGCTGAGTCCCAAATGATTGAGCGTCCACGTGCTTAGGAGGCAATAGACTGCACGCCTTTTTCCAACCACCATTGTGCACTGCTGGAGAGAGTGTCGGAAAGCAGCTATGTCAGAAAGACCCCTTTGCTCTCAGCCGTGCCCTTCATTGCTCTAGACGTGGAATGCACAATGCACTGGCTCCCCCTCTCAAGGGGCGTCAAGCCACAGACCTTCTTCCTTCCATCTCTTTAGGAAGCTGAGAAAGAGCTCGCTTTCAACGGTGCTCTTTCTGTGTCCTGGCAACATCTCATACAAAGGCAGCTGCTATGCCATTTCTTTTCAACGCTTAACTCGCAGATTTGGAACTTCTGCTCCTGCCGCATTTCCACCTTGCCAAACCGGCTCAGACGAAATGTCTACATCTTCCCCTTCAGCAACGGGGATGAGGCCCAGATGACTGTGCTTCCGCATGCTTAGCAGGAGCAGACCATAGGCTTTTAACAAACCGCCATTGTGCACTGGGTCAGAGAGTGTCAGAATGCACCTATGTCAGAAAGGGCCCTTTGCTCTCAGCCGTGCCCTCCATTGCTCTAGACGTGGAAGGCACAAAGCACTGCCTCCATCCTTCAATTGGAGACAAGCCATCAATTGTCCTGCTTCCAGCTCTTTAGGAAGCTGGGAAAGCACTCGCATTCCACAGTGCCCTTACAGCGTCCTGGGAACGTCTCATACAAAGGCAGCTGAACACCGTGTCTTTTCAGCCCTTAACTCACCAATCTGCAACATCTGCTTCTGCCGCATTTCCACCTTGCCAACCCGGCTCAGACGAAACGCCTACATCTTCCCCAGAAGCAACTGTGCTCCTTCCCAAATGAGTGAGCATCCACATGCTTAGGAGGCGATAAACTGCATGCCTTTTTCCCACCACCATTTTACACTGCTTAGAGAGCGTCGGAAAGCAGCTATGTCAGAAAGGCCCCTTTGCTCTCAGCCATGCCCTCCATTGCTCTCGAGGTGGAAGGCACAAGGCACTGGTTCTGGATCCACCCCTCAATGGGAGACAAACCACATCTTGTCCTGCTTCCAGCTCTTTAGGATGTGGAGAAAAATCTCCCTTTCCACAGTGCTCTTACAGCGTCCTGAGAACATCTCATACAAAGGAGGCTGAACGCCGTTTCTTTTCAGCACTTAACTCGCCAGTCTGGGCCATCTGCATCCTACACGTTTCCACCTTGCCACCCGGCTCAGACGAAATGCCTACATCTTCACCTTGAGCAATGGGGATGAGGCCCATATGATTGTGGTTCCACATGCTGAGGAGGAGAGAGACAATAGGCTTTTAACTAACCACGAAGTGCAATGGTTGGGAGAGTGTCAGAAAGCACCAATGGCAGAAAGACCCCTTTACTCTCAGCCGCGCCCTCCATTGCTGTAGAGGTGGAAGGCACAAAGCACTGCCTCCATCCTTCAATGGGAGACAAGCCATAAACTGTCTTGCCTCCAGCTCTTTAGGAAGCTGAGAAAGAACTCGCTTTCCACAGTGCTGTTACAGCATACGAGGAAACTCTCCTACAGAGGCAGCTCAAATGCCATTTCTTCCCAGTGCTTAACTGGCCGCTTTAGGACTTCCGCTTTTGCCACAGTTCCACCTTGCCAACCCGGCTCAGACGAAATGTCTACATCTTCCCCTTCAGCAACGGGGGCGAAGCCCACATGATTGTGCTTCCACATGCTTAGCAGGAGCAGACAATAGGCGTTTTACAAACCGCCATTGTGCACTGGGTCAGAGAGTGTCAGAATGCACCTATGTCAGAAAGGGCCCTTTGCTCTCAGCCGTGCCCTCCATTGCTCTAGAGGTGGAAGGCACAAAGCACTGCCTCCATGCTTCAATTGGAGACAAGCCATCAACTGTCTTGCCTCCAGCTCTTTAGGAAGCTGACAAACAACTCGCTATCCACAGTCCTGTTACAGCAGACCGGGGAACTTCTCATACAAAGGCAGCTCAAATGGCATTTCTTCCCAGCCCTTAGCTTGCAGCTTTGGGACTCCTGCTTCTGCCGCAATTCCACCTTGCCAACCCGGCTCAGACGAAATGCCTACATCTTCCCCTGAAGCAACTGGGCTGAGTCCCAAATGATTGAGCGTCCACGTGCTTAGGAGGCGAGAGACTGCACGCCTTTTTCCAACCACCATTGTGCACTGCTGGAGAGAGTGTCGGAAAGCAGCTATGTCAGAAAGACCCCTTTGCTCTCAGCCGTGCCCTTCATTGCTCTAGACGTGGAATGCACAATGCACTGGCTCCCCCCCTCAAGGGGCGACAAGCCACAGACCGTCTTCCTTCCATCTCTTTAGGAAGCTGAGAGAGAGCTCGCTTTCAACGGTGCTCTTTCTGTGTCCTGGCAACATCTCATACAAAGGCAGCTGCTATGCCATTTCTTTTCAGCGCTTAACTCGCAGATTTGGAACTTCTGCTCCTGCCGCATTTCCACCTTGCCAGACCGGCTCAGACGAAATGTCTACATCTTCCCCTTCAGCAACGGGGACGAGGCCCAGATGACTGTGCTTCCGCATGCTTAGCAGGAGCAGACCATAGGCTTTTAACAAACCGCCATTGTGCACTGGGTCAGAGAGTGTCAGAATGCACCTATGTCAGAAAGGGCCCTTTGCTCTCAGCCGTGCCCTCCATTGCTCTAGACGTGGAAGGCACAAAGCACTGCCTCCATCCTTCAATTGGAGACAAGCCATCAATTGTCCTGCTTCCAGCTCTTTAGGAAGCTGGGAAAGCACTCGCATTCCACAGTGCTCTTACAGCGTCCTGGGAACGTCTCATACAAAGGCAGCTGAACACCGTGTCTTTTCAGCCCTTAACTCACCAATCTGCAACATCTGCTTCTGCCGCATTTCCACCTTGCCAACCCGGCTCAGACGAAACGCCTACATCTTCCCCAGAAGCAACTGTGCTCCTTCCCAAATGAGTGAGCATCCACATGCTTAGGAGGCGATAAACTGCATGCCTTTTTCCCACCACCATTTTACACTGCTTAGAGAGCGTCGGAAAGCAGCTATGTCAGAAAGGCCCCTTTGCTCTCAGCCATGCCCTCCATTGCTCTCGAGGTGGAAGGCACAAGGCACTGGTTCTGGATCCACCCCTCAATGGGAGACAAACCACATCTTGTCCTGCTTCCAGCTCTTTAGGATGTGGAGAAAAATCTCCCTTTCCACAGTGCTCTTACAGCGTCCTGAGAACATCTCATACAAAGGAGGCTGAACGCCGTTTCTTTTCAGCACTTAACTCGCCAGTCTGGGCCATCTGCATCCTACACGTTTCCACCTTGCCACCCGGCTCAGACGAAATGCCTACATCTTCACCTTGAGCAATGGGGATGAGGCCCATATGATTGTGGTTCCACATGCTGAGGAGGAGAGAGACAATAGGCTTTTAACTAACCACGAAGTGCAATGGTTGGGAGAGTGTCAGAAAGCACCAATGGCAGAAAGACCCCTTTACTCTCAGCCGCGCCCTCCATTGCTGTAGAGGTGGAAGGCACAAAGCACTGCCTCCATCCTTCAATGGGAGACAAGCCATAAACTGTCTTGCCTCCAGCTCTTTAGGAAGCTGAGAAAGAACTCGCTTTCCACAGTGCTGTTACAGCATACGAGGAAACTCTCCTACAGAGGCAGCTCAAATGCCATTTCTTCCCAGTGCTTAACTGGCCGCTTTAGGACTTCCGCTTCTGCCACAGTTCCACCTTGCCAACCCGGCTCAGACGAAATGTCTACATCTTCCCCTTCAGCAACGGGGGCGAAGCCCACATGATTGTGCTTCCACATGCTTAGCAGGAGCAGACAATAGGCGTTTTACAAACCGCCATTGTGCACTGGGTCAGAGAGTGTCAGAATGCACCTATGTCAGAAAGGGCCCTTTGCTCTCAGCCGTGCCCTCCATTGCTCTAGAGGTGGAAGGCACAAAGCACTGCCTCCATGCTTCAATTGGAGACAAGCCATCAACTGTCTTGCCTCCAGCTCTTTAGGAAGCTGACAAACAACTCGCTATCCACAGTCCTGTTACAGCAGACCGGGGAACTTCTCATACAAAGGCAGCTCAAATGGCATTTCTTCCCAGCCCTTAACTCGCAGCTTTGGGACTCCTGCTTCTGCCGCAATTCCACCTTGCCAACCCGGCTCAGACGAAATGCCTACATCTTCCCCTGAAGCCACTGGGCTGAGTCCCAAATGATTGAGCGTCCACGTGCTTAGGAGGCAATAGACTGCACGCCTTTTTCCAACCACCATTGTGCACTGCTGGAGAGAGTGTCGGAAAGCAGCTATGTCAGAAAGACCCCTTTGCTCTCAGCCGTGCCCTTCATTGCTCTAGACGTGGAATGCACAATGCACTGGCTCCCCCTCTCAAGGGGCGTCAAGCCACAGACCTTCTTCCTTCCATCTCTTTAGGAAGCTGAGAAAGAGCTCGCTTTCAACGGTGCTCTTTCTGTGTCCTGGCAACATCTCATACAAAGGCAGCTGCTATGCCATTTCTTTTCAACGCTTAACTCGCAGATTTGGAACTTCTGCTCCAACCGCATTTCCACCTTGCCAGACCGGCTCAGACGAAATGTCTACATCTTCCCCTTCAGCAACGGGGACGAGGCCCAGATGACTGTGCTTCCGCATGCTTAGCAGGAGCAGACCATAGGCTTTTAACAAACCGCCATTGTGCACTGGGTCAGAGAGTGTCAGAATGCACCTATGTCAGAAAGGGCCCTTTGCTCTCAGCCGTGCCCTCCATTGCTCTAGACGTGGAAGGCACAAAGCACTGCCTCCATCCTTCAATTGGAGACAAGCCATCAATTGTCCTGCTTCCAGCTCTTTAGGAAGCTGGGAAAGCACTCGCATTCCACAGTGCCCTTACAGCGTCCTGGGAACGTCTCATACAAAGGCAGCTGAACACCGTGTCTTTTCAGCCCTTAACTCACCAATCTGCAACATCTGCTTCTGCCGCATTTCCACCTTGCCAACCCGGCTCAGACGAAACGCCTACATCTTCCCCAGAAGCAACTGTGCTCATTCCCAAATGAGTGAGCATCCACATGCTTAGGAGGCGATAAACTGCATGCCTTTTTCCCACCACCATTTTACACTGCTTAGAGAGCGTCGGAAAGCAGCTATGTCAGAAAGGCCCCTTTGCTCTCAGCCATGCCCTCCATTGCTCTCGAGGTGGAAGGCACAAGGCACTGGTTCTGGATCCACCCCTCAATGGGAGACAAACCACATCTTGTCCTGCTTCCAGCTCTTTAGGATGTGGAGAAAAATCTCCCTTTCCACAGTGCTCTTACAGCGTCCTGAGAACATCTCATACAAAGGAGGCTGAACGCCGTTTCTTTTCAGCACTTAACTCGCCAGTCTGGGCCATCTGCATCCTACACGTTTCCACCTTGCCACCCGGCTCAGACGAAATGCCTACATCTTCACCTTGAGCAATGGGGATGAGGCCCATATGATTGTGGTTCCACATGCTGAGGAGGAGAGAGACAATAGGCTTTTAACTAACCACGAAGTGCAATGGTTGGGAGAGTGTCAGAAAGCACCAATGGCAGAAAGACCCCTTTACTCTCAGCCGCGCCCTCCATTGCTGTAGAGGTGGAAGGCACAAAGCACTGCCTCCATCCTTCAATGGGAGACAAGCCATAAACTGTCTTGCCTCCAGCTCTTTAGGAAGCTGAGAAAGAACTCGCTTTCCACAGTGCTGTTACAGCATACGAGGAAACACTCCTACAGAGGCAGCTCAAATGCCATTTCTTCCCAGTGCTTAACTGGCCGCTTTAGGACTTCCGCTTCTGCCACAGTTCCACCTTGCCAACCCGGCTCAGACGAAATGTCTACATCTTCCCCTTCAGCAACGGGGGCGAAGCCCACATGATTGTGCTTCCACATGCTTAGCAGGAGCAGACAATAGGCGTTTTACAAACCGCCATTGTGCACTGGGTCAGAGAGTGTCAGAATGCACCTATGTCAGAAAGGGCCCTTTGCTCTCAGCCGTGCCCTCCATTGCTCTAGAGGTGGAAGGCACAAAGCACTGCCTCCATGCTTCAATTGGAGACAAGCCATCAACTGTCTTGCCTCCAGCTCTTTAGGAAGCTGACAAACAACTCGCTATCCACAGTCCTGTTACAGCAGACCGGGGAACTTCTCATACAAAGGCAGCTCAAATGGCATTTCTTCCCAGCCCTTAGCTTGCAGCTTTGGGACTCCTGCTTCTGCCGCAATTCCACCTTGCCAACCCGGCTCAGACGAAATGCCTACATCTTCCCCTGAAGCAACTGGGCTGAGTCCCAAATGATTGAGCGTCCACGTGCTTAGGAGGCTAGAGACTGCACGCCTTTTTCCAACCACCATTGTGCACTGCTGGAGAGAGTGTCGGAAAGCAGCTATGTCGGAAAGACCCCTTTGCTCTCAGCCGTGCCCTTCATTGCTCTAGACGTGGAATGCACAATGCACTGGCTCCCCCCCTCAAGGGGCGAAAAGCCACAGACAGTCTTCCTTCCATCTCTTTAGGAAGCTGAGAAAGAGCTCGCTTTCAGCGGTGCTCTTTCTGTGTCCTGGCAACATCTCATACAAAGGCAGCTGCTATGCCATTTCTTTTCAGCGCTTAACTCGCAGATTTGGAACTTCTGCTCCTGCCGCATTTCCACCTTGCCAGACCGGCTCAGACGAAATGTCTACATCTTCCCCTTCAGCAACGGGGACGAGGCCCAGATGACTGTGCTTCCGCATGCTTAGCAGGAGCAGACCATAGGCTTTTAACAAACCGCCATTGTGCACTGGGTCAGAGAGTGTCAGAATGCACCTATGTCAGAAAGGGCCCTTTGCTCTCAGCCGTGCCCTCCATTGCTCTAGACGTGGAAGGCACAAAGCACTGCCTCCATCCTTCAATTGGAGACAAGCCATCAATTGTCCTGCTTCCAGCTCTTTAGGAAGCTGGGAAAGTACTCGCATTCCACAGTGCTCTTACAGCAGACCGGGGAACTTCTCATACAAAGGCAGCTCAAATGGCATTTCTTCCCAGCCCTTAACTCGCAGCTTTAGGACTCCTGCTTCTGCCGCAATTCCACCTTGCCAACCCGGCTCAGACGAATTGCCTACATCTTCCCCTGAAGCCACTGGGCTGATTCCCAAATGATTGAGCGTCCACGTGCTTAGGAGGCAATAGACTGCACGCCTTTTTCCAACCACCATTGTGCACTGCTGGAGAGAGTGTCGGAAAGCAGCTATGTCAGAAAGACCCCTTTGCTCTCAGCCGTGCCCTCCATTGCTCTAGACGTGGAAGGCACAAAGCACTGCCTCCATCTTTCAATTGGAGACAAGCCATCAATTGTCCTGCTTCCAGCTCTTTAGGAAGCTGGGAAAGCACTCGCATTCCACAGTGCTCTTACAGCGTCCTGGGAACGTCTCATACAAAGGCAGCTGAACACCGTGTCTTTTCAGCCCTTAACTCACCAATCTGCAACATCTGCTTCTGCCGCATTTCCACCTTGCCAACCCGGCTCAGACGAAACGCCTACATCTTCCCCAGAAGCAACTGTGCTCCTTCCCAAATGAGTGAGCATCCACATGCTTAGGAGGCGATAAACTGCATGCCTTTTTCCCACCACCATTTTACACTGCTTAGAGAGCGTCGGAAAGCAGCTATGTCAGAAAGGCCCCTTTGCTCTCAGCCATGCCCTCCATTGCTCTCGAGGTGGAAGGCACAAGGCACTGGTTCTGGATCCACCCCTCAATGGGAGACAAACCACATCTTGTCCTGCTTCCAGCTCTTTAGGATGTGGAGAAAAATCTCCCTTTCCACAGTGCTCTTACAGCGTCCTGAGAACATCTCATACAAAGGAGGCTGAACGCCGTTTCTTTTCAGCACTTAACTCGCCAGTCTGGGCCATCTGCATCCTACACGTTTCCACCTTGCCACCCGGCTCAGATGAAATGCCTACATCTTCACCTTGAGCAATGGGGATGAGGCCCATATGATTGTGGTTCCACATGCTGAGGAGGAGAGAGACAATAGGCTTTTAACTAACCACGAAGTGCAATGGTTGGGAGAGTGTCAGAAAGCACCAATGGCAGAAAGACCCCTTTACTCTCAGCCGCGCCCTCCATTGCTGTAGAGGTGGAAGGCACAAAGCACTGCCTCCATCCTTCAATGGGAGACAAGCCATAAACTGTCTTGCCTCCAGCTCTTTAGGAAGCTGAGAAAGAACTCGCTTTCCACAGTGCTGTTACAGCATACGAGGAAACTCTCCTACAGAGGCAGCTCAAATGCCATTTCTTCCCAGTGCTTAACTGGCCGCTTTAGGACTTCCGCTTTTGCCACAGTTCCACCTTGCCAACCCGGCTCAGACGAAATGTCTACATCTTCCCCTTCAGCAACGGGGGCGAAGCCCACATGATTGTGCTTCCACATGCTTAGCAGGAGCAGACAATAGGCGTTTTACAAACCGCCATTGTGCACTGGGTCAGAGAGTGTCAGAATGCACCTATGTCAGAAAGGGCCCTTTGCTCTCAGCCGTGCCCTCCATTGCTCTAGAGGTGGAAGGCACAAAGCACTGCCTCCATGCTTCAATTGGAGACAAGCCATCAACTGTCTTGCCTCCAGCTCTTTAGGAAGCTGACAGACAACTCGCTATCCACAGTCCTGTTACAGCAGACCGGGGAACTACTCATACAAAGGCAGCTGAAATGGCATTTCTTCCCAGCCCTTAGCTTGCAGCTTTGGGACTCCTGCTTCTGCCGCAATTCCACCTTGCCAACCCGGCTCAGACGAAATGCCTACATCTTCCCCTGAAGCAACTGGGCTGAGTCCCAAATGATTGAGCGTCCACGTGCTTAGGAGGCTAGAGACTGCACGCCTTTTTCCAACCACCATTGTGCACTGCTGGAGAGAGTGTCGGAAAGCAGCTATGTCGGAAAGACCCCTTTGCTCTCAGCCGTGCCCTTCATTGCTCTAGACGTGGAATGCACAATGCACTGGCTCCCCCCCTCAAGGGGCGACAAGCCACAGACAGTCTTCCTTCCATCTCTTTAGGAAGCTGAGAAAGAGCTCGCTTTCAACGGTGCTCTTTCTGTGTCCTGGCAACATCTCATACAAAGGCAGCTGCTATGCCATTTCTTTTCAGCGCTTAACTCGCAGATTTGGAACTTCTGCTCCTGCCGCATTTCCACCTTGCCAGACCGGCTCAGACGAAATGTCTACATCTTCCCCTTCAGCAACGGGGACGAGGCCCAGATGACTGTGCTTCCGCATGCTTAGCAGGAGCAGACCATAGGCTTTTAACAAACCGCCATTGTGCACTGGGTCAGAGAGTGTCAGAATGCACCTATGTCAGAAAGGGCCCTTTGCTCTCAGCCGTGCCCTCCATTGCTCTAGACGTGGAAGGCACAAAGCACTGCCTCCATCCTTCAATTGGAGACAAGCCATCAATTGTCCTGCTTCCAGCTCTTTAGGAAGCTGGGAAAGTACTCGCATTCCACAGTGCTCTTACAGCAGACCGGGGAACTTCTCATACAAAGGCAGCTCAAATGGCATTTCTTCCCAGCCCTTAACTCGCAGCTTTAGGACTCCTGCTTCTGCCGCAATTCCACCTTGCCAACCCGGCTCAGACGAAATGCCTACATCTTCCCCTGAAGCCACTGGGCTGAGTCCCAAATGATTGAGCGTCCACGTGCTTAGGAGGCAATAGACTGCACGCCTTTTTCCAACCACCATTGTGCACTGCTGGAGAGAGTGTCGGAAAGCAGCTATGTCAGAAAGACCCCTTTGCTGTCAGCCGTGCCCTCCATTGCTCTAGACGTGGAAGGCACAAAGCACTGCCTCCATCTTTCAATTGGAGACAAGCCATCAATTGTCCTGCTTCCAGCTCTTTAGGAAGCTGGGAAAGCACTCGCATTCCACAGTGCTCTTACAGCGTCCTGGGAACGTCTCATACAAAGGCAGCTGAACACCGTGTCTTTTCAGCCCTTAACTCACCAATCTGCAACATCTGCTTCTGCCGCATTTCCACCTTGCCAACCCGGCTCAGACGAAACGCCTACATCTTCCCCAGAAGCAACTGTGCTCATTCCCAAATGAGTGAGCATCCACATGCTTAGGAGGCGATAAACTGCATGCCTTTTTCCCACCACCATTTTACACTGCTTAGAGAGCGTCGGAAAGCAGCTATGTCAGAAAGGCCCCTTTGCTCTCAGCCATGCCCTCCATTGCTCTCGAGGTGGAAGGCACAAGGCACTGGTTCTGGATCCACCCCTCAATGGGAGACAAACCACATCTTGTCCTGCTTGCAGCTCTTTAGGATGTGGAGAAAAAACTCCCTTTCCACAGTGCTCTTACAGCGTCCTGAGAACATCTCATACAAAGGAGGCTGAACGCCGTTTCTTTTCAGCACTTAACTCGCCAGTCTGGGCCATCTGCATCCTACACGTTTCCACCTTGCCACCCGGCTCAGACGAAATGCCTACATCTTCACCTTGAGCAATGGGGATGAGTCCCATATGATTGTGGTTCCACATGCTGAGGAGGAGAGAGACAATAGGCTTTTAACTAACCACGAAGTGCAATGGATGGGAGAGTGTCAGAAAGCAGCAATGGCAGAAAGACCCCTTTACTCTCAGCCGCACCCTCCATTGCTGTAGAGGTGGAAGGCACAAAGCACTGCCTCCATCCTTCAATGGGAGACAAGCCATAAACTGTCTTGCCTCCAGCTCTTTAGGAAGCTGAGAAAGAACTCGCTTTCCACAGTGCTGTTACAGCATACGAGGAAACTCTCCTACAGAGGCAGCTCAAATGCCATTTCTTCCCAGTGCTTAACTGGCCGCTTTAGGACTTCCGCTTTTGCCACAGTTCCACCTTGCCAACCCGGCTCAGACGAAATGTCTACATCTTCCCCTTCAGCAACGGGGGCGAAGCCCACATGATTGTGCTTCCACATGCTTAGCAGGAGCAGACAATAGGCGTTTTACAAACCGCCATTGTGCACTGGGTCAGAGAGTGTCAGAATGCACCTATGTCAGAAAGGGCCCTTTGCTCTCAGCCGTGCCCTCCATTGCTCTAGAGGTGGAAGGCACAAAGCACTGCCTCCATCCTTCAATTGGAGACAAGCCATCAACTGTCTTGCCTCCAGCTCTTTAGGAAGCTGACAAACAACTCGCTTTCCACAGTCCTGTTACAGCAGACCGGGGAACTTCTCATACAAAGGCAGCTCAAATGGCATTTCTTCCCAGCCCTTAACTCGCAGCTTTGGGACTCCTGCTTCTGCCGCAATTCCACCTTGCCAACCCGGCTCAGACGAAATGCCTACATCTTCCCCTGAAGCAACTGGGCTGAGTCCCAAATGATTGAGCGTCCACGTGCTTAGGAGGCAATAGACTGCACGCCTTTTTCCAACCACCATTGTGCACTGCTGGAGAGAGTGTCGGAAAGCAGCTATGTCGGAAAGACCCCTTTGCTCTCAGCCGTGCCCTTCATTGCTCTAGACGTGGAATGCACAATGCACTGGCTCCCCCCCTCAAGGGGCGAAAAGCCACAGACAGTCTTCCTTCCATCTCTTTAGGAAGCTGAGAAAGAGCTCGCTTTCAACCGTGCTCTTTCTGTGTCCTGGCAACATCTCATACAAAGGCAGCTGCTATGCCATTTCTTTTCAGCGCTTAACTCGCAGATTTGGAACTTCTGCTCCTGCCGCATTTCCACCTTGCCAGACCGGCTCAGACGAAATGTCTACATCTTCCCCTTCAGCAACGGGGACGAGGCCCAGATGACTGTGCTTCCGCATGCTTAGCAGGAGCAGACCATAGGCTTTTAACAAACCGCCATTGTGCACTGGGTCAGAGAGTGTCAGAATGCACCTATGTCAGAAAGGGCCCTTTGCTCTCAGCCGTGCCCTCCATTGCTCTAGACGTGGAAGGCACAAAGCACTGCCTCCATCCTTCAATTGGAGACAAGCCATCAATTGTCCTGCTTTCAGCTCTTTAGGAAGCTGGGAAAGTACTCGCATTCCACAGTGCTCTTACAGCAGACCGGGGAACTTCTCATACAAAGGCAGCTCAAATGGCATTTCTTCCCAGCCCTTAACTCGCAGCTTTAGGACTCCTGCTTCTGCCGCAATTCCACCTTGCCAACCCGGCTCAGACGAAATGCCTACATCTTCCCCTGAAGCCACTGGGCTGAGTCCCAAATGATTGAGCGTCCACGTGCTTAGGAGGCAATAGACTGCACGCCTTTTTCCAACCACCATTGTGCACTGCTGGAGAGAGTGTCGGAAAGCAGCTATGTCAGAAAGACCCCTTTGCTCTCAGCCGTGCCCTCCATTGCTCTAGACGTGGAAGGCACAAAGCACTGCCTCCATCTTTCAATTGGAGACAAGCCATCAATTGTCCTGCTTCCAGCTCTTTAGGAAGCTGGGAAAGCACTCGCATTCCACAGTGCTCTTACAGCGTCCTGGGAACGTCTCATACAAAGGCAGCTGAACACCGTGTCTTTTCAGCCCTTAACTCACCAATCTGCAACATCTGCTTCTGCCGCATTTCCACCTTGCCAACCCGGCTCAGACGAAACGCCTACATCTTCCCCAGAAGCAACTGTGCTCATTCCCAAATGAGTGAGCATCCACATGCTTAGGAGGCGATAAACTGCATGCCTTTTTCCCACCACCATTTTACACTGCTTAGAGAGCGTCGGAAAGCAGCTATGTCAGAAAGGCCCCTTTGCTCTCAGCCATGCCCTCCATTGCTCTCGAGGTGGAAGGCACAAGGCACTGGTTCTGGATCCACCCCTCAATGGGAGACAAACCACATCTTGTCCTGCTTCCAGCTCTTTAGGATGTGGAGAAAAATCTCCCTTTCCACAGTGCTCTTACAGCGTCCTGAGAACATCTCATACAAAGGAGGCTGAACGCCGTTTCTTTTCAGCACTTAACTCGCCAGTCTGGGCCATCTGCATCCTACACGTTTCCACCTTGCCACCCGGCTCAGATGAAATGCCTACACCTTCACCTTGAGCAATGGGGATGAGGCCCATATGATTGTGGTTCCACATGCTGAGGAGGAGAGAGACAATAGGCTTTTAACTAACCACGAAGTGCAATGGTTGGGAGAGTGTCAGAAAGCACCAATGGCAGAAAGACCCCTTTACTCTCAGCCGCGCCCTCCATTGCTGTAGAGGTGGAAGGCACAAAGCACTGCCTCCATCCTTCAATGGGAGACAAGCCATAAACTGTCTTGCCTCCAGCTCTTTAGGAAGCTGAGAAAGAACTCGCTTTCCACAGTGCTGTTACAGCATACGAGGAAACTCTCCTACAGAGGCAGCTCAAATGCCATTTCTTCCCAGTGCTTAACTGGCCGCTTTAGGACTTCCGCTTTTGCCACAGTTCCACCTTGCCAACCTGGCTCAGACGAAATGTCTACATCTTCCCCTTCAGCAACGGGGGCGAAGCCCACATGATTGTGCTTCCACATGCTTAGCAGGAGCAGACAATAGGCCTTTTACAAACCGCCATTGTGCACTGGGTCAGAGAGTGTCAGAATGCACCTATGTCAGAAAGGGCCCTTTGCTCTCAGCCGTGCCCTCCATTGCTCTAGAGGTGGAAGGCACAAAGCACTGCCTCCATGCTTCAATTGGAGACAAGCCATCAACTGTCTTGCCTCCAGCTCTTTAGGAAGCTGACAGACAACTCGCTATCCACAGTCCTGTTACAGCAGACCGGGGAACTACTCATACAAAGGCAGCTGAAATGGCATTTCTTCCCAGCCCTTAGCTTGCAGCTTTGGGACTCCTGCTTCTGCCGCAATTCCACCTTGCCAACCCGGCTCAGACGAAATGCCTACATCTTCCCCTGAAGCAACTGGGCTGAGTCCCAAATGATTGAGCGTCCACGTGCTTAGGAGGCTAGAGACTGCACGCCTTTTTCCAACCACCATTGTGCACTGCTGGAGAGAGTGTCGGAAAGCAGCTATGTCGGAAAGACCCCTTTGCTCTCAGCCGTGCCCTTCATTGCTCTAGACGTGGAATGCACAATGCACTGGCTCCCCCCCTCAAGGGGCGACAAGCCACAGACAGTCTTCCTTCCATCTCTTTAGGAAGCTGAGAAAGAGCTCGCTTTCAACGGTGCTCTTTCTGTGTCCTGGCAACATCTCATACAAAGGCAGCTGCTATGCCATTTCTTTTCAGCGCTTAACTCGCAGATTTGGAACTTCTGCTCCTGCCGCATTTCCACCTTGCCAGACCGGCTCAGACGAAATGTCTACATCTTCCCCTTCAGCAACGGGGACGAGGCCCAGATGACTGTGCTTCCGCATGCTTAGCAGGAGCAGACCATAGGCTTTTAACAAACCGCCATTGTGCACTGGGTCAGAGAGTGTCAGAATGCACCTATGTCAGAAAGGGCCCTTTGCTCTCAGCCGTGCCCTCCATTGCTCTAGACGTGGAAGGCACAAAGCACTGCCTCCATCCTTCAATTGGAGACAAGCCATCAATTGTCCTGCTTCCAGCTCTTTAGGAAGCTGGGAAAGTACTCGCATTCCACAGTGCTCTTACAGCAGACCGGGGAACTTCTCATACAAAGGCAGCTCAAATGGCATTTCTTCCCAGCCCTTAACTCGCAGCTTTAGGACTCCTGCTTCTGCCGCAATTCCACCTTGCCAACCCGGCTCAGACGAAATGCCTACATCTTCCCCTGAAGCCACTGGGCTGAGTCCCAAATGATTGAGCGTCCACGTGCTTAGGAGGCAATAGACTGCACGCCTTTTTCCAACCACCATTGTGCACTGCTGGAGAGAGTGTCGGAAAGCAGCTATGTCAGAAAGACCCCTTTGCTGTCAGCCGTGCCCTCCATTGCTCTAGACGTGGAAGGCACAAAGCACTGCCTCCATCTTTCAATTGGAGACAAGCCATCAATTGTCCTGCTTCCAGCTCTTTAGGAAGCTGGGAAAGCACTCGCATTCCACAGTGCTCTTACAGCGTCCTGGGAACGTCTCATACAAAGGCAGCTGAACACCGTGTCTTTTCAGCCCTTAACTCACCAATCTGCAACATCTGCTTCTGCCGCATTTCCACCTTGCCAACCCGGCTCAGACGAAACGCCTACATCTTCCCCAGAAGCAACTGTGCTCATTCCCAAATGAGTGAGCATCCACATGCTTAGGAGGCGATAAACTGCATGCCTTTTTCCCACCACCATTTTACACTGCTTAGAGAGCGTCGGAAAGCAGCTATGTCAGAAAGGCCCCTTTGCTCTCAGCCATGCCCTCCATTGCTCTCGAGGTGGAAGGCACAAGGCACTGGTTCTGGATCCACCCCTCAATGGGAGACAAACCACATCTTGTCCTGCTTGCAGCTCTTTAGGATGTGGAGAAAAAACTCCCTTTCCACAGTGCTCTTACAGCGTCCTGAGAACATCTCATACAAAGGAGGCTGAACGCCGTTTCTTTTCAGCACTTAACTCGCCAGTCTGGGCCATCTGCATCCTACACGTTTCCACCTTGCCACCCGGCTCAGACGAAATGCCTACATCTTCACCTTGAGCAATGGGGATGAGTCCCATATGATTGTGGTTCCACATGCTGAGGAGGAGAGAGACAATAGGCTTTTAACTAACCACGAAGTGCAATGGATGGGAGAGTGTCAGAAAGCAGCAATGGCAGAAAGACCCCTTTACTCTCAGCCGCACCCTCCATTGCTGTAGAGGTGGAAGGCACAAAGCACTGCCTCCATCCTTCAATGGGAGACAAGCCATAAACTGTCTTGCCTCCAGCTCTTTAGGAAGCTGAGAAAGAACTCGCTTTCCACAGTGCTGTTACAGCATACGAGGAAACTCTCCTACAGAGGCAGCTCAAATGCCATTTCTTCCCAGTGCTTAACTGGCCGCTTTAGGACTTCCGCTTTTGCCACAGTTCCACCTTGCCAACCCGGCTCAGACGAAATGTCTACATCTTCCCCTTCAGCAACGGGGGCGAAGCCCACATGATTGTGCTTCCACATGCTTAGCAGGAGCAGACAATAGGCGTTTTACAAACCGCCATTGTGCACTGGGTCAGAGAGTGTCAGAATGCACCTATGTCAGAAAGGGCCCTTTGCTCTCAGCCGTGCCCTCCATTGCTCTAGAGGTGGAAGGCACAAAGCACTGCCTCCATCCTTCAATTGGAGACAAGCCATCAACTGTCTTGCCTCCAGCTCTTTAGGAAGCTGACAAACAACTCGCTATCCACAGTCCTGTTACAGCAGACCGGGGAACTTCTCATACAAAGGCAGCTCAAATGGCATTTCTTCCCAGCCCTTAGCTTGCAGCTTTGGGACTCCTGCTTCTGCCGCAATTCCACCTTGCCAACCCGGCTCAGACGAAATGCCTACATCTTCCCCTGAAGCAACTGGGCTGAGTCCCAAATGATTGAGCGTCCACGTGCTTAGGAGGCAATAGACTGCACGCCTTTTTCCAACCACCATTGTGCACTGCTGGAGAGAGTGTCGGAAAGCAGCTATGTCGGAAAGACCCCTTTGCTCTCAGCCGTGCCCTTCATTGCTCTAGACGTGGAATGCACAATGCACTGGCTCCCCCCCTCAAGGGGCGAAAAGCCACAGACAGTCTTCCTTCCATCTCTTTAGGAAGCTGAGAAAGAGCTCGCTTTCTTTTTTTTTTTTTTTTTTTTTTTTTTTTTTTTTTTTTTTTTTTTTATTAATGTTATGATAGATTACAACCTTGTGAGATTTCAGTTGTACATTTTTGTTAGTCATGTTGTGGGTACACCACTTCCCCCTCCGTACCCTCCCCCCACCCCCCCTTTTCCCTGGTAACCACCAATCAGATCTCCTTCTCAATATACTAATTTCCACCTATGAGTGGAGTCATATAGAGTTCGTCTTTCTCTGACTGACTTATTTCGCTTAACATAATACCCTCGAGGTCCATCCACATTGTTGTGAATGGGCCAATTTCGTCTTTTTTTATGGCTGAGTAGTATTCCATTGTGTATATATACCACATCTTCTTTATCCAATCATTAGTTTCTGGGCATGTAGGCTGGTTCCACGTCTTGGCTATTGTAAATAATGCTGCAATGAACATAGGGGTGCAACGGACTCTTGAGATATCTGATATCAGGTTCTTAGGATAGATACCCAGTAATGGGATGGCTGGGTCATAGGGTATTTCTATTTTTAACTTTTTGAGAAATCTCCATACTGTTTTCCATAGTGGCTGTACCAGTTTGCATTCCCACCAACAGTGTATGAGGGTTCCTCTTTCTCCACAACCCCTCCAACATTTGTCGTTCTTGGTTTTGGATGTTTTTGCCAATCTAACGGGGGTAAGGTGATATCTTAGTGTAGTTTTGATTTGCATTTCCCTGATGATTAGCGATGATGAACATCTTTTCATGTGTCTATTGGCCATATTCATATCTTCTTTTGAGAAATGTCTGTTCATGTCCTCTGCCCATTTTTTGATCGGGTTGTTTGTTTTTTTGTTGTTAAGCAGTGTGAGTTCTTTGTATATTATGGAGATTAACCCTTTGTCGGATAAGTGGCTTGTAAATATTTTTTCCCAATTAGTGAGCTGTTTTTTTGTTTCAATCCTGTTTTCCCTTGCCTTGAAGAAGCTCTTTAGTCTGATGAAGTCCCATTTGTTTATTCTTTCTATTGTTTCCCTCAACTGAGGAGTTACAGTGTCTGAAAAGATTCTTTTGAAACTGATGTCAAAGAGTGTACTGCCTATATTCTCTTCCAAAAGACTTATTGTCTCAGGCCTAATCTTTAGGTCTTTGATCCATTTTGAGTTTATTTTGGTGTGTGGAGAAAAAGAATGGTCAATTTTCAATCTTTTGCATGTGGCTGTCCAGTTTTCCCAGCACCATTTGTTGAAGAGACTTTCTTTTCTCCATTGTAGGCCCTCTGCTCCTTTGTCGAAGATTAGCTGTCCATAGATGTGTGGTTTTATCTCTGGGCTTTCAATTCTGTTCCATTGATCTGTGGACCTGTTTTTGTACCAGTACCATGCTGTTTTGATCACTGTAGCTTTGTAGTATGTTTTGAAATCGGGGATTGTGATTCCGCCGGCTTTGTTTTTCTTGCTCAGGATTGCTTTAGCAATTCGCGGTCTTTTGTTGCCCCATATGAATTTTAGGATTGTTTGTTCAATTTCTGTGAAGAATGTTCTTGGGATTCTGATTGGGATAGCATTGAATCTGTATATTGCTTTAGGTAGTATGGACATTTTAACTATGTTTATTCTTCCGATCCATGTGCAAGGGATGTCTTTCCATCTCTTTATGTCATCGCCTATTTCTTTCAAGAGAGTCTTGTAGTTTTCATTGTATAGATCCTTCACTTCCTTGGTTAAGTTTATCCCAAGGTATTTTATTCTTTTCGTTGCTATTGTGAATGGGATAGAGTTCTTGAGTTCTTTTTCTGTTAGTTTATTGTTAGTGTATAGAAATGCTACTGATTTATGCACGTTAATTTTATACCCTGCTACTTTGCTGTAGTTGTTGATTATTTCTAATAGTTTTTCTGTGGATTCTTTGGGGTTTTCTATGTATAAGATCATGTCGTCTGCAAACAACGAGAGTTTTACTTCTTCGTTACCTATTTGGATTCCTTTTATTTCTTTTTCCTGCCGAATTGCTCTGGCCAGCACCTCCAGAACTATGTTGAATAGGAGTGGTGAAAGTGGGCACCCTTGTCTTGTTCCTGTCCTCAGAGGGATGGCTTTCAGCTTTTGTCCATTGAGTATGATGTTGGCTGTGGGTCTATCATATATGGCCTTTATTATGTTGAGGTACTTTCCTTCTATACCCATTTTACTGAGGGTTTTTATCATAAATGGGTGTTGGATCTTGTCGAATGCTTTCTCTGCATCTATTGAGATGATCATGTGGTTTTTGGTTTTCATTTTGTTAATGTAGTGTATCACGTTGATTGACTTGCGGATGTTGAACCATCCCTGTGTCCCTGGTATAAATCCCACTTGATCATGGTGTATAATCTTTTTGATGTATTGCTGTAATCGGTTTGCCAAAATTTTGTTGAGGATTTTTGCATCTATGTTCATCAGTGATATCGGCCTGTAGTTCTCCTTCTTTGTGTTGTCCTTGTCAGGTTTGGGGATCAGAGTGATGTTGGCTTCATAGAATGTGTTAGGGAGTTCTCCATCTTTCTCAATTTTCTGGAACAGTTTGAGGAGAATAGGTATTAAGTCTTCTTTGAATGTTTGGTAGAATTCTCCAGAGAAGCCGTCTGGTCCTGGACTCTTGTTTTTGGGGAGGTTTTTGATTACCGTTTCTATTTCCTTACTTGTGATTGGTCTATTCAGATTCTCCATTTCTTCCTGATTCAGTTTGGGGAGATTGTAGGAGTCTAGGAATTTGTCCATTTCTTCCAGGTTGTTCAATTTGTTGGCATATAGTTTTTCATAGTATTCTCTTATGATCTCTTGTATTTCATTGGTATCTGTTGTGATTTCTCCTCTGTCATTCCTGATTTTATTAATTTGCGATTTCTCTCTTCTTTTCTTGGTGAGTCTGGCTAGGGGTTTGTCAATTTTGTTAATTCTTTCGAAGAACCAACTCTTTGTTTCATTGATCCTTTCTATTGTCTTTTTTGTTTCAATATCGTTTATTTCTGCTCTTATTTTTATTATTTCCCTCCTTCTACTGACTCTGGGCCTTGTTTGTTCTTCTTTTTCTAGTTCTGTTAGGTGTCGTTTGAGGTTGCTTACGTGAGCTTTTTCTTGTTTAGTGAGGTGAGCCTGTATTGCGATGAATTTCCCTCTTAGGACTGCTTTTGCTGCATCCCAAATGATTTGGTATGTCGTGTTCTCATTTTCATTTGTCTCCAGATAATATTTGATTTCTTCTTTAATTTCTTCAATGATCCATTGTTTGTTGAGAAGCGTGTTGTTTAGTCTCCACATTTTTGCACCTTTCTCTGCTTTTTTCTTGTAGTTGATTTCTAGTTTAATAGCGTTATGATCAGAAAAGATGCTTGATATTATTTCAACTCTCTTGTATTTATTGATGTTTGCTTTGGTTCCCAAAATATGGTCAATCCTTGAGAATGTTCCATGTGCACTTGAGAAGAATGTGTAACCTGCTGTTTTTGGATGAAGTGTTCTATATATATCTATTAAGTCCATCTGGTCTAATTTTTCATTTAATTCTATTATTTCCTTGTTGATTTTCTGTCTGGATGTTCTGTCCATTGGTGTTAATGGTGTGTTGAGGTCCCCTACTATTATTGTATTGTTGTTGATGTCTTCTTTTAGATCTATTAAGAGTTGCTTTACAAATTTTGGTGCTCCTGTGTTGGGTGCGTATATATTTATAAGTGTTATGTCTTCTTGGTGGAGAGTCCCTTTTATCATTATATACTGTCCCTCTTTGTCTTTCTTTATCTGTTTTGCTTTGAAATCTACCTTGTCTGATATTAGTATAGCGACACCTGCTTTCTTTTGTTCATTATTAGCTTGGAGTATTGTTCTCCATCCCTTCACTCTGAGTCTGTGTTTGTCTTTGGGGCTGAGGTGTGTTTCCTGGAGGCAGCATATTGTTGGATCTTGTTCTTTGATCCATCCTGCCACTCTGTGTCTTTTGATTGGGGAGTTCAATCCGTTTACATTTAGAGTGATTATTGAGACGTGGTGGCCTACCACTACCATTTTGTGTCTTGTTTTCCGGTTTTCTTCAGTTTCCTTTGTTTCTCGTCCCATGGTTTAATCTGTTCTGATGTAGAGCTGCTACTCTCTGTTGTTGTCCTTCTACTTATCTCCTCTGCTCTTGGTTTTGTAGTCCCTTTCCTTTTTTGGATTTTTCAGGAATGAGGGTTTTCCTGAGGATTTCCTGAAGAGGAGGTTTTGTGGCAATGAACTCCCTTAATTTTTGTTTATCTGGGAAAGTTTTTATTTCTCCATCGTATTTGAAGGATATTTTCGCTGGGTAGAGAATTCTCGGCTGTAGGTTTTTGTCCTTCAGATTTTTGAATATATCATTCCACTCTCTTCTAGCCTGTAAAGTTTCTGCTGAGAAATCTGCTGATAGCCTGATGGGGGTTCCTTTGTAGGTTAGTTTCTTTTGCCTGGCTGTCCTTAATATTTTCTCCTTGTCGTTGACTTTTGCTAGCTTCACTACTATATGGCGTGGAGTTGGTCTTCTTGCATTGATAAAGTTTGGAGATCTATTGGCTTCTGTCACCTGAAGATCCATCTCCCTCACCAGATTTGGGAAGTTCTCAGCCATTATTTCTTTGAATAGGTTTTCTGCCCCTTTCTCCTTCTCTTCTCCCTCTGGTATACCTATAATCCTTACGTTGCATCTCCTAATTGTGTCTGATAATTCTCGGAGAGTTTCTTCATTTCTTTTAAGTCTTGCTTCTCTCTCCTCCTCTGCCTGCAACAATTCTATATTGCCATCTTCCAAATTGCTAATTCTTTCCTCCATATTATCGGCCCTACTGTTCAGAGCATCTAGATTTTTCTTAATCTCCTCTATTGTGTTCTTCATTTCCAGTATTTCTGTTTGGTTCTTCTTTATCGTATCAAACTCTTTTGTGACATAGCTCCTGAACTCGTTGAGTTGTCGGTCAGAATTCTCTCTTAACTCAGTGAGTATTTTAATGATGGCTGTTTTGAAGTCATCATCATTTAGGTTATATATCTCATTTTCTTTGGGATTGTTTTCTGTGTATTTGTTACTTTCTTTCTGTTCTGGAGATTTGATGTATTTTTTCATATTGCTTGATGATGTTGATTTGTGCCTCCGCATGGAGATAGAGTTTAGTTGCTCCTTTCACTTGTTTCAGCTGCTGCGGTGGGGGGAGCAGCTGTTTATACTTCACCAACCAGGAACCCTGTCCGTAGTTGCTAACTGGGCCTGGGCCCCTCTTCGTAGCCACAGTGGCCCTTTGGATTCCCTCCTCTGCCGTGGGGGCCGTCACGGGGGGCTTCAGACTGCAGGTGCCTACTGTTGTTGCCCACCTAGATGCGCTCTCTCCTTGGGGTCTGCAACGGTGTTATGGGCTTTTCCAGCGGCCAGGGGTGGGATCACTTTTATTTGTCGCTCGGTTGCTGTCGGCACCCACCAAATCTCACTTGTCCTCTATGGGTCGCAGGAGAGCTATTGGCATCTTCTACAGTCTGTGGTTAGTACACCTAGCTATGCTGCTTTTGCCCTGGGGTCTTCCAGCCTTGTGGCTGGCGGCTGGGTGCCTTCTACTGGTGCTGTGCCGAGGCTTTCCCTAAGGCTTCTGTGAGCCTGTAGGGTTTCCCCCTAGGCTACTAAGCTGGGTCTCTGGAACTCTCTCCAGCCCCAGTCCTCTCCGAGATCTCCGGCAATCCCTAGCCTCACCTGGTGGGCAACGGCAGCTGGGGGTCGCCCCGCCCTCTGGGCTTCTCTCCGGGCCTCTGCCGGGAGCTCTGAATGCTCAGCGTGGCCCCTCTGCTACCGGCAGACAGAGAGTTTTGTCTGCTGCCCAGGCGGAGCTCCGGCGCTTCTCCACCGGATCGCCGGACCCGCCTTTGAAAGTTCCCCCGCCCCGGTCCTCTCCGAGATCTCCGGCAATCCCTAGTCCCACGGGGCGGGCAACGGCAGCTGGGGGTCGCCCCGCCCTCTGGGCTTCTCTCCGGGCCTCTGCCGGGAGCTCTGAATGCTCAGCGTGGCCCCTCTGCTACCGGCAGACAGAGAGTTTTGTCTGCTGCCCGGGCGGAGCTCCGGCGCTTCTCCACCGGATCGCCGGACCCGCCTTTGAAAGTTCCCCCGCCCCGGTCCTCTCCGAGATCTCCGGCAATCCCTAGTCCCACGGGGCGGGCAACGGCAGCTGGGGGTCGCCCCGCCCTCTGGGCTTCTGTCCGGGCTTGTGCCGGGAGCCCTGAGTGCTCAGCGTGGCCCCTCTGCTACCGGCAGACAGGGAGTTTTGTCTGCTGCCTGGGGGAGCTCCGGCACTTCCCCTCCGGGTCGCCGATCCGGCCTTTGAAAATTCCCCCGCCCCGGTCCTCTCCGAGATCTCCGGCAATCCCTAGTCCCACGGGGCGGGCAACGGCAGCTGGGGGTCGCCCCGCCCTCTGGGCTTCTGACCGGGCCTCTGCCGGGAGCTCTGAATGCTCAGCGTGGCCCCTCTGCTACCGGCAGACAGAGAGTTTTGTCTGCTGCCTGGCGGAGCTCTGGCGCTTCCCCACCGGGTCGCCGGACCCGCCTTTGAAAGATCCCCCGCCCCGGTCCTCTCCGAGATCTCCGGCAATCCCTAGTCCCACGGGGCGGGCAACGGCAGCTGGGAGACCTCCGTGCCCACCGTGTCTCTCTCTGGGACCCTCCGGGCGCCCCGAGCACCAGGCCGGGTCTCCCCGCCAATGGCGGGGAGAGACTCTCCCCGCGGGCTCAGGTGTGCAACTCCAAAGTTTCCCTCTGCGTTTAGGAGTAATTGCGGGGGGTTTAAGTAGGGTTCTGGTCACCTGTTTCCACCGTCGCTCCTCTGTTGTGTTCTCGCTCCTGCCCTAGATGTGTGTGGATCCTCTGGGGGCGTCCGTTGGAAGAAAGCCGCTTGCGGGTACTAGGCTGCCCGTCGGGGTCGGAGAGTTTTCACCTATTTCCACATCCTCCCGGAGGAAAGTCCGTCCACCTTCCGATGTATAGTCGCGTGGGTGTCTCAGACGTCCTGAGATGCTGTCTGGATATCCTTTGTCAAGCGATAAGTGTCCAAGTAATTGTAGACTCGAAGGGCGAGAGACAAAGAGGACTACTCACGGCGCCATCTTGGAAGCCAGCCGAGAAAGAGCTCGCTTTCAACGGTGCTCTTTCTGTGTCCTGGCAACATCTCATACAAAGGCAGCTGCTATGCCATTTCTTTTCAGCGCTTAACTCGCAGATTTGGAACTTCTGCTCCTGCCGCATTTCCACCTTGCCAAACCGGCTCAGACGAAATGTCTACATCTTCCCCTTCAGCAACGGGGACGAGGCCCAGATGACTGTGCTTCCGCATGCTTAGCAGGAGCAGACCATAGGCTTTTAACAAACCGCCATTGTGCACTGGGTCAGAGAGTGTCAGAATGCACCTATGTCAGAAAGGGCCCTTTGCTCTCAGCCGTGCCCTCCATTGCTCTAGACGTGGAAGGCACAAAGCACTGCCTCCATCCTTCAATTGGAGACAAGCCATCAATTGTCCTGCTTCCAGCTCTTTAGGAAGCTGGGAAAGTACTCGCATTCCACAGTGCTCTTACAGCAGACCGGGGAACTTCTCATACAAAGGCAGCTCAAATGGCATTTCTTCCCAGCCCTTAACTCGCAGCTTTAGGACTCCTGCTTCTGCCGCAATTCCACCTTGCCAACCCGGCTCAGACGAAATGCCTACATCTTCCCCTGAAGCCACTTGGCTGAGTCCCAAATGATTGAGCGTCCACGTGCTTAGGAGGCAATAGACTGCACGCCTTTTTCCAACCACCATTGTGCACTGCTGGAGAGAGTGTCGGAAAGCAGCTATGTCAGAAAGACCCCTTTGCTGTCAGCCGTGCCCTCCATTGCTCTAGACGTGGAAGGCACAAAGCACTGCCTCCATCTTTCAATTGGAGACAAGCCATCAATTGTCCTGCTTCCAGCTCTTTAGGAAGCTGGGAAAGCACTCGCATTCCACAGTGCTCTTACAGCGTCCTGGGAACGTCTCATACAAAGGCAGCTGAACACCGTGTCTTTTCAGCCCTTAACTCACCAATCTGCAACATCTGCTTCTGCCGCATTTCCACCTTGCCAACCCGGCTGAGACGAAACGCCTACATCTTCCCCAGAAGCAACTGTGCTCATTCCCAAATGAGTGAGCATCCACATGCTTAGGAGGCGATAAACTGCATGCCTTTTTCCCACCACCATTTTACACTGCTTAGAGAGCGTCGGAAAGCAGCTATGTCAGAAAGGCCCCTTTGCTCTCAGCCATGCCCTCCATTGCTCTCGAGGTGGAAGGCACAAGGCACTGGTTCTGGATCCACCCCTCAATGGGAGACAAACCACATCTTGTCCTGCTTGCAGCTCTTTAGGATGTGGAGAAAAAACTCCCTTTCCACAGTGCTCTTACAGCGTCCTGAGAACATCTCATACAAAGGAGGCTGAACGCCGTTTCTTTTCAGCACTTAACTCGCCAGTCTGGGCCATCTGCATCCTACACGTTTCCACCTTGCCACCCGGCTCAGACGAAATGCCTACATCTTCACCTTGAGCAATGGGGATGAGTCCCATATGATTGTGGTTCCACATGCTGAGGAGGAGAGAGACAATAGGCTTTTAACTAACCACGAAGTGCAATGGATGGGAGAGTGTCAGAAAGCAGCAATGGCAGAAAGACCCCTTTACTCTCAGCCGCACCCTCCATTGCTGTAGAGGTGGAAGGCACAAAGCACTGCCTCCATCCTTCAATGGGAGACAAGCCATAAACTGTCTTGCCTCCAGCTCTTTAGGAAGCTGAGAAAGAACTCGCTTTCCACAGTGCTGTTACAGCATACGAGGAAACTCTCCTACAGAGGCAGCTCAAATGCCATTTCTTCCCAGTGCTTAACTGGCCGCTTTAGGACTTCCGCTTTTGCCACAGTTCCACCTTGCCAACCCGGCTCAGACGAAATGTCTACATCTTCCCCTTCAGCAACGGGGGCGAAGCCCACATGATTGTGCTTCCACATGCTTAGCAGGAGCAGACAATAGGCGTTTTACAAACCGCCATTGTGCACTGGGTCAGAGAGTGTCAGAATGCACCTATGTCAGAAAGGGCCCTTTGCTCTCAGCCGTGCCCTCCATTGCTCTAGAGGTGGAAGGCACAAAGCACTGCCTCCATCCTTCAATTGGAGACAAGCCATCAACTGTCTTGCCTCCAGCTCTTTAGGAAGCTGACAAACAACTCGCTATCCACAGTCCTGTTACAGCAGACCGGGGAACTTCTCATACAAAGGCAGCTCAAATGGCATTTCTTCCCAGCCCTTAGCTTGCAGCTTTGGGACTCCTGCTTCTGCCGCAATTCCACCTTGCCAACCCGGCTCAGACGAAATGCCTACATCTTCCCCTGAAGCAACTGGGCTGAGTCCCAAATGATTGAGCGTCCACGTGCTTAGGAGGCTAGAGACTGCACGCCTTTTTCCAACCACCATTGTGCACTGCTGGAGAGAGTGTCGGAAAGCAGCTATGTCGGAAAGACCCCTTTGCTCTCAGCCGTGCCCTTCATTGCTCTAGACGTGGAATGCACAATGCACTGGCTCCCCCCCTCAAGGGGCGAAAAGCCACAGACAGTCTTCCTTCCATCTCTTTAGGAAGCTGAGAAAGAGCTCGCTTTCAACGGTGCTCTTTCTGTGTCCTGGCAACATCTCATACAAAGGCAGCTGCTATGCCATTTCTTTTCAGCGCTTAACTCGCAGATTTGGAACTTCTGCTCCTGCCGCATTTCCACCTTGCCAGACCGGCTCAGACGAAATGTCTACATCTTCCCCTTCAGCAACGGGGACGAGGCCCAGATGACTGTGCTTCCGCATGCTTAGCAGGAGCAGACCATAGGCTTTTAACAAACCGCCATTGTGCACTGGGTCAGAGAGTGTCAGAATGCACCTATGTCAGAAAGGGCCCTTTGCTCTCAGCCGTGCCCTCCATTGCTCTAGACGTGGAAGGCACAAAGCACTGCCTCCATCCTTCAATTGGAGACAAGCCATCAATTGTCCTGCTTCCAGCTCTTTAGGAAGCTGGGAAAGTACTCGCATTCCACAGTGCTCTTACAGCAGACCGGGGAACTTCTCATACAAAGGCAGCTCAAATGGCATTTCTTCCCAGCCCTTAACTCGCAGCTTTAGGACTCCTGCTTCTGCCGCAATTCCACCTTGCCAACCCGGCTCAGACGAAATGCCTACATCTTCCCCTGAAGCCACTGGGCTGAGTCCCAAATGATTGAGCGTCCACGTGCTTAGGAGGCAATAGACTGCACGCCTTTTTCCAACCACCATTGTGCACTGCTGGAGAGAGTGTCGGAAAGCAGCTATGTCAGAAAGACCCCTTTGCTCTCAGCCGTGCCCTCCATTGCTCTAGACGTGGAAGGCACAATGCACTGCCTCCATCTTTCAATTGGAGACAAGCCATCAATTGTCCTGCTTCCAGCTCTTTAGGAAGCTGGGAAAGCACTCGCATTCCACAGTGCTCTTACAGCGTCCTGGGAACGTCTCATACAAAGGCAGCTGAACACCGTGTCTTTTCAGCCCTTAACTCACCAATCTGCAACATCTGCTTCTGCCGCATTTCCACCTTGCCAACCCGGCTCAGACGAAACGCCTACATCTTCCCCAGAAGCAACTGTGCTCATTCCCAAATGAGTGAGCATCCACATGCTTAGGAGGCGATAAACTGCATGCCTTTTTCCCACCACCATTTTACACTGCTTAGAGATTGTCGGAAAGCAGCTATGTCAGAAAGGCCCCTTTGCTCTCAGCCATGCCCTCCATTGCTCTCGAGGTGGAAGGCACAAGGCACTGGTTCTGGATCCACCCCTCAATGGGAGACAAACCACATCTTGTCCTGCTTGCAGCTCTTTAGGATGTGGAGAAAAAACTCCCTTTCCACAGTGCTCTTACAGCGTCCTGAGAACATCTCATACAAAGGAGGCTGAACGCCGTTTCTTTTCAGCACTTAACTCGCCAGTCTGGGCCATCTGCATCCTACACGTTTCCACCTTGCCACCCGGCTCAGACGAAATGCCTACATCTTCACCTTGAGCAATGGGGATGAGTCCCATATGATTGTGGTTCCACATGCTGAGGAGGAGAGAGACAATAGGCTTTTAACTAACCACGAAGTGCAATGGATGGGAGAGTGTCAGAAAGCAGCAATGGCAGAAAGACCCCTTTACTCTCAGCCGCACCCTCCATTGCTGTAGAGGTGGAAGGCACAAAGCACTGCCTCCATCCTTCAATGGGAGACAAGCCATAAACTGTCTTGCCTCCAGCTCTTTAGGAAGCTGAGAAAGAACTCGCTTTCCACAGTGCTGTTACAGCATACGAGGAAACTCTCCTACAGAGGCAGCTCAAATGCCATTTCTTCCCAGTGCTTAACTGGCCGCTTTAGGACTTCCGCTTTTGCCACAGTTCCACCTTGCCAACCCGGCTCAGACGAAATGTCTACATCTTCCCCTTCAGCAACGGGGGCGAAGCCCACATGATTGTGCTTCCACATGCTTAGCAGGAGCAGACAATAGGCGTTTTACAAACCGCCATTGTGCACTGGGTCAGAGAGTGTCAGAATGCACCTATGTCAGAAAGGGCCCTTTGCTCTCAGCCGTGCCCTCCATTGCTCTAGAGGTGGAAGGCACAAAGCACTGCCTCCATCCTTCAATTGGAGACAAGCCATCAACTGTCTTGCCTCCAGCTCTTTAGGAAGCTGACAAACAACTCGCTTTCCACAGTCCTGTTACAGCAGACCGGGGAACTTCTCATACAAAGGCAGCTCAAATGGCATTTCTTCCCAGCCCTTAACTCGCAGCTTTGGGACTCCTGCTTCTGCCGCAATTCCACCTTGCCAAGCCGGCTCAGACGAAATGCCTACATCTTCCCCTGAAGCAACTGGGCTGAGTCCCAAATGATTGAGCGTCCACGTGCTTAGGAGGCAATAGACTGCACGCCTTTTTCCAACCACCATTGTGCACTGCTGGAGAGAGTGTCGGAAAGCAGCTATGTCGGAAAGACCCCTTTGCTCTCAGCCGTGCCCTTCATTGCTCTAGACGTGGAATGCACAATGCACTGGCTCCCCCCCTCAAGGGGCGAAAAGCCACAGACAGTCTTCCTTCCATCTCTTTAGGAAGCTGAGAAAGAGCTCGCTTTCAACCGTGCTCTTTCTGTGTCCTGGCAACATCTCATACAAAGGCAGCTGCTATGCCATTTCTTTTCAGCGCTTAACTCGCAGATTTGGAACTTCTGCTCCTGCCGCATTTCCACCTTGCCAGACCGGCTCAGACGAAATGTCTACATCTTCCCCTTCAGCAACGGGGACGAGGCCCAGATGACTGTGCTTCCGCATGCTTAGCAGGAGCAGACCATAGGCTTTTAACAAACCGCCATTGTGCACTGGGTCAGAGAGTGTCAGAATGCACCTATGTCAGAAAGGGCCCTTTGCTCTCAGCCGTGCCCTCCATTGCTCTAGACGTGGAAGGCACAAAGCACTGCCTCCATCCTTCAATTGGAGACAAGCCATCAATTGTCCTGCTTCCAGCTCTTTAGGAAGCTGGGAAAGCACTCGCATTCCACAGTGCTCTTACAGCGTCCTGGGAACGTCTCATACAAAGGCAGCTGAACACCGTGTCTTTTCAGCCCTTAACTCACCAATCTGCAACATCTGCTTCTGCCGCATTTCCACCTTGCCAACCCGGCTCAGACGAAACGCCTACATCTTCCCCAGAAGCAACTGTGCTCCTTCCCAAATGAGTGAGCATCCACATGCTTAGGAGGCGATAAACTGCATGCCTTTTTCCCACCACCATTTTACACTGCTTAGAGAGCGTCGGAAAGCAGCTATGTCAGAAAGGCCCCTTTGCTCTCAGCCATGCCCTCCATTGCTCTCGAGGTGGAAGGCACAAGGCACTGGTTCTGGATCCACCCCTCAATGGGAGACAAACCACATCTTGTCCTGCTTCCAGCTCTTTAGGATGTGGAGAAAAATCTCCCTTTCCACAGTGCTCTTACAGCGTCCTGAGAACATCTCATACAAAGGAGGCTGAACGCCGTTTCTTTTCAGCACTTAACTCGCCAGTCTGGGCCATCTGCATCCTACACGTTTCCACCTTGCCACCCGGCTCAGACGAAATGCCTACATCTTCACCTTGAGCAATGGGGATGAGGCCCATATGATTGTGGTTCCACATGCTGAGAAGGAGAGAGACAATAGGCTTTTAACTAACCACGAAGTGCAATGGTTGGGAGAGTGTCAGAAAGCACCAATGGCAGAAAGACCCCTTTACTCTCAGCCGCGCCCTCCATTGCTGTAGAGGTGGAAGGCACAAAGCACTGCCTCCATCCTTCAATGGGAGACAAGCCATAAACTGTCTTGCCTCCAGCTCTTTAGGAAGGTGAGAAAGAACTCGCTTTCCACAGCGCTGTTACAGCATACGAGGAAACTCTCCTACAGAGGCAGCTCAAATGCCATTTCTTCCCAGTGCTTAACTGGCCGCTTTAGGACTTCCGCTTTTGCCACAGTTCCACCTTGCCAACCCGGCTCAGACGAAATGTCTACATCTTCCCCTTCAGCAACGGGGGCGAAGCCCACATGATTGTGCTTCCACATGCTTAGCAGGAGCAGACAATAGGCGTTTTACAAACCGCCATTGTGCACTGGGTCAGAGAGTGTCAGAATGCACCTATGTCAGAAAGGGCCCTTTGCTCTCAGCCGTGCCCTCCATTGCTCTAGAGGTGGAAGGCACAAAGCACTGCCTCCATGCTTCAATTGGAGACAAGCCATCAACTGTCTTGCCTCCAGCTCTTTAGGAAGCTGACAAACAACTCGCTATCCACAGTCCTGTTACAGCAGACCGGGGAACTTCTCATACAAAGGCAGCTCAAATGGCATTTCTTCCCAGCCCTTAGCTTGGAGCTTTGGGACTCCTGCTTCTGCCGCAATTCCACCTTGCCAACCCGGCTCAGACGAAATGCCTACATCTTCCCCTGAAGCAACTGGGCTGAGTCCCAAATGATTGAGCGTCCACGTGCTTAGGAGGCTAGAGACTGCACGCCTTTTTCCAACCACCATTGTGCACTGCTGGAGAGAGTGTCGGAAAGCAGCTATGTCGGAAAGACCCCTTTGCTCTCAGCCGTGCCCTTCATTGCTCTAGACGTGGAATGCACAATGCACTGACTCCCCCTCTCAAGGGGCGTCAAGCCACAGACCTTCTTCCTTCCATCTCTTTCGGAAGCTGAGAAAGAGCTCGCTTTCAACGGTGCTCTTTCTGTGTCCTGGCAACATCTCATACAAAGGCAGCTGCTATGCCATTTCTTTTCAGCGCTTAACTCGCAGATTTGGAACTTCTGCTCCTGCCGCATTTCCACCTTGCCAAACCGGCTCAGACGAAATGTCTACATCTTCCCCTTCAGCAACGGGGACGAGGCCCAGATGACTGTGCTTCCGCATGCTTAGCAGGAGCAGACCATAGGCTTTTAACAAACCGCCATTGTGCACTGGGTCAGAGAGTGTCAGAATGCACCTATGTCAGAAAGGGCCCTTTGCTCTCAGCCGTGCCCTCCATTGCTCTAGACGTGGAAGGCACAAAGCACTGCCTCCATCCTTCAATTGGAGACAAGCCATCAATTGTCCTGCTTCCAGCTCTTTAGGAAGCTGGGAAAGCACTCGCATTCCACAGTGCTCTTACAGCGTCCTGGGAACGTCTCATACAAAGACAGCTGAACACCGTGTCTTTTCAGCCCTTAACTCACCAATCTGCAACATCTGCTTCTGCCGCATTTCCACCTTGCCAACCCGGCTCAGACGAAACGCCTACATCTTCCCCAGAAGCAACTGTGCTCATTCCCAAATGAGTGAGCATCCACATGCTTAGGAGGCGATAAACTGCATGCCTTTTTCCCACCACCATTTTACACTGCTTAGAGAGCGTCGGAAAGCAGCTATGTCAGAAAGGCCCCTTTGCTCTCAGCCATGCCCTCCATTGCTCTCGAGGTGGAAGGCACAAGGCACTGGTTCTGGATCCACCCCTCAATGGGAGACAAACCACATCTTGTCCTGCTTGCAGCTCTTTAGGATGTGGAGAAAAATCTCCCTTTCCACAGTGCTCTTACAGCGTCCTGAGAACATCTCATACAAAGGAGGCTGAACGCCGTTTCTTTTCAGCACTTAACTCGCCAGTCTGGGCCATCTGCATCCTACACGTTTCCACCTTGCCACCCGGCTCAGACGAAATGCCTACATCTTCACCTTGAGCAATGGGGATGAGGCCCATATGATTGTGGTTCCACATGCTGAGGAGGAGAGAGACAATAGGCTTTTAACTAACCACGAAGTGCAATGGTTGGGAGAGTGTCAGAAAGCACCAAAGGCAGAAAGACCCCTTTACTCTCAGCCGCGCCCTCCATTGCTGTAGAGGTGGAAGGCACAAAGCACTGCCTCCATCCTTCAATGGGAGACAATCCATAAACTGTCTTGAGTCCAGCTCTTTAGGAAGCTGAGAAAGAACTCGCTTTCCACAGCGCTGTTACAGCATACGAGGAGACTCTCCTACAGAGGCAGCTCAAACGCCATTTCTTCCCAGTGCTTAACTGGCCGCTTTAGGACTTCCGCTTCTGCCACAGTTCCACCTTGCCAACCCGGCTCAGACGAAATGCCTACATCTTCCCCTTCAGCAACGGGGGCGAAGCCCACATGATTGTGCTTCCACATGCTTAGCAGGAGCAGACAATAGGCTTTTTACAAACCGCCATTGTGCACTGGGTCAGAGAGTGTCAGAATGCACCTATGTCAGAAAGGGCCCTTTGCTCTCAGCCGTGCCCTCCATTGCTCTAGAGGTGGAAGGCACAAAGCACTGCCTCCATCCTTCAATTGGAGACAAGCCATCAACTGTCTTGCCTCCAGCTCTTTAGGAAGCTGACAAACAACTCGCTTTCCACAGTCCTGTTACAGCACACCGGGGAACTTCTCATACAAAGGCAGCTCAAATGGCATTTCTTCCCAGCCCTTAACTCGCAGCTTTAGGACTCCTGCTTCTGCCGCAATTCCACCTTGCCAACCCGGCTCAGAAGAAATGCCTACATCTTCCCCTGAAGCCACTGGGCTGAGTCCCAAATGATTGAGCGTCCACGTGCTTAGGAGGCAATAGACTGCACGCCTTTTTCCAACCACCATTGTGCACTGCTGGAGAGAGTGTCGGAAAGCAGCTATGTCAGAAAGACCCCTTTGCTCTCAGCCGTGCCCTTCATTGCTCTAGACGTGGAATGCACAATGCACTGGCTCCCCCTCTCAAGGGGCGTCAAGCCACAGACCTTCTTCCTTCCATCTCTTTAGGAAGCTGAGAAAGAGCTCGCTTTCAACGGTGCTCTTTCTGTGTCCTGGCAACATCTCATACAAAGGCAGCTGCTATGCCATTTCTTTTCAGCGCTTAACTCGCAGATTTGGAACTTCTGCTCCTGCCGCATTTCCACCTTGCCAAACCGGCTCAGACGAAATGTCTACATCTTCCCCTTCAGCAACGGGGACGAGGCCCAGATGACTGTGCTTCCGCATGCTTAGCAGGAGCAGACCATAGGCTTTTAACAAACCGCCATTGTGCACTGGGTCAGAGAGTGTCAGAATGCACCTATGTCAGAAAGGGCCCTTTGCTCTCAGCCGTGCCCTCCATTGCTCTAGACGTGGAAGGCACAAAGCACTGCTTCCATCTTTCAATTGGAGACAAGCCATCAATTGTCCTGCTTCCAGCTCTTTAGGAAGCTGGGAAAGCACTCGCATTCCACAGTGCTCTTACAGCGTCCTGGGAACGTCTCATACAAAGGCAGCTGAACACCGTGTCTTTTCAGCCCTTAACTCACCAATCTGCAACATCTGCTTCTGCCGCATTTCCACCTTGCCAACCCGGCTCAGACGAAACGCCTACATCTTCCCCAGAAGCAACTGTGCTCATTCCCAAATGAGTGAGCATCCACATGCTTAGGAGGCGATAAACTGCATGCCTTTTTCCCACCACCATTTTACACTGCTTAGAGAGCGTCGGAAAGCAGCTATGTCAGAAAGGCCCCTTTGCTCTCAGCCATGCCCTCCATTGCTCTCGAGGTGGAAGGCACAAGGCACTGGTTCTGGATCCACCCCTCAATGGGAGACAAACCACATCTTGTCCTGCTTCCAGCTCTTTAGGATGTGGAGAAAAATCTCCCTTTCCACAGTGCTCTTACAGCGTCCTGAGAACATCTCATACAAAGGAGGCTGAACGCCGTTTCTTTTCAGCACTTAACTCGCCAGTCTGGGCCATCTGCATCCTACACGTTTCCACCTTGCCACCCGGCTCAGACGAAATGCCTACATCTTCACCTTGAGCAATGGGGATGAGGCCCATATGATTGTGGTTCCACATGCTGAGGAGGAGAGAGACAATAGGCTTTTAACTAACCACGAAGTGCAATGGTTGGGAGAGTGTCAGAAAGCACCAATGGCAGAAAGACCCCTTTACTCTCAGCCGCGCCCTCCATTGCTGTAGAGGTGGAAGGCACAAAGCACTGCCTCCATCCTTCAATGGGAGACAAGCCATAAACTGTCTTGCCTCCAGCTCTTTAGGAAGCTGAGAAAGAACTCGCTTTCCACAGTGCTGTTACAGCATACGAGGAAACTCTCCTACAGAGGCAGCTCAAATGCCATTTCTTCCCAGTGCTTAACTGGCCGCTTTAGGACTTCCGCTTTTGCCACAGTTCCACCTTGCCAACCCGGCTCAGACGAAATGTCTACATCTTCCCCTTCAGCAACGGGGGCGAAGCCCACATGATTGTGCTTCCACATGCTTAGCAGGAGCAGACAATAGGCGTTTTACAAACCGCCATTGTGCACTGGGTCAGAGAGTGTCAGAATGCACCTATGTCAGAAAGGGCCCTTTGCTCTCAGCCGTGCCCTCCATTGCTCTAGAGGTGGAAGGCACAAAGCACTGCCTCCATGCTTCAATTGGAGACAAGCCATCAACTGTCTTGCCTCCAGCTCTTTAGGAAGCTGACAAACAACTCGCTATCCACAGTCCTGTTACAGCAGACCGGGGAACTTCTCATACAAAGGCAGCTCAAATGGCATTTCTTCCCAGCCCTTAGCTTGCAGCTTTGGGACTCCTGCTTCTGCCGCAATTCCACCTTGCCAACCCGGCTCAGACGAAATGCCTACATCTTCCCCTGAAGCCACTGGGCTGAGTCCCAAATGATTGAGCGTCCACGTGCTTAGGAGGCAATAGACTGCACGCCTTTTTCCAACCACCATTGTGCACTGCTGGAGAGAGTGTCGGAAAGCAGCTATGTCAGAAAGACCCCTTTGCTCTCAGCCGTGCCCTTCATTGCTCTAGACGTGGAATGCACAATGCACTGGCTCCCCCTCTCAAGGGGCGTCAAGCCACAGACCTTCTTCCTTCCATCTCTTTAGGAAGCTGAGAAAGAGCTCGCTTTCAACGGTGCTCTTTCTGTGTCCTGGCAACATCTCATACAAAGGCAGCTGCTATGCCATTTCTTTTCAGCGCTTAACTCGCAGATTTGGAACTTCTGCTCCTGCCGCATTTCCACCTTGCCAAACCGGCTCAGACGAAATGTCTACATCTTCCCCTTCAGCAACGGGGACGAGGCCCAGATGACTGTGCTTCCGCATGCTTAGCAGGAGCAGACAATAGGCTTTTAACAAACCGCCATTGTGCACTGGGTCAGAGAGTGTCAGAATGCACCTATGTCAGAAAGGGCCCTTTGCTCTCAGCCGTGCCCTCCATTGCTCTAGACGTGGAAGGCACAAAGCACTGCTTCCATCTTTCAATTGGAGACAAGCCATCAATTGTCCTGCTTCCAGCTCTTTAGGAAGCTGGGAAAGCACTCGCATTCCACAGTGCTCTTACAGCGTCCTGGGAACGTCTCATACAAAGGCAGCTGAACACCGTGTCTTTTCAGCCCTTAACTCACCAATCTGCAACATCTGCTTCTGCCGCATTTCCACCTTGCCAACCCGGCTCAGACGAAACGCCTACATCTTCCCCAGAAGCAACTGTGCTCATTCCCAAATGAGTGAGCATCCACATGCTTAGGAGGCGATAAACTGCATGCCTTTTTCCCACCACCATTTTACACTGCTTAGAGAGCGTCGGAAAGCAGCTATGTCAGAAAGGCCCCTTTGCTCTCAGCCATGCCCTCCATTGCTCTCGAGGTGGAAGGCACAAGGCACTGGTTCTGGATCCACCCCTCAATGGGAGACAAACCACATCTTGTCCTGCTTGCAGCTCTTTAGGATGTGGAGAAAAATCTCCCTTTCCACAGTGCTCTTACAGCGTCCTGAGAACATCTCATACAAAGGAGGCTGAACGCCGTTTCTTTTCAGCACTTAACTCGCCAGTCTGGGCCATCTGCATCCTACACGTTTCCACCTTGCCACCCGGCTCAGACGAAATGCCTACATCTTCACCTTGAGCAATGGGGATGAGGCCCATATGATTGTGGTTCCACATGCTGAGGAGGAGAGAGACAATAGGCTTTTAACTAACCACGAAGTGCAATGGTTGGGAGAGTGTCAGAAAGCACCAATGGCAGAAAGACCCCTTTACTCTCAGCCGCGCCCTCCATTGCTGTAGAGGTGGAAGGCACAAAGCACTGCCTCCATCCTTCAATGGGAGACAAGCCATAAACTGTCTTGCCTCCAGCTCTTTAGGAAGCTGAGAAAGAACTCGCTTTCCACAGTGCTGTTACAGCATACGAGGAAACTCTCCTACAGAGGCAGCTCAAATGCCATTTCTTCCCAGTGCTTAACTGGCCGCTTTAGGACTTCCGCTTTTGCCACAGTTCCACCTTGCCAACCCGGCTCAGACGAAATGTCTACATCTTCCCCTTCAGCAACGGGGGCGAAGCCCACATGATTGTGCTTCCACATGCTTAGCAGGAGCAGACAATAGGCGTTTTACAAACCGCCATTGTGCACTGGGTCAGAGAGTGTCAGAATGCACCTATGTCAGAAAGGGCCCTTTGCTCTCAGCCGTGCCCTCCATTGCTCTAGAGGTGGAAGGCACAAAGCACTGCCTCCATCCTTCAATTGGAGACAAGCCATCAACTGTCTTGCCTCCAGCTCTTTAGGAAGCTGACAAACAACTCGCTTTCCACAGTCCTGTTACAGCAGACCGGGGAACTTCTCATACAAAGGCAGCTCAAATGGCATTTCTTCCCAGCCCTTAACTCGCAGCTTTGGGACTCCTGCTTCTGCCGCAATTCCACCTTGCCAACCCGGCTCAGACGAAATGCCTACATCTTCCCCTGAAGCAACTGGGCTGAGTCCCAAATGATTGAGCGTCCACGTGCTTAGGAGGCTAGAGACTGCACGCCTTTTTCCAACCACCATTGTGCACTGCTGGAGAGAGTGTCGGAAAGCAGCTATGTCGGAAAGACCCCTTTGCTCTCAGCCGTGCCCTTCATTGCTCTAGACGTGGAATGCACAATGCACTGGCTCCCCCCCTCAAGGGGCGAAAAGCCACAGACAGTCTTCCTTCCATCTCTTTAGGAAGCTGAGAAAGAGCTCGCTTTCAACCGTGCTCTTTCTGTGTCCTGGCAACATCTCATACAAAGGCAGCTGCTATGCCATTTCTTTTCAGCGCTTAACTCGCAGATTTGGAACTTCTGCTCCTGCCGCATTTCCACCTTGCCAGACCGGCTCAGACGAAATGTCTACATCTTCCCCTTCAGCAACGGGGACGAGGCCCAGATGACTGTGCTTCCGCATGCTTAGCAGGAGCAGACCATAGGCTTTTAACAAACCGCCATTGTGCACTGGGTCAGAGAGTGTCAGAATGCACCTATGTCAGAAAGGGCCCTTTGCTCTCAGCCGTGCCCTCCATTGCTCTAGACGTGGAAGGCACAAAGCACTGCCTCCATCCTTCAATTGGAGACAAGCCATCAATTGTCCTGCTTCCAGCTCTTTAGGAAGCTGGGAAAGCACTCGCATTCCACAGTGCCCTTACAGCGTCCTGGGAACGTCTCATACAAAGGCAGCTGAACACCGTGTCTTTTCAGCCCTTAACTCACCAATCTGCAACATCTGCTTCTGCCGCATTTCCACCTTGCCAACCCGGCTCAGACGAAACGCCTACATCTTCCCCAGAAGCAACTGTGCTCCTTCCCAAATGAGTGAGCATCCACATGCTTAGGAGGCGATAAACTGCATGCCTTTTTCCCACCACCATTTTACACTGCTTAGAGAGCGTCGGAAAGCAGCTATGTCAGAAAGGCCCCTTTGCTCTCAGCCATGCCCTCCATTGCTCTCGAGGTGGAAGGCACAAGGCACTGGTTCTGGATCCACCCCTCAATGGGAGACAAACCACATCTTGTCCTGCTTGCAGCTCTTTAGGATGTGGAGAAAAAACTCCCTTTCCACAGTGCTCTTACAGCGTCCTGAGAACATCTCATACAAAGGAGGCTGAACGCCGTTTCTTTTCAGCACTTAACTCGCCAGTCTGGGCCATCTGCATCCTACACGTTTCCACCTTGCCACCCGGCTCAGACGAAATGCCTACATCTTCACCTTGAGCAATGGGGATGAGGCCCATATGATTGTGGTTCCACATGCTGAGGAGGAGAGAGACAATAGGCTTTTAACTAACCACGAAGTGCAATGGTTTGGAGAGTGTCAGAAAGCACCAAAGGCAGAAAGACCCCTTTACTCTCAGCCGCGCCCTCCATTGCTGTAGAGGTGGAAGGCACAAAGCACTGCCTCCATCCTTCAATGGGAGACAATCCATAAACTGTCTTGAGTCCAGCTCTTTAGGAAGCTGAGAAAGAACTCGCTTTCCACAGCGCTGTTACAGCATACGAGGAGACTCTCCTACAGAGGCAGCTCAAATGCCATTTCTTCCCAGTGCTTAACTGGCCGCATTAGGACTTCCGCTTCTGCCACAGTTCCACCTTGCCAACCCGGCTCAGACGAAATGCCTACATCTTCCCCTTCAGCAACGGGGGCGAAGCCCACATGATTGTGCTTCCACATGCTTAGCAGGAGCAGACAATAGGCTTTTTACAAACCGCCATTGTGCACTGGGTCAGAGAGTGTCAGAATGCACCTATGTCAGAAAGGGCCCTTTGCTCTCAGCCGTGCCCTCCATTGCTCTAGAGGTGGAAGGCACAAAGCACTGCCTCCATCCTTCAATTGGAGACAAGCCATCAACTGTCTTGCCTCCAGCTCTTTAGGAAGCTGACAAACAACTCGCTTTCCACAGTCCTGTTACAGCAGACCGGGGAACTTCTCATACAAAGGCAGCTCAAATGGCATTTCTTCCCAGCCCTTAACTCGCACCTTTGGGACTCCTGCTTCTGCCGCAATTCCACCTTGCCAACCCGGCTCAGACGAAATGCCTACATCTTCCCCTGAAGCCACTGGGCTGAGTCCCAAATGATTGAGCGTCCACGTGCTTAGGAGGCAATAGACTGCACGCCTTTTTCCAACCACCATTGTGCACTGCTGGAGAGAGTGTCGGAAAGCAGCTATGTCAGAAAGACCCCTTTGCTCTCAGCCGTGCCCTTCATTGCTCTAGACGTGGAATGCACAATGCACTGGCTCCCCCTCTCAAGGGGCGTCAAGCCACAGACCTTCTTCCTTCCATCTCTTTAGGAAGCTGAGAAAGAGCTCGCTTTCAACGGTGCTCTTTCTGTGTCCTGGCAACATCTCATACAAAGGCAGCTGCTATGCCATTTCTTTTCAGCGCTTAACTCGCAGATTTGGAACTTCTGCTCCTGCCACATTTCCACCTTGCCAAACCGGCTCAGACGAAATGTCTACATCTTCCCCTTCAGCAACGGGGACGAGGCCCAGATGACTGTGCTTCCGCATGCTTAGCAGGAGCAGACCATAGGCTTTTAACAAACCGCCATTGTGCACTGGGTCAGAGAGTGTCAGAATGCACCTATGTCAGAAAGGGCCCTTTGCTCTCAGCCGTGCCCTCCATTGCTCTAGACGTGGAAGGCACAAAGCACTGCCTCCATCCTTCAATTGGAGACAAGCCATCAATTGTCCTGCTTCCAGCTCTTTAGGAAGCTGGGAAAGCACTCGCATTCCACAGTGCTCTTACAGCGTCCTGGGAACGTCTCATACGAAGGCAGCTGAACACCGTGTCTTTTCAGCCCTTAACTCACCAATCTGCAACATCTGCTTCTGCCGCATTTCCACCTTGCCAACCCGGCTCAGACGAAACGCCTACATCTTCCCCAGAAGCAACTGTGCTCCTTCCCAAATGAGTGAGCATCCACATGCTTAGGAGGCGATAAACTGCATGCCTTTTTCCCACCACCATTTTACACTGCTTAGAGAGCGTCGGAAAGCAGCTATGTCAGAAAGGCCCCTTTGCTCTCAGCCATGCCCTCCATTGCTCTCGAGGTGGAAGGCACAAGGCACTGGTTCTGGATCCACCCCTCAATGGGAGACAAACCACATCTTGTCCTGCTTGCAGCTCTTTAGGATGTGGAGAAAAATCTCCCTTTCCACAGTGCTCTTACAGCGTCCTGAGAACATCTCATACAAAGGAGGCTGAACGCCGTTTCTTTTCAGCACTTAACTCGCCAGTCTGGGCCATCTGCATCCTACACGTTTCCACCTTGCCACCCGGCTCAGACGAAATGCCTACATCTTCACCTTGAGCAATGGGGATGAGGCCCATATGATTGTGGTTCCACATGCTGAGGAGGAGAGAGACAATAGGCTTTTAACTAACCACGAAGTGCAATGGTTGGGAGAGTGTCAGAAAGCACCAAAGGCAGAAAGACCCCTTTACTCTCAGCCGCGCCCTCCATTGCTGTAGAGGTGGAAGGCACAAAGCACTGCCTCCATCCTTCAATGGGAGACAATCCATAAACTGTCTTGAGTCCAGCTCTTTAGGAAGCTGAGAAAGAACTCGCTTTCCACAGCGCTGTTACAGCATACGAGGAGACTCTCCTACAGAGGCAGCTCAAACGCCATTTCTTCCCAGTGCTTAACTGGCCGCTTTAGGACTTCCGCTTCTGCCACAGTTCCACCTTGCCAACCCGGCTCAGACGAAATGCCTACATCTTCCCCTTCAGCAATGGGGGCGAAGCCCACATGATTGTGCTTCCACATGCTTAGAAGGAGCAGACAATAGGCTTTTTACAAACCGCCATTGTGCACTGGGTCAGAGAGTGTCAGAATGCACCTATGTCAGAAAGGGCCCTTTGCTCTCAGCCGTGCCCTCCATTGCTCTAGAGGTGGAAGGCACAAAGCACTGCCTGCATCCTTCAATTGGAGACAAGCCATCAACTGTCTTGCCTCCAGCTCTTTAGGAAGCTGACAAACAACTCGCTTTCCACAGTCCTGTTACAGCACACCGGGGAACTTCTCATACAAAGGCAGCTCAAATGGCATTTCTTCCCAGCCCTTAACTCGCAGCTTTAGGACTCCTGCTTCTGCCGCAATTCCACCTTGCCAACCCGGCTCAGACGAAATGCCTACATCTTCCCCTGAAGCCACTGGGCTGAGTCCCAAATGATTGAGCGTCCACGTGCTTAGGAGGCAATAGACTGCACGCCTTTTTCCAACCACCATTGTGCACTGCTGGAGAGAGTGTCGGAAAGCAGCTATGTCAGAAAGACCCCTTTGCTCTCAGCCGTGCCCTTCATTGCTCTAGACGTGGAATGCACAATGCACTGGCTCCCCCTCTCAAGGGGCGTCAAGCCACAGACCTTCTTCCTTCCATCTCTTTAGGAAGCTGAGAAAGAGCTCGCTTTCAACGGTGCTCTTTCTGTGTCCTGGCAACATCTCATACAAAGGCAGCTGCTATGCCATTTCTTTTCAGCGCTTAACTCGCAGATTTGGAACTTCTGCTCCTGCCGCATTTCCACCTTGCCAGACCGGCTCAGACGAAATGTCTACATCTTCCCCTTCAGCAACGGGGACGAGGCCCAGATGACTGTGCTTCCGCATGCTTAGCAGGAGCAGACCATAGGCTTTTAACAAACCGCCATTGTGCACTGGGTCAGAGAGTGTCAGAATGCACCTATGTCAGAAAGGGCCCTTTGCTCTCAGCCGTGCCCTCCATTGCTCTAGACGTGGAAGGCACAAAGCACTGCTTCCATCTTTCAATTGGAGACAAGCCATCAATTGTCCTGCTTCCAGCTCTTTAGGAAGCTGGGAAAGCACTCGCATTCCACAGTTATCTTACAGCGTCCTGGGAACGTCTCATACAAAGGCAGCTGAACACCGTGTCTTTTCAGCCCTTAACTCACCAATCTGCAACATCTGCTTCTGCCGCATTTCCACCTTGCCAACCCGGCTCAGACGAAACGCCTACATCTTCCCCAGAAGCAACTGTGCTCATTCCCAAATGAGTGAGCATCCACATGCTTAGGAGGCGATAAACTGCATGCCTTTTTCCCACCACCATTTTACACTGCTTAGAGAGCGTCGGAAAGCAGCTATGTCAGAAAGGCCCCTTTGCTCTCAGCCATGCCCTCCATTGCTCTCGAGGTGGAAGGCACAAGGCACTGGTTCTGGATCCACCCCTCAATGGGAGACAAACCACATCTTGTCCTGCTTCCAGCTCTTTAGGATGTGGAGAAAAATCTCCCTTTCCACAGCGCTCTTACAGCGTCCTGAGAACATCTCATACAAAGGAGCTGAATGCCGTTTCTTTTCAGCACTTAACTCGCCAGTCTGGGCCATCTGCATCCTACACGTTTCCACCTTGCCACCCGGCTCAGACGAAATGCCTACATCTTCACCTTGAGCAATGGGGATGAGGCCCATATGATTGTGGTTCCACATGCTGAGGAGGAGAGAGACAATAGGCTTTTAACTAACCACGAAGTGCAATGGATGGGAGAGTGTCAGAAAGCAGCAATGGCAGAAAGACCCATTTACTCTCAGCCGCACCCTCCATTGCTGTAGAGGTGGAAGGCACAAAGCACTGCCTCCATCCTTCAATGGGAGACAAGCCATAAACTGTCTTGCCTCCAGCTCTTTAGGAAGCTGAGAAAGAACTCGCTTTCCACAGCGCTGTTACAGCATACGAGGAAACTCTCATACAGAGGCAGCTCAAATGCCATTTCTTCCCAGTGCTTAACTGGCCGCTTTAGGACTTCCGCTTCTGCCACAGTTCCACCTTGCCAACCCGGCTCAGACGAAATGCCTACATCTTCCCCTTCAGCAACGGGGGCGAAGCCCACATGATTGTGCTTCCACATGCTTAGCAGGAGCAGACAATAGGCTTTTTACAAACCGCCATTGTGCACTGGGTCAGAGAGTGTCAGAATGCACCTATGTCAGAAAGGGCCCTTTGCTCTCAGCCGTGCCCTCCATTGCTCTAGAGGTGGAAGGCACAAAGCACTGCCTCCATCCTTCAATTGGAGACAAGCCATCAACTGTCTTGCCTCCAGCTCTTTAGGAAGCTGACAAACAACTCGCTTTCCACAGTCCTGTTACAGCACACCGGGGAACTTCTCATACAAAGGCAGCTCAAATGGCATTTCTTCCCAGCCCTTAACTCGCAGCTTTGGGACTCCTGCTTCTGCCGCAATTCCACCTTGCCAACCCGGCTCAGACGAAATGCCTACATCTTCCCCTGAAGCCACTGGGCTGAGTCCCAAATGATTGAGCGTCCACGTGCTTAGGAGGCAATAGACTGCACGCCTTTTTCCAACCACCATTGTGCACTGCTGGAGAGAGTGTCGGAAAGCAGCTATGTCGGAAAGACCCCTTTGCTCTCAGCCGTGCCCTTCATTGCTCTAGACGTGGAATGCACAATGCACTGGCTCCCCCTCTCAAGGGGCGTCAAGCCACAGACCTTCTTCCTTCCATCTCTTTAGGAAGCTGAGAAAGAGCTCGCTTTCAACGGTGCTCTTTCTGTGTCCTGGCAACATCTCATACAAAGGCAGCTGCTATGCCATTTCTTTTCAGCGCTTAACTCGCAGATTTGGAACTTCTGCTCCTGCCGCATTTCCACCTTGCCAGACCGGCTCAGACGAAATGTCTACATCTTCCCCTTCAGCAACGGGGACGAGGCCCAGATGACTGTGCTTCCGCATGCTTAGCAGGAGCAGACCATAGGCTTTTAACAAACCGCCATTGTGCACTGGGTCAGAGAGTGTCAGAATGCACCTATGTCAGAAAGGGCCCTTTGCTCTCAGCCGTGCCCTCCATTGCTCTAGACGTGGAAGGCACAAAGCACTGCCTCCATCCTTCAATTGGAGACAAGCCATCAATTGTCCTGCTTCCAGCTCTTTAGGAAGCTGGGAAAGCACTCGCATTCCACAGTGCCCTTACAGCGTACTGGGAACGTCTCATACAAAGGCAGCTGAACACCGTGTCTTTTCAGCCCTTAACTCACCAATCTGCAACATCTGCTTCTGCCGCATTTCCACCTTGCCAACCCGGCTCAGACGAAACGCCTACATCTTCCCCAGAAGCAACTGTGCTCATTCCCAAATGAGTGAGCATCCACATGCTTAGGAGGCGATAAACTGCATGCCTTTTTCCCACCACCATTTTACACTGCTTAGAGAGCGTCGGAAAGCAGCTATGTCAGAAAGGCCCCTTTGCTCTCAGCCATGCCCTCCATTGCTCTCGAGGTGGAAGGCACAAGGCACTGGTTCTGGATCCACCCCTCAATGGGAGACAAACCACATCTTGTCCTGCTTCCAGCTCTTTAGGATGTGGAGAAAAAACTCCCTTTCCACAGTGCTCTTACAGCGTCCTGAGAACATCTCATACAAAGGAGGCTGAACGCCGTTTCTTTTCAGCACTTAACTCGCCAGTCTGGGCCATCTGCATCCTACAAGTTTCCACCTTGCCACCCGGCTCAGACGAAATGCCTACATCTTCACCTTGAGCAATGGGGATGAGGCCCATATGATTGTGGTTCCACATGCTGAGGAGGAGAGAGACAATAGGCTTTTAACTAACCACGAAGTGCAATGGTTGGGAGAGTGTCAGAAAGCACCAAAGGCAGAAAGACCCCTTTACTCTCAGCCGCGCCCTCCATTGCTGTAGAGGTGGAAGGCACAAAGCACTGCCTCCATCCTTCAATGGGAGACAATCCATAAACTGTCTTGAGTCCAGCTCTTTAGGAAGCTGAGAAAGAACTCGCTTTCCACAGCGCTGTTACAGCATACGAGGAGACTCTCCTACAGAGGCAGCTCAAACGCCATTTCTTCCCAGTGCTTAACTGGCCGCTTTAGGACTTCCGCTTCTGCCACAGTTCCACCTTGCCAACCCGGCTCAGACGAAATGCCTACATCTTCCCCTTCAGCAACGGGGGCGAAGCCCACATGATTGTGCTTCCGCATGCTTAGCAGGAGCAGACAATAGGCTTTTTACAAACCGCCATTGTGCACTGGGTCAGAGAGTGTCAGAATGCACCTATGTCAGAAAGGGCCCTTTGCTCTCAGCCGTGCCCTCCATTGCTCTGGAGGTGGAAGGCACAAAGCACTGCCTCCATCCTTCAATTGGAGACAAGCCATCAACTGTCTTGCCTCCAGCTCTTTAGGAAGCTGACAAACAACTCGCTTTCCACAGTCATGTTACAGCACACCGGGGATCTTCTCATACAAAGGCAGCTCAAATGGCATTTCTTCCCAGCCCTTAACTCGCAGCTTTAGGACTCCTGCTTCTGCCGCAATTCCACCTTGCCAACCCGGCTCAGACGAAATGCCTACATCTTCCCCTGAAGCCACTGGGCTGAGTCCCAAATGATTGAGCGTCCACGTGCTTAGGAGGCAATAGACTGCACGCCTTTTTCCAACCACCATTGTGCACTGCTGGAGAGAGTGTCGGAAAGCAGCTATGTCAGAAAGACCCCTTTGCTCTCAGCCGTGCCCTTCATTGCTCTAGACGTGGAATGCACAATGCACTGGCTCCCCCTCTCAAGGGGCGTCAAGCCACAGACCTTCTTCCTTCCATCGCTTTAGGAAGCTGAGAAAGAGCTCGCTTTCAACGGTGCTCTTTCTGTGTCCTGGCAACATCTCATACAAAGGCAGCTGCTATGCCATTTCTTTTCAGCGCTTAACTCGCAGATTTGGAACTTCTGCTCCTGCCGCATTTCCACCTTGCCAAACCGGCTCAGACGAAATGTCTACATCTTCCCCTTCAGCAACGGGGACGAGGCCCAGATGACTGTGCTTCCGCATGCTTAGCAGGAGCAGACCATAGGCTTTTAACAAACCGCCATTGTGCACTGGGTCAGAGAGTGTCAGAATGCACCTATGTCAGAAAGGGCCCTTTGCTCTCAGCCGTGCCCTCCATTGCTCTAGACGTGGAAGGCACAAAGCACTGCTTCCATCTTTCAATTGGAGACAAGCCATCAATTGTCCTGCTTCCAGCTCTTTAGGAAGCTGGGAAAGCACTCGCATTCCACAGTGCTCTTACAGCGTCCTGGGAACGTCTCATACAAAGGCAGCTGAACACCGTGTCTTTTCAGCCCTTAACTCACCAATCTGCAACATCTGCTTCTGCCGCATTTCCACCTTGCCAACCCGGCTCAGACGAAACGCCTACATCTTCCCCAGAAGCAACTGTGCTCATTCCCAAATGAGTGAGCATCCACATGCTTAGGAGGCGATAAACTGCATGCCTTTTTCCCACCACCATTTTACACTGCTTAGAGAGCGTCGGAAAGCAGCTATGTCAGAAAGGCCCCTTTGCTCTCAGCCATGCCCTCCATTGCTCTCGAGGTGGAAGGCACAAGGCACTGGTTCTGGATCCACCCCTCAATGGGAGACAAACCACATCTTGTCCTGCTTCCAGCTCTTTAGGATGTGGAGAAAAATCTCCCTTTCCACAGTGCTCTTACAGCGTCCTGAGAACATCTCATACAAAGGAGGCTGAACGCCGTTTCTTTTCAGCACTTAACTCGCCAGTCTGGGCCATCTGCATCCTACACGTTTCCACCTTGCCACCCGGCTCAGACGAAATGCCTACATCTTCACCTTGAGCAATGGGGATGAGGCCCATATGATTGTGGTTCCACATGCTGAGGAGGAGAGAGACAATAGGCTTTTAACTAACCACGAAGTGCAATGGTTGGGAGAGTGTCAGAAAGCACCAAAGGCAGAAAGACGCCTTTACTCTCAGCCGCGCCCTCCATTGCTGTAGAGGTGGAAGGCACAAAGCACTGCCTCCATCCTTCAATGGGAGACAATCCATAAACTGTCTTGAGTCCAGCTCTTTAGGAAGCTGAGAAAGAACTCGCTTTCCACAGCGCTGTTACAGCATACGAGGAGACTCTCCTACAGAGGCAGCTCAAATGCCATTTCTTCCCAGTGCTTAACTGGCCGCTTTAGGACTTCCGCTTCTGCCACAGTTCCACCTTGCCAACCCGGCTCAGACGAAATGCCTACATCTTCCCCTTCAGCAACGGGGGCGAAGCCCACATGATTGTGCTTCCACATGCTTAGCAGGAGCAGACAATAGGCTTTTTACAAACCGCCATTGTGCACTGGGTCAGAGAGTGTCAGAATGCACCTATGTCAGAAAGGGCCCTTTGCTCTCAGCCGTGCCCTCCATTGCTCTAGAGGTGGAAGGCACAAAGCACTGCCTCCATCCTTCAATTGGAGACAAGCCATCAACTGTCTTGCCTCCAGCTCTTTAGGAAGCTGACAAACAACTCGCTTTCCACAGTCCTGTTACAGCAGACCGGGGAACTTCTCATACAAAGGCAGCTCAAATGGCATTTCTTCCCAGCCCTTAACTCGCAGCTTTGGGACTCCTGCTTCTGCCGCAATTCCACCTTGCCAACCCGGCTCAGACGAAATGCCTACATCTTCCCCTGAAGCCACTGGGCTGAGTCCCAAATGATTGAGCGTCCACGTGCTTAGGAGGCAATAGACTGCACGCCTTTTTCCAACCACCATTGTGCACTGCTGGAGAGAGTGTCGGAAAGCAGCTATGTCAGAAAGACCCCTTTGCTCTCAGCCGTGCCCTTCATTGCTCTAGACGTGGAATGCACAATGCACTGGCTCCCCCTCTCAAGGGGCGTCAAGCCACAGACCTTCTTCCTTCCATCTCTTTAGGAAGCTGAGAAAGAGCTCGCTTTCAACGGTGCTCTTTCTGTGTCCTGGCAACATCTCATACAAAGGCAGCTGCTATGCCATTTCTTTTCAGCGCTTAACTCGCAGATTTGGAACTTCTGCTCCTGCCACATTTCCACCTTGCCAAACCGGCTCAGACGAAATGTCTACATCTTCCCCTTCAGCAACGGGGACGAGGCCCAGATGACTGTGCTTCCGCATGCTTAGCAGGAGCAGACCATAGGCTTTTAACAAACCGCCATTGTGCACTGGGTCAGAGAGTGTCAGAATGCACCTATGTCAGAAAGGGCCCTTTGCTCTCAGCCGTGCCCTCCATTGCTCTAGACGTGGAAGGCACAAAGCACTGCCTCCATCCTTCAATTGGAGACAAGCCATCAATTGTCCTGCTTCCAGCTCTTTAGGAAGCTGGGAAAGCACTCGCATTCCACAGTGCTCTTACAGCGTCCTGGGAACGTCTCATACGAAGGCAGCTGAACACCGTGTCTTTTCAGCCCTTAACTCACCAATCTGCAACATCTGCTTCTGCCGCATTTCCACCTTGCCAACCCGGCTCAGACAAAACGCCTACATCTTCCCCAGAAGCAACTGTGCTCCTTCCCAAATGAGTGAGCATCCACATGCTTAGGAGGCGATAAACTGCATGCCTTTTTCCCACCACCATTTTACACTGCTTAGAGAGCGTCGGAAAGCAGCTATGTCAGAAAGGCCCCTTTGCTCTCAGCCATGCCCTCCATTGCTCTCGAGGTGGAAGGCACAAGGCACTGGTTCTGGATCCACCCCTCAATGGGAGACAAACCACATCTTGTCCTGCTTGCAGCTCTTTAGGATGTGGAGAAAAATCTCCCTTTCCACAGTGCTCTTACAGCGTCCTGAGAACATCTCATACAAAGGAGGCTGAACGCCGTTTCTTTTCAGCACTTAACTCGCCAGTCTGGGCCATCTGCATCCTACACGTTTCCACCTTGCCACCCGGCTCAGACGAAATGCCTACATCTTCACCTTGAGCAATGGGGATGAGGCCCATATGATTGTGGTTCCACATGCTGAGGAGGAGAGAGACAATAGGCTTTTAACTAACCACGAAGTGCAATGGTTGGGAGAGTGTCAGAAAGCACCAATGGCAGAAAGACCCCTTTACTCTCAGCCGCGCCCTCCATTGCTGTAGAGGTGGAAGGCACAAAGCACTGCCTCCATCCTTCAATGGGAGACAAGCCATAAACTGTCTTGCCTCCAGCTCTTTAGGAAGGTGAGAAAGAACTCGCTTTCCACAGCGCTGTTACAGCATACGAGGAAACTCTCCTACAGAGGCAGCTCAAATGCCATTTCTTCCCAGTGCTTAACTGGCCGCTTTAGGACTTCCGCTTTTGCCACAGTTCCACCTTGCCAACCCGGCTCAGACGAAATGTCTACATCTTCCCCTTCAGCAACGGGGGCGAAGCCCACATGATTGTGCTTCCACATGCTTAGCAGGAGCAGACAATAGGCGTTTTACAAACCGCCATTGTGCACTGGGTCAGAGAGTGTCAGAATGCACCTATGTCAGAAAGGGCCCTTTGCTCTCAGCCGTGCCCTCCATTGCTCTAGAGGTGGAAGGCACAAAGCACTGCCTCCATGCTTCAATTGGAGACAAGCCATCAACTGTCTTGCCTCCAGCTCTTTAGGAAGCTGACAAACAACTCGCTATCCACAGTCCTGTTACAGCAGACCGGGGAACTTCTCATACAAAGGCAGCTCAAATGGCATTTCTTCCCAGCCCTTAGCTTGCAGCTTTGGGACTCCTGCTTCTGCCGCAATTCCACCTTGCCAACCCGGCTCAGACGAAATGCCTACATCTTCCCCTGAAGCAACTGGGCTGAGTCCCAAATGATTGAGCGTCCACGTGCTTAGGAGGCTAGAGACTGCACGCCTTTTTCCAACCACCATTGTGCACTGCTGGAGAGAGTGTCGGAAAGCAGCTATGTCGGAAAGACCCCTTTGCTCTCAGCCGTGCCCTTCATTGCTCTAGACGTGGAATGCACAATGCACTGACTCTCCCTCTCAAGGGGCGTCAAGCCACAGACCTTCTTCCTTCCATCTCTTTAGGAAGCTGAGAAAGAGCTCGCTTTCAACGGTGCTCTTTCTGTGTCCTGGCAACATCTCATACAAAGGCAGCTGCTATGCCATTTCTTTTCAGCGCTTAACTCGCAGATTTGGAACTTCTGCTCCTGCCGCATTTCCACCTTGCCAAACCGGCTCAGACGAAATGTCTACATCTTCCCCTTCAGCAACGGGGACGAGGCCCAGATGACTGTGCTTCCGCATGCTTAGCAGGAGCAGACCATAGGCTTTTAACAAACCGCCATTGTGCACTGGGTCAGAGAGTGTCAGAATGCACCTATGTCAGAAAGGGCCCTTTGCTCTCAGCCGTGCCCTCCATTGCTCTAGACGTGGAAGGCACAAAGCACTGCCTCCATCCTTCAATTGGAGACAAGCCATCAATTGTCCTGCTTCCAGCTCTTTAGGAAGCTGGGAAAGCACTCGCATTCCACAGTGCTCTTACAGCGTCCTGGGAACGTCTCATACAAAGGCAGCTGAACACCGTGTCTTTTCAGCCCTTAACTCACCAATCTGCAACATCTGCTTCTGCCGCATTTCCACCTTGCCAACCCGGCTCAGACGAAACGCCTACATCTTCCCCAGAAGCAACTGTGCTCCTTCCCAAATGAGTGAGCATCCACATGCTTAGGAGGCGATAAACTGCATGCCTTTTTCCCACCACCATTTTACACTGCTTAGAGAGCGTCGGAAAGCAGCTATGTCAGAAAGGCCCCTTTGCTCTCAGCCATGCCCTCCATTGCTCTCGAGGTGGAAGGCACAAGGCACTGGTTCTGGATCCACCCCTCAATGGGAGACAAACCACATCTTGTCCTGCTTCCAGCTCTTTAGGATGTGGAGAAAAATCTCCCTTTCCACAGTGCTCTTACAGCGTCCTGAGAACATCTCATACAAAGGAGGCTGAACGCCGTTTCTTTTCAGCACTTAACTCGCCAGTCTGGGCCATCTGCATCCTACACGTTTCCACCTTGCCACCCGGCTCAGACGAAATGCCTACATCTTCACCTTGAGCAATGGGGATGAGGCCCATATGATTGTGGTTCCACATGCTGAGGAGGAGAGAGACAATAGGCTTTTAACTAACCACGAAGTGCAATGGTTGGGAGAGTGTCAGAAAGCACCAAAGGCAGAAAGACCCCTTTACTCTCAGCCGCGCCCTCCATTGCTGTAGAGGTGGAAGGCACAAAGCACTGCCTCCATCCTTCAATGGGAGACAATCCATAAACTGTCTTGAGTCCAGCTCTTTAGGAAGCTGAGAAAGAACTCGCTTTCCACAGCGCTGTTACAGCATACGAGGAGACTCTCCTACAGAGGCAGCTCAAACGCCATTTCTTCCCAGTGCTTAACTGGCCGCTTTAGGACTTCCGCTTCTGCCACAGTTCCACCTTGCCAACCCGGCTCAGACGAAATGTCTACATCTTCCCCTTCAGCAATGGGGGCGAAGCCCACATGATTGTGCTTCCACATGCTTAGAAGGAGCAGACAATAGGCTTTTTACAAACCGCCATTGTGCACTGGGTCAGAGAGTGTCAGAATGCACCTATGTCAGAAAGGGCCCTTTGCTCTCAGCCGTGCCCTCCATTGCTCTAGAGGTGGAAGGCACAAAGCACTGCCTCCATCCTTCAATTGGAGACAAGCCATCAACTGTCTTGCCTCCAGCTCTTTAGGAAGCTGACAAACAACTCGCTTTCCACAGTCCTGTTACAGCACACCGGGGAACTTCTCATACAAAGGCAGCTCAAATGGCATTTCTTCCCAGCCCTTAACTCGCAGCTTTGGGACTCCTGCTTCTGCCGCAATTCCACCTTGCCAACCCGGCTCAGACGAAATGCCTACATCTTCCCCTGAAGCCACTGGGCTGAGTCCCAAATGATTGAGCGTCCACGTGCTTAGGAGGCAATAGACTGCACGCCTTTTTCCAACCACCATTGTGCACTGCTGGAGAGAGTGTCGGAAAGCAGCTATGTCGGAAAGACCCCTTTGCTCTCAGCCGTGCCCTTCATTGCTCTAGACGTGGAATGCACAATGCACTGGCTCCCCCTCTCAAGGGGCGTCAAGCCACAGACCTTCTTCCTTCCATCTCTTTAGGAAGCTGAGAAAGAGCTCGCTTTCAACGGTGCTCTTTCTGTGTCCTGGCAACATCTCATACAAAGGCAGCTGCTATGCCATTTCTTTTCAGCGCTTAACTCGCAGATTTGGAACTTCTGCTCCTGCCGCATTTCCACCTTGCCAGACCGGCTCAGACGAAATGTCTACATCTTCCCCTTCAGCAACGGGGACGAGGCCCAGATGACTGTGCTTCCGCATGCTTAGCAGGAGCAGACCATAGGCTTTTAACAAACCGCCATTGTGCACTGGGTCAGAGAGTGTCAGAATGCACCTATGTCAGAAAGGGCCCTTTGCTCTCAGCCGTGCCCTCCATTGCTCTAGACGTGGAAGGCACAAAGCACTGCCTCCATCCTTCAATTGGAGACAAGCCATCAATTGTCCTGCTTCCAGCTCTTTAGGAAGCTGGGAAAGCACTCGCATTCCACAGTGCCCTTACAGCGTACTGGGAACGTCTCATACAAAGGCAGCTGAACACCGTGTCTTTTCAGCCCTTAACTCACCAATCTGCAACATCTGCTTCTGCCGCATTTCCACCTTGCCAACCCGGCTCAGACGAAACGCCTACATCTTCCCCAGAAGCAACTGTGCTCATTCCCAAATGAGTGAGCATCCACATGCTTAGGAGGCGATAAACTGCATGCCTTTTTCCCACCACCATTTTACACTGCTTAGAGAGCGTCGGAAAGCAGCTATGTCAGAAAGGCCCCTTTGCTCTCAGCCATGCCCTCCATTGCTCTCGAGGTGGAAGGCACAAGGCACTGGTTCTGGATCCACCCCTCAATGGGAGACAAACCACATCTTGTCCTGCTTGCAGCTCTTTAGGATGTGGAGAAAAAACTCCCTTTCCACAGTGCTCTTACAGCGTCCTGAGAACATCTCATACAAAGGAGGCTGAACGCCGTTTCTTTTCAGCACTTAACTCGCCAGTCTGGGCCATCTGCATCCTACACGTTTCCACCTTGCCACCCGGCTCAGACGAAATGCCTACATCTTCACCTTGAGCAATGGGGATGAGGCCCATATGATTGTGGTTCCACATGCTGAGGAGGAGAGAGACAATAGGCTTTTAACTAACCACGAAGTGCAATGGTTGGGAGAGTGTCAGAAAGCACCAAAGGCAGAAAGACCCCTTTACTCTCAGCCGCGCCCTCCATTGCTGTAGAGGTGGAAGGCACAAAGCACTGCCTCCATCCTTCAATGGGAGACAATCCATAAACTGTCTTGAGTCCAGCTCTTTAGGAAGCTGAGAAAGAACTCGCTTTCCACAGCGCTGTTACAGCATACGAGGAGACTCTCCTACAGAGGCAGCTCAAATGCCATTTCTTCCCAGTGCTTAACTGGCCGCTTTAGGACTTCCGCTTCTGCCACAGTTCCACCTTGCCAACCCGGCTCAGACGAAATGCCTACATCTTCCCCTTCAGCAACGGGGGCGAAGCCCACATGATTGTGCTTCCACATGCTTAGCAGGAGCAGACAATAGGCTTTTTACAAACCGCCATTGTGCACTGGGTCAGAGAGTGTCAGAATGCACCTATGTCAGAAAGGGCCCTTTGCTCTCAGCCGTGCCCTCCATTGCTCTAGAGGTGGAAGGCACAAAGCACTGCCTCCATCCTTCAATTGGAGACAAGCCATCAACTGTCTTGCCTCCAGCTCTTTAGGAAGCTGACAAACAACTCGCTTTCCACAGTCCTGTTACAGCAGACCGGGGAACTTCTCATACAAAGGCAGCTCAAATGGCATTTCTTCCCAGCCCTTAACTCGCAGCTTTGGGACTCCTGCTTCTGCCGCAATTCCACCTTGCCAACCCGGCTCAGACGAAATGCCTACATCTTCCCCTGAAGCCAGTGGGCTGAGTCCCAAATGATTGAGCGTCCACGTGCTTAGGAGGCAATAGACTGCACGCCTTTTTCCAACCACCATTGTGCACTGCTGGAGAGAGTGTCGGAAAGCAGCTATGTCAGAAAGACCCCTTTGCTCTCAGCCGTGCCCTTCATTGCTCTAGACGTGGAATGCACAATGCACTGGCTCCCCCTCTCAAGGGGCGTCAAGCCACAGACCTTCTTCCTTCCATCTCTTTAGGAAGCTGAGAAAGAGCTCGCTTTCAACGGTGCTCTTTCTGTGTCCTGGCAACATCTCATACAAAGGCAGCTGCTATGCCATTTCTTTTCAGCGCTTAACTCGCAGATTTGGAACTTCTGCTCCTGCCGCATTTCCACCTTGCCAAACCGGCTCAGACGAAATGTCTACATCTTCCCCTTCAGCAACGGGGACGAGGCCCAGATGACTGTGCTTCCGCATGCTTAGCAGGAGCAGACCATAGGCTTTTAACAAACCGCCATTGTGCACTGGGTCAGAGAGTGTCAGAATGCACCTATGTCAGAAAGGGCCCTTTGCTCTCAGCCGTGCCCTCCATTGCTCTAGACGTGGAAGGCACAAAGCACTGCCTCCATCCTTCAATTGGAGACAAGCCATCAATTGTCCTGCTTCCAGCTCTTTAGGAAGCTGGGAAAGCACTCGCATTCCACAGTGCTCTTACAGCGTCCTGGGAACGTCTCATACAAAGGCAGCTGAACACCGTGTCTTTTCAGCCCTTAACTCACCAATCTGCAACATCTGCTTCTGCCGCATTTCCACCTTGCCAACCCGGCTCAGACGAAACGCCTACATCTTCCCCAGAAGCAACTGTGCTCCTTCCCAAATGAGTGAGCATCCACATGCTTAGGAGGCGATAAACTGCATGCCTTTTTCCCACCACCATTTTACACTGCTTAGAGAGCGTCGGAAAGCAGCTATGTCAGAAAGGCCCCTTTGCTCTCAGCCATGCCCTCCATTGCTCTCGAGGTGGAAGGCACAAGGCACTGGTTCTGGATCCACCCCTCAATGGGAGACAAACCACATCTTGTCCTGCTTCCAGCTCTTTAGGATGTGGAGAAAAATCTCCCTTTCCACAGTGCTCTTACAGCGTCCTGAGAACATCTCATACAAAGGAGGCTGAACGCCGTTTCTTTTCAGCACTTAACTCGCCAGTCTGGGCCATCTGCATCCTACACGTTTCCACCTTGCCACCCGGCTCAGACGAAATGCCTACATCTTCACCTTGAGCAATGGGGATGAGGCCCATATGATTGTGGTTCCACATGCTGAGGAGGAGAGAGACAATAGGCTTTTAACTAACCACGAAGTGCAATGGATGGGAGAGTGTCAGAAAGCAGCAATGGCAGAAAGACCCCTTTACTCTCAGCCGCACCCTCCATTGCTGTAGAGGTGGAAGGCACAAAGCACTGCCTCCATCCTTCAATGGGAGACAAGCCATAAACTGTCTTGCCTCCAGCTCTTTAGGAAGCTGAGAAAGAACTCGCTTTCCACAGTGCTGTTACAGCATACGAGGAAACTCTCCTACAGAGGCAGCTCAAATGCCATTTCTTCCCAGTGCTTAACTGGCCGCTTTAGGACTTCCGCTTCTGCCACAGTTCCACCTTGCCAACCCGGCTCAGACGAAATGCCTACATCTTCCCCTTCAGCAACGGGGGCGAAGCCCACATGATTGTGCTTCCACATGCTTAGCAGGAGCAGACAATAGGCTTTTTACAAACCGCCATTGTGCACTGGGTCAGAGAGTGTCAGAATGCACCTATGTCAGAAAGGGCCCTTTGCTCTCAGCCGTGCCCTCCATTGCTCTAGAGGTGGAAGGCACAAAGCACTGCCTCCATCCTTCAATTGGAGACAAGCCATCAACTGTCTTGCCTCCAGCTCTTTAGGAAGCTGACAAACAACTCGCTTTCCACAGTCCTGTTACAGCACACCGGGGAACTTCTCATACAAAGGCAGCTCAAATGGCATTTCTTCCCAGCCCTTAACTCGCAGCTTTGGGACTCCTGCTTCTGCCGCAATTCCACCTTGCCAACCCGGCTCAGACGAAATGCCTACATCTTCCCCTGAAGCAACTGGGCTGAGTCCCAAATGATTGAGCGTCCACGTGCTTAGGAGGCAATAGACTGCACGCCTTTTTCCAACCACCATTGTGCACTGCTGGAGAGAGTGTCGGAAAGCAGCTATGTCGGAAAGACCCCTTTGCTCTCAGCCGTGCCCTTCATTGCTCTAGACGTGGAATGCACAATGCACTGGCTCCCCCTCTCAAGGGGCGTCAAGCCACAGACCTTCTTCCTTCCATCTCTTTAGGAAGCTGAGAAAGAGCTCGCTTTCAACGGTGCTCTTTCTGTGTCCTGGCAACATCTCATACAAAGGCAGCTGCTATGCCATTTCTTTTCAGCGCTTAACTCGCAGATTTGGAACTTCTGCTCCTGCCGCATTTCCACCTTGCCAGACCGGCTCAGACGAAATGTCTACATCTTCCCCTTCAGCAACGGGGACGAGGCCCAGATGACTGTGCTTCCGCATGCTTAGCAGGAGCAGACCATAGGCTTTTAACAAACCGCCATTGTGCACTGGGTCAGAGAGTGTCAGAATGCACCTATGTCAGAAAGGGCCCTTTGCTCTCAGCCGTGCCCTCCATTGCTCTAGACGTGGAAGGCACAAAGCACTGCCTCCATCCTTCAATTGGAGACAAGCCATCAATTGTCCTGCTTCCAGCTCTTTAGGAAGCTGGGAAAGCACTCGCATTCCACAGTGCCCTTACAGCGTACTGGGAACGTCTCATACAAAGGCAGCTGAACACCGTGTCTTTTCAGCCCTTAACTCACCAATCTGCAACATCTGCTTCTGCCGCATTTCCACCTTGCCAACCCGGCTCAGACGAAACGCCTACATCTTCCCCAGAAGCAACTGTGCTCATTCCCAAATGAGTGAGCATCCACATGCTTAGGAGGCGATAAACTGCATGCCTTTTTCCCACCACCATTTTACACTGCTTAGAGAGCGTCGGAAAGCAGCTATGTCAGAAAGGCCCCTTTGCTCTCAGCCATGCCCTCCATTGCTCTCGAGGTGGAAGGCACAAGGCACTGGTTCTGGATCCACCCCTCAATGGGAGACAAACCACATCTTGTCCTGCTTGCAGCTCTTTAGGATGTGGAGAAAAAACTCCCTTTCCACAGTGCTCTTACAGCGTCCTGAGAACATCTCATACAAAGGAGGCTGAACGCCGTTTCTTTTCAGCACTTAACTCGCCAGTCTGGGCCATCTGCATCCTACACGTTTCCACCTTGCCACCCGGCTCAGACGAAATGCCTACATCTTCACCTTGAGCAATGGGGATGAGGCCCATATGATTGTGGTTCCACATGCTGAGGAGGAGAGAGACAATAGGCTTTTAACTAACCACGAAGTGCAATGGTTGGGAGAGTGTCAGAAAGCACCAATGGCAGAAAGACCCCTTTACTCTCAGCCGCGCCCTCCATTGCTGTAGAGGTGGAAGGCACAAAGCACTGCCTCCATCCTTCAATGGGAGACAATCCATAAACTGTCTTGAGTCCAGCTCTTTAGGAAGCTGAGAAAGAACTCGCTTTCCACAGCGCTGTTACAGCATACGAGGAGACTCTCCTACAGAGGCAGCTCAAATGCCATTTCTTCCCAGTGCTTAACTGGCCGCTTTAGGACTTCCGCTTCTGCCACAGTTCCACCTTGCCAACCCGGCTCAGACGAAATGCCTACATCTTCCCCTTCAGCAACGGGGGCGAAGCCCACATGATTGTGCTTCCACATGCTTAGCAGGAGCAGACAATAGGCGTTTTACAAACCGCCATTGTGCACTGGGTCAGAGAGTGTCAGAATGCACCTATGTCAGAAAGGGCCCTTTGCTCTCAGCCGTGCCCTCCATTGCTCTAGAGGTGGAAGGCACAAAGCACTGCCTCCATGCTTCAATTGGAGACAAGCCATCAACTGTCTTGCCTCCAGCTCTTTAGGAAGCTGACAAACAACTCGCTATCCACAGTCCTGTTACAGCAGACCGGGGAACTTCTCATACAAAGGCAGCTCAAATGGCATTTCTTCCCAGCCCTTAGCTTGCAGCTTTGGGACTCCTGCTTCTGCCGCAATTCCACCTTGCCAACCCGGCTCAGACGAAATGCCTACATCTTCCCCTGAAGCAACTGGGCTGAGTCCCAAATGATTGAGCGTCCACGTGCTTAGGAGGCAATAGACTGCACGCCTTTTTCCAACCACCATTGTGCACTGCTGGAGAGAGTGTCGGAAAGCAGCTATGTCGGAAAGACCCCTTTGCTCTCAGCCGTGCCCTTCATTGCTCTAGACGTGGAATGCACAATGCACTGGCTCCCCCTCTCAAGGGGCGTCAAGCCACAGACCTTCTTCCTTCGATCTCTTTAGGAAGCTGAGAAAGAGCTCGCTTTCAACGGTGCTCTTTCTGTGTCCTGGCAACATCTCATACAAAGGCAGCTGCTATGCCATTTCTTTTCAGCGCTTAACTCGCAGATTTGGAACTTCTGCTCCTGCCGCATTTCCACCTTGCCAGACCGGCTCAGACGAAATGTCTACATCTTCCCCTTCAGCAACGGGGACGAGGCCCAGATGACTGTGCTTCCGCATGCTTAGCAGGAGCAGACCATAGGCTTTTAACAAACCGCCATTGTGCACTGGGTCAGAGAGTGTCAGAATGCACCTATGTCAGAAAGGGCCCTTTGCTCTCAGCCGTGCCCTCCATTGCTCTAGACGTGGAAGGCACAAAGCACTGCCTCCATCCTTCAATTGGAGACAAGCCATCAATTGTCCTGCTTCCAGCTCTTTAGGAAGCTGGGAAAGCACTCGCATTCCACAGTGCCCTTACAGCGTACTGGGAACGTCTCATACAAAGGCAGCTGAACACCGTGTCTTTTCAGCCCTTAACTCACCAATCTGCAACATCTGCTTCTGCCGCATTTCCACCTTGCCAACCCGGCTCAGACGAAACGCCTACATCTTCCCCAGAAGCAACTGTGCTCCTTCCCAAATGAGTGAGCATCCACATGCTTAGGAGGCGATAAACTGCATGCCTTTTTCCCACCACCATTTTACACTGCTTAGAGAGCGTCGGAAAGCAGCTATGTCAGAAAGGCCCCTTTGCTCTCAGCCATGCCCTCCATTGCTCTCGAGGTGGAAGGCACAAGGCACTGGTTCTGGATCCACCCCTCAATGGGAGACAAACCACATCTTGTCCTGCTTGCAGCTCTTTAGGAAGTGGAGAAAACACTCCCTTTCCACAGTGCTCTTACAGCGTCCTGGGAACATCTCATACAAAGGAGGCTGAACGCCGTTTCTTTTCAGCACTTAACTCGCCAGTCTGGGCCATCTGCATCCTACACGTTTCCACCTTGCCACCCGGCTCAGACGAAATGCCTACATCTTCACCTTGAGCAATGGGGATGAGGCCCATATGATTGTGGTTCCACATGCTGAGGAGGAGAGAGACAATAGGCTTTTAACTAACCACGAAGTGCAATGGTTGGGAGAGTGTCAGAAAGCACCAAAGGCAGAAAGACCCCTTTACTCTCAGCCGCGCCCTCCATTGCTGTAGAGGTGGAAGGCACAAAGCACTGCCTCCATCCTTCAATGGGAGACAATCCATAAACTGTCTTGAGTCCAGCTCTTTAGGAAGCTGAGAAAGAACTCGCTTTCCACAGCGCTGTTACAGCATACGAGGAGACTCTCCTACAGAGGCAGCTCAAATGCCATTTCTTCCCAGTGCTTAACTGGCCGCTTTAGGACTTCCGCTTCTGCCACAGTTCCACCTTGCCAACCCGGCTCAGACGAAATGCCTACATCTTCCCCTTCAGCAACGGGGGCGAAGCCCACATGATTGTGCTTCCACATGCTTAGCAGGAGCAGACAATAGGCTTTTTACAAACCGCCATTGTGCACTGGGTCAGAGAGTGTCAGAATGCACCTATGTCAGAAAGGGCCCTTTGCTCTCAGCCGTGCCCTCCATTGCTCTAGACGTGGAAGGCACAAAGCACTGCCTCCATGCTTCAATTGGAGACAAGCCATCAACTGTCTTGCCTCCAGCTCTTTAGGAAGCTGACAAACAACTCGCTATCCACAGTCCTGTTACAGCAGACCGGGGAACTTCTCATACAAAGGCAGCTCAAATGGCATTTCTTCCCAGCCCTTAGCTTGCAGCTTTGGGACTCCTGCTTCTGCCGCAATTCCACCTTGCCAACCCGGCTCAGACGAAATGCCTACATCTTCCCCTGAAGCAACTGGGCTGAGTCCCAAATGATTGAGCGTCCACGTGCTTAGGAGGCTAGAGACTGCACGCCTTTTTCCAACCACCATTGTGCACTGCTGGAGAGAGTGTCGGAAAGCAGCTATGTCGGAAAGACCCCTTTGCTCTCAGCCGTGCCCTTCATTGCTCTAGACGTGGAATGCACAATGCACTGGCTCCCCCCCTCAAGGGGCGAAAAGCCACAGACAGTCTTCCTTCCATCTCTTTAGGAAGCTGAGAAAGAGCTCGCTTTCAACGGTGCTCTTTCTGTGTCCTGGCAACATCTCATACAAAGGCAGCTGCTATGCCATTTCTTTTCAGCGCTTAACTCGCAGATTTGGAACTTCTGCTCCTGCCGCATTTCCACCTTGCCAGACCGGCTCAGACGAAATGTCTACATCTTCCCCTTCAGCAACGGGGACGAGGCCCAGATGACTGTGCTTCCGCATGCTTAGCAGGAGCAGACCATAGGCTTTTAACAAACCGCCATTGTGCACTGGGTCAGAGAGTGTCAGAATGCACCTATGTCAGAAAGGGCCCTTTGCTCTCAGCCGTGCCCTCCATTGCTCTAGACGTGGAAGGCACAAAGCACTGCCTCCATCCTTCAATTGGAGACAAGCCATCAATTGTCCTGCTTCCAGCTCTTTAGGAAGCTGGGAAAGCACTCGCATTCCACAGTGCCCTTACAGCGTACTGGGAACGTCTCATACAAAGGCAGCTGAACACCGTGTCTTTTCAGCCCTTAACTCACCAATCTGCAACATCTGCTTCTGCCGCATTTCCACCTTGCCAACCCGGCTCAGACGAAACGCCTACATCTTCCCCAGAAGCAACTGTGCTCCTTCCCAAATGAGTGAGCATCCACATGCTTAGGAGGCGATAAACTGCATGCCTTTTTCCCACCACCATTTTACACTGCTTAGAGAGCGTCGGAAAGCAGCTATGTCAGAAAGGCCCCTTTGCTCTCAGCCATGCCCTCCATTGCTCTCGAGGTGGAAGGCACAAGGCACTGGTTCTGGATCCACCCCTCAATGGGAGACAAACCACATCTTGTCCTGCTTCCAGCTCTTTAGGATGTGGAGAAAAATCTCCCTTTCCACAGTGCTCTTACAGCGTCCTGAGAACATCTCATACAAAGGAGGCTGAACGCCGTTTCTTTTCAGCACTTAACTCGCCAGTCTGGGCCATCTGCATCCTACACGTTTCCACCTTGCCACCCGGCTCAGACGAAATGCCTACATCTTCACCTTGAGCAATGGGGATGAGGCCCATATGATTGTGGTTCCACATGCTGAGGAGGAGAGAGACAATAGGCTTTTAACTAACCACGAAGTGCAATGGATGGGAGAGTGTCAGAAAGCAGCAATGGCAGAAAGACCCCTTTACTCTCAGCCGCACCCTCCATTGCTGTAGAGGTGGAAGGCACAAAGCACTGCCTCCATCCTTCAATGGGAGACAAGCCATAAACTGTCTTGCCTCCAGCTCTTTAGGAAGCTGAGAAAGAACTCGCTTTCCACAGTGCTGTTACAGCATACGAGGAAACTCTCCTACAGAGGCAGCTCAAATGCCATTTCTTCCCAGTGCTTAACTGGCCGCTTTAGGACTTCCGCTTCTGCCACAGTTCCACCTTGCCAACCCGGCTCAGACGAAATGCCTACATCTTCCCCTTCAGCAACGGGGGCGAAGCCCACATGATTGTGCTTCCACATGCTTAGCAGGAGCAGACAATAGGCTTTTTACAAACCGCCATTGTGCACTGGGTCAGAGAGTGTCAGAATGCACCTATGTCAGAAAGGGCCCTTTGCTCTCAGCCGTGCCCTCCATTGCTCTAGAGGTGGAAGGCACAAAGCACTGCCTCCATCCTTCAATTGGAGACAAGCCATCAACTGTCTTGCCTCCAGCTCTTTAGGAAGCTGACAAACAACTCGCTTTCCACAGTCCTGTTACAGCACACCGGGGAACTTCTCATACAAAGGCAGCTCAAATGGCATTTCTTCCCAGCCCTTAACTCGCAGCTTTGGGACTCCTGCTTCTGCCGCAATTCCACCTTGCCAACCCGGCTCAGACGAAATGCCTACATCTTCCCCTGAAGCCACTGGGCTGAGTCCCAAATGATTGAGCGTCCACGTGCTTAGGAGGCAATAGACTGCACGCCTTTTTCCAACCACCATTGTGCACTGCTGGAGAGAGTGTCGGAAAGCAGCTATGTCGGAAAGACCCCTTTGCTCTCAGCCGTGCCCTTCATTGCTCTAGACGTGGAATGCACAATGCACTGGCTCCCCCTCTCAAGGGGCGTCAAGCCACAGACCTTCTTCCTTCCATCTCTTTAGGAAGCTGAGAAAGAGCTCGCTTTCAACGGTGCTCTTTCTGTGTCCTGGCAACATCTCATACAAAGGCAGCTGCTATGCCATTTCTTTTCAGCGCTTAACTCGCAGATTTGGAACTTCTGCTCCTGCCGCATTTCCACCTTGCCAGACCGGCTCAGACGAAATGTCTACATCTTCCCCTTCAGCAACGGGGACGAGGCCCAGATGACTGTGCTTCCGCATGCTTAGCAGGAGCAGACCATAGGCTTTTAACAAACCGCCATTGTGCACTGGGTCAGAGAGTGTCAGAATGCACCTATGTCAGAAAGGGCCCTTTGGTCTCAGCCGTGCCCTCCATTGCTCTAGACGTGGAAGGCACAAAGCACTGCCTCCATCCTTCAATTGGAGACAAGCCATCAATTGTCCTGCTTCCAGCTCTTTAGGAAGCTGGGAAAGCACTCGCATTCCACAGTGCCCTTACAGCGTACTGGGAACGTCTCATACAAAGGCAGCTGAACACCGTGTCTTTTCAGCCCTTAACTCACCAATCTGCAACATCTGCTTCTGCCGCATTTCCACCTTGCCAACCCGGCTCAGACGAAACGCCTACATCTTCCCCAGAAGCAACTGTGCTCCTTCCCAAATGAGTGAGCATCCACATGCTTAGGAGGCGATAAACTGCATGCCTTTTTCCCACCACCATTTTACACTGCTTAGAGAGCGTCGGAAAGCAGCTATGTCAGAAAGGCCCCTTTGCTCTCAGCCATGCCCTCCATTGCTCTCGAGGTGGAAGGCACAAGGCACTGGTTCTGGATCCACCCCTCAATGGGAGACAAACCACATCTTGTCCTGCTTGCAGCTCTTTAGGAAGTGGAGAAAACACTCCCTTTCCACAGTGCTCTTACAGCGTCCTGGGAACATCTCATACAAAGGAGGCTGAACGCCGTTTCTTTTCAGCACTTAACTCGCCAGTCTGGGCCATCTGCATCCTACACGTTTCCACCTTGCCACCCGGCTCAGACGAAATGCCTACATCTTCACCTTGAGCAATGGGGATGAGGCCCATATGATTGTGGTTCCACATGCTGAGGAGGAGAGAGACAATAGGCTTTTAACTAACCACGAAGTGCAATGGTTGGGAGAGTGTCAGAAAGCACCAAAGGCAGAAAGACCCCTTTACTCTCAGCCGCGCCCTCCATTGCTGTAGAGGTGGAAGGCACAAAGCACTGCCTCCATCCTTCAATGGGAGACAATCCATAAACTGTCTTGAGTCCAGCTCTTTAGGAAGCTGAGAAAGAACTCGCTTTCCACAGCGCTGTTACAGCATACGAGGAGACTCTCCTACAGAGGCAGCTCAAATGCCATTTCTTCCCAGTGCTTAACTGGCCGCTTTAGGACTTCCGCTTCTGCCACAGTTCCACCTTGCCAACCCGGCTCAGACGAAATGCCTACATCTTCCCCTTCAGCAACGGGGGCGAAGCCCACATGATTGTGCTTCCACATGCTTAGCAGGAGCAGACAATAGGCTTTTTACAAACCGCCATTGTGCACTGGGTCAGAGAGTGTCAGAATGCACCTATGTCAGAAAGGGCCCTTTGCTCTCAGCCGTGCCCTCCATTGCTCTAGAGGTGGAAGGCACAAAGCACTGCCTCCATCCTTCAATTGGAGACAAGCCATCAACTGTCTTGCCTCCAGCTCTTTAGGAAGCTGACAAACAACTCGCTTTCCACAGTCCTGTTACAGCAGACCGGGGAACTTCTCATACAAAGGCAGCTCAAATGGCATTTCTTCCCAGCCCTTAACTCGCAGCTTTGGGACTCCTGCTTCTGCCGCAATTCCACCTTGCCAACCCGGCTCAGACGAAATGCCTACATCTTCCCCTGAAGCCACTGGGCTGAGTCCCAAATGATTGAGCGTCCACGTGCTTAGGAGGCAATAGACTGCACGCCTTTTTCCAACCACCATTGTGCACTGCTGGAGAGAGTGTCGGAAAGCAGCTATGTCAGAAAGACCCCTTTGCTCTCAGCCGTGCCCTTCATTGCTCTAGACGTGGAATGCACAATGCACTGGCTCCCCCTCTCAAGGGGCGTCAAGCCACAGACCTTCTTCCTTCCATCTCTTTAGGAAGCTGAGAAAGAGCTCGCTTTCAACGGTGCTCTTTCTGTGTCCTGGCAACATCTCATACAAAGGCAGCTGCTATGCCATTTCTTTTCAGCGCTTAACTCGCAGATTTGGAACTTCTGCTCCTGCCGCATTTCCACCTTGCCAAACCGGCTCAGACGAAATGTCTACATCTTCCCCTTCAGCAACGGGGACGAGGCCCAGATGACTGTGCTTCCGCATGCTTAGCAGGAGCAGACCATAGGCTTTTAACAAACCGCCATTGTGCACTGGGTCAGAGAGTGTCAGAATGCACCTATGTCAGAAAGGGCCCTTTGCTCTCAGCCGTGCCCTCCATTGCTCTAGACGTGGAAGGCACAAAGCACTGCCTCCATCCTTCAATTGGAGACAAGCCATCAATTGTCCTGCTTCCAGCTCTTTAGGAAGCTGGGAAAGCACTCGCATTCCACAGTGCTCTTACAGCGTCCTGGGAACGTCTCATACAAAGGCAGCTGAACACCGTGTCTTTTCAGCCCTTAACTCACCAATCTGCAACATCTGCTTCTGCCGCATTTCCACCTTGCCAACCCGGCTCAGACGAAACGCCTACATCTTCCCCAGAAGCAACTGTGCTCCTTCCCAAATGAGTGAGCATCCACATGCTTAGGAGGCGATAAACTGCATGCCTTTTTCCCACCACCATTTTACACTGCTTAGAGAGCGTCGGAAAGCAGCTATGTCAGAAAGGCCCCTTTGCTCTCAGCCATGCCCTCCATTGCTCTCGAGGTGGAAGGCACAAGGCACTGGTTCTGGATCCACCCCTCAATGGGAGACAAACCACATCTTGTCCTGCTTCCAGCTCTTTAGGATGTGGAGAAAAATCTCCCTTTCCACAGTGCTCTTACAGCGTCCTGAGAACATCTCATACAAAGGAGGCTGAACGCCGTTTCTTTTCAGCACTTAACTCGCCAGTCTGGGCCATCTGCATCCTACACGTTTCCACCTTGCCACCCGGCTCAGACGAAATGCCTACATCTTCACCTTGAGCAATGGGGATGAGGCCCATATGATTGTGGTTCCACATGCTGAGGAGGAGAGAGACAATAGGCTTTTAACTAACCACGAAGTGCAATGGATGGGAGAGTGTCAGAAAGCAGCAATGGCAGAAAGACCCCTTTACTCTCAGCCGCACCCTCCATTGCTGTAGAGGTGGAAGGCACAAAGCACTGCCTCCATCCTTCAATGGGAGACAAGCCATAAACTGTCTTGCCTCCAGCTCTTTAGGAAGCTGAGAAAGAACTCGCTTTCCACAGCGCTGTTACAGCATACGAGGAGACTCTCCTACAGAGGCAGCTCAAATGCCATTTCTTCCCAGTGCTTAACTGGCCGCTTTAGGACTTCCGCTTCTGCCACAGTTCCACCTTGCCAACCCGGCTCAGACGAAATGCCTACATCTTCCCCTTCAGCAACGGGGGCGAAGCCCACATGATTGTGCTTCCACATGCTTAGCAGGAGCAGACAATAGGCTTTTTACAAACCGCCATTGTGCACTGGGTCAGAGAGTGTCAGAATGCACCTATGTCAGAAAGGGCCCTTTGCTCTCAGCCGTGCCCTCCATTGCTCTAGAGGTGGAAGGCACAAAGCACTGCCTCCATGCTTCAATTGGAGACAAGCCATCAACTGTCTTGCCTCCAGCTCTTTAGGAAGCTGACAAACAACTCGCTATCCACAGTCCTGTTACAGCAGACCGGGGAACTTCTCATACAAAGGCAGCTCAAATGGCATTTCTTCCCAGCCCTTAGCTTGCAGCTTTGGGACTCCTGCTTCTGCCGCAATTCCACCTTGCCAACCCGGCTCAGACGAAATGCCTACATCTTCCCCTGAAGCAACTGGGCTGAGTCCCAAATGATTGAGCGTCCACGTGCTTAGGAGGCAATAGACTGCACGCCTTTTTCCAACCACCATTGTGCACTGCTGGAGAGAGTGTCGGAAAGCAGCTATGTCGGAAAGACCCCTTTGCTCTCAGCCGTGCCCTTCATTGCTCTAGACGTGGAATGCACAATGCACTGGCTCCCCCTCTCAAGGGGCGTCAAGCCACAGACCTTCTTCCTTCGATCTCTTTAGGAAGCTGAGAAAGAGCTCGCTTTCAACGGTGCTCTTTCTGTGTCCTGGCAACATCTCATACAAAGGCAGCTGCTATGCCATTTCTTTTCAGCGCTTAACTCGCAGATTTGGAACTTCTGCTCCTGCCGCATTTCCACCTTGCCAGACCGGCTCAGACGAAATGTCTACATCTTCCCCTTCAGCAACGGGGACGAGGCCCAGATGACTGTGCTTCCGCATGCTTAGCAGGAGCAGACCATAGGCTTTTAACAAACCGCCATTGTGCACTGGGTCAGAGAGTGTCAGAATGCACCTATGTCAGAAAGGGCCCTTTGCTCTCAGCCGTGCCCTCCATTGCTCTAGACGTGGAAGGCACAAAGCACTGCCTCCATCCTTCAATTGGAGACAAGCCATCAATTGTCCTGCTTCCAGCTCTTTAGGAAGCTGGGAAAGCACTCGCATTCCACAGTGCCCTTACAGCGTACTGGGAACGTCTCATACAAAGGCAGCTGAACACCGTGTCTTTTCAGCCCTTAACTCACCAATCTGCAACATCTGCTTCTGCCGCATTTCCACCTTGCCAACCCGGCTCAGACGAAACGCCTACATCTTCCCCAGAAGCAACTGTGCTCATTCCCAAATGAGTGAGCATCCACATGCTTAGGAGGCGATAAACTGCATGCCTTTTTCCCACCACCATTTTACACTGCTTAGAGAGCGTCGGAAAGCAGCTATGTCAGAAAGGCCCCTTTGCTCTCAGCCATGCCCTCCATTGCTCTCGAGGTGGAAGGCACAAGGCACTGGTTCTGGATCCACCCCTCAATGGGAGACAAACCACATCTTGTCCTGCTTGCAGCTCTTTAGGATGTGGAGAAAAAACTCCCTTTCCACAGTGCTCTTACAGCGTCCTGAGAACATCTCATACAAAGGAGGCTGAACGCCGTTTCTTTTCAGCACTTCACTCGCCAGTCTGGGCCATCTGCATCCTACACGTTTCCACCTTGCCACCCGGCTCTGACGAAATGCCTACATCTTCACCTTGAGCAATGGGGATGAGGCCCATATGATTGTGGTTCCACATGCTGAGGAGGAGAGAGACAATAGGCTTTTAACTAACCACGAAGTGCAATGGTTGGGAGAGTGTCAGAAAGCACCAATGGCAGAAAGACCCCTTTACTCTCAGCCGCGCCCTCCATTGCTGTAGAGGTGGAAGGCACAAAGCACTGCCTCCATCCTTCAATGGGAGACAATCCATAAACTGTCTTGAGTCCAGCTCTTTAGGAAGCTGAGAAAGAACTCGCTTTCCACAGCGCTGTTACAGCATACGAGGAGACTCTCCTACAGAGGCAGCTCAAATGCCATTTCTTCCCAGTGCTTAACTGGCCGCTTTAGGACTTCCGCTTCTGCCACAGTTCCACCTTGCCAACCCGGCTCAGACGAAATGCCTACATCTTCCCCTTCAGCAACGGGGGCGAAGCCCACATGATTGTGCTTCCACATGCTTAGCAGGAGCAGACAATAGGCTTTTTACAAACCGCCATTGTGCACTGGGTCAGAGAGTGTCAGAATGCACCTATGTCAGAAAGGGCCCTTTGCTCTCAGCCGTGCCCTCCATTGCTCTAGAGGTGGAAGGCACAAAGCACTGCCTCCATGCTTCAATTGGAGACAAGCCATCAACTGTCTTGCCTCCAGCTCTTTAGGAAGCTGACAAACAACTCGCTATCCACAGTCCTGTTACAGCAGACCGGGGAACTTCTCATACAAAGGCAGCTCAAATGGCATTTCTTCCCAGCCCTTAGCTTGCAGCTTTGGGACTCCTGCTTCTGCCGCAATTCCACCTTGCCAACCCGGCTCAGACGAAATGCCTACATCTTCCCCTGAAGCAACTGGGCTGAGTCCCAAATGATTGAGCGTCCACGTGCTTAGGAGGCTAGAGACTGCACGCCTTTTTCCAACCACCATTGTGCACTGCTGGAGAGAGTGTCGGAAAGCAGCTATGTCGGAAAGACCCCTTTGCTCTCAGCCGTGCCCTTCATTGCTCTAGACGTGGAATGCACAATGCACTGGCTCCCCCCCTCAAGGGGCGAAAAGCCACAGACAGTCTTCCTTCCATCTCTTTAGGAAGCTGAGAAAGAGCTCGCTTTCAACGGTGCTCTTTCTGTGTCCTGGCAACATCTCATACAAAGGCAGCTGCTATGCCATTTCTTTTCAGCGCTTAACTCGCAGATTTGGAACTTCTGCTCCTGCCGCATTTCCACCTTGCCAGACCGGCTCAGACGAAATGTCTACATCTTCCCCTTCAGCAACGGGGACGAGGCCCAGATGACTGTGCTTCCGCATGCTTAGCAGGAGCAGACCATAGGCTTTTAACAAACCGCCATTGTGCACTGGGTCAGAGAGTGTCAGAATGCACCTATGTCAGAAAGGGCCCTTTGCTCTCAGCCGTGCCCTCCATTGCTCTAGACGTGGAAGGCACAAAGCACTGCCTCCATCCTTCAATTGGAGACAAGCCATCAATTGTCCTGCTTCCAGCTCTTTAGGAAGCTGGGAAAGCACTCGCATTCCACAGTGCCCTTACAGCGTACTGGGAACGTCTCATACAAAGGCAGCTGAACACCGTGTCTTTTCAGCCCTTAACTCACCAATCTGCAACATCTGCTTCTGCCGCATTTCCACCTTGCCAACCCGGCTCAGACGAAACGCCTACATCTTCCCCAGAAGCAACTGTGCTCCTTCCCAAATGAGTGAGCATCCACATGCTTAGGAGGCGATAAACTGCATGCCTTTTTCCCACCACCATTTTACACTGCTTAGAGAGCGTCGGAAAGCAGCTATGTCAGAAAGGCCCCTTTGCTCTCAGCCATGCCCTCCATTGCTCTCGAGGTGGAAGGCACAAGGCACTGGTTCTGGATCCACCCCTCAATGGGAGACAAACCACATCTTGTCCTGCTTGCAGCTCTTTAGGATGTGGAGAAAAATCTCCCTTTCCACAGTGCACTTACAGCGTCCTGAGAACATCTCATACAAAGGAGGCTGAACGCCGTTTCTTTTCAGCACTTAACTCGCCAGTCTGGGCCATCTGCATCCTACACGTTTCCACCTTGCCACCCGGCTCAGACGAAATGCCTACATCTTCACCTTGAGCAATGGGGATGAGGCCCATATGATTGTGGTTCCACATGCTGAGGAGGAGAGAGACAATAGGCTTTTAACTAACCACGAAGTGCAATGGATGGGAGAGTGTCAGAAAGCAGCAATGGCAGAAAGACCCCTTTACTCTCAGCCGCACCCTCCATTGCTGTAGAGGTGGAAGGCACAAAGCACTGCCTCCATCCTTCAATGGGAGACAAGCCATAAACTGTCTTGCCTCCAGCTCTTTAGGAAGCTGAGAAAGAACTCGCTTTCCACAGTGCTGTTACAGCATACGAGGAAACTCTCCTACAGAGGCAGCTCAAATGCCATTTCTTCCCAGTGCTTAACTGGCCGCTTTAGGACTTCCGCTTCTGCCACAGTTCCACCTTGCCAACCCGGCTCAGACGAAATGCCTACATCTTCCCCTTCAGCAACGGGGGCGAAGCCCACATGATTGTGCTTCCACATGCTTAGCAGGAGCAGACAATAGGCTTTTTACAAACCGCCATTGTGCACTGGGTCAGAGAGTGTCAGAATGCACCTATGTCAGAAAGGGCCCTTTGCTCTCAGCCGTGCCCTCCATTGCTCTAGAGGTGGAAGGCACAAAGCACTGCCTCCATCCTTCAATTGGAGACAAGCCATCAACTGTCTTGCCTCCAGCTCTTTAGGAAGCTGACAAACAACTCGCTTTCCACAGTCCTGTTACAGCACACCGGGGAACTTCTCATACAAAGGCAGCTCAAATGGCATTTCTTCCCAGCCCTTAACTCGCAGCTTTGGGACTCCTGCTTCTGCCGCAATTCCACCTTGCCAACCCGGCTCAGACGAAATGCCTACATCTTCCCCTGAAGCCACTGGGCTGAGTCCCAAATGATTGAGCGTCCACGTGCTTAGGAGGCAATAGACTGCACGCCTTTTTCCAACCACCATTGTGCACTGCTGGAGAGAGTGTCGGAAAGCAGCTATGTCGGAAAGACCCCTTTGCTCTCAGCCGTGCCCTTCATTGCTCTAGACGTGGAATGCACAATGCACTGGCTCCCCCTCTCAAGGGGCGTCAAGCCACAGACCTTCTTCCTTCCATCTCTTTAGGAAGCTGAGAAAGAGCTCGCTTTCAACGGTGCTCTTTCTGTGTCCTGGCAACATCTCATACAAAGGCAGCTGCTATGCCATTTCTTTTCAGCGCTTAACTCGCAGATTTGGAACTTCTGCTCCTGCCGCATTTCCACCTTGCCAGACCGGCTCAGACGAAATGTCTACATCTTCCCCTTCAGCAACGGGGACGAGGCCCAGATGACTGTGCTTCCGCATGCTTAGCAGGAGCAGACCATAGGCTTTTAACAAACCGCCATTGTGCACTGGGTCAGAGAGTGTCAGAATGCACCTATGTCAGAAAGGGCCCTTTGCTCTCAGCCGTGCCCTCCATTGCTCTAGACGTGGAAGGCACAAAGCACTGCCTCCATCCTTCAATTGGAGACAAGCCATCAATTGTCCTGCTTCCAGCTCTTTAGGAAGCTGGGAAAGCACTCGCATTCCACAGTGCCCTTACAGCGTACTGGGAACGTCTCATACAAAGGCAGCTGAACACCGTGTCTTTTCAGCCCTTAACTCACCAATCTGCAACATCTGCTTCTGCCGCATTTCCACCTTGCCAACCCGGCTCAGACGAAACGCCTACATCTTCCCCAGAAGCAACTGTGCTCATTCCCAAATGAGTGAGCATCCACATGCTTAGGAGGCGATAAACTGCATGCCTTTTTCCCACCACCATTTTACACTGCTTAGAGAGCGTCGGAAAGCAGCTATGTCAGAAAGGCCCCTTTGCTCTCAGCCATGCCCTCCATTGCTCTCGAGGTGGAAGGCACAAGGCACTGGTTCTGGATCCACCCCTCAATGGGAGACAAACCACATCTTGTCCTGCTTGCAGCTCTTTAGGATGTGGAGAAAAAACTCCCTTTCCACAGTGCTCTTACAGCGTCCTGAGAACATCTCATACAAAGGAGGCTGAACGCCGTTTCTTTTCAGCACTTCACTCGCCAGTCTGGGCCATCTGCATCCTACACGTTTCCACCTTGCCACCCGGCTCTGACGAAATGCCTACATCTTCACCTTGAGCAATGGGGATGAGGCCCATATGATTGTGGTTCCACATGCTGAGGAGGAGAGAGACAATAGGCTTTTAACTAACCACGAAGTGCAATGGTTGGGAGAGTGTCAGAAAGCACCAATGGCAGAAAGACCCCTTTACTCTCAGCCGCGCCCTCCATTGCTGTAGAGGTGGAAGGCACAAAGCACTGCCTCCATCCTTCAATGGGAGACAATCCATAAACTGTCTTGAGTCCAGCTCTTTAGGAAGCTGAGAAAGAACTCGCTTTCCACAGCGCTGTTACAGCATACGAGGAGACTCTCCTACAGAGGCAGCTCAAATGCCATTTCTTCCCAGTGCTTAACTGGCCGCTTTAGGACTTCCGCTTCTGCCACAGTTCCACCTTGCCAACCCGGCTCAGACGAAATGCCTACATCTTCCCCTTCAGCAACGGGGGCGAAGCCCACATGATTGTGCTTCCACATGCTTAGCAGGAGCAGACAATAGGCTTTTTACAAACCGCCATTGTGCACTGGGTCAGAGAGTGTCAGAATGCACCTATGTCAGAAAGGGCCCTTTGCTCTCAGCCGTGCCCTCCATTGCTCTAGAGGTGGAAGGCACAAAGCACTGCCTCCATGCTTCAATTGGAGACAAGCCATCAACTGTCTTGCCTCCAGCTCTTTAGGAAGCTGACAAACAACTCGCTATCCACAGTCCTGTTACAGCAGACCGGGGAACTTCTCATACAAAGGCAGCTCAAATGGCATTTCTTCCCAGCCCTTAGCTTGCAGCTTTGGGACTCCTGCTTCTGCCGCAATTCCACCTTGCCAACCCGGCTCAGACGAAATGCCTACATCTTCCCCTGAAGCAACTGGGCTGAGTCCCAAATGATTGAGCGTCCACGTGCTTAGGAGGCTAGAGACTGCACGCCTTTTTCCAACCACCATTGTGCACTGCTGGAGAGAGTGTCGGAAAGCAGCTATGTCGGAAAGACCCCTTTGCTCTCAGCCGTGCCCTTCATTGCTCTAGACGTGGAATGCACAATGCACTGGCTCCCCCTCTCAAGGGGCGTCAAGCCACAGACCTTCTTCCTTCCATCTCTTTAGGAAGCTGAGAAAGAGCTCGCTTTCAACGGTGCTCTTTCTGTGTCCTGGCAACATCTCATACAAAGGCAGCTGCTATGCCATTTCTTTTCAGCGCTTAACTCGCAGATTTGGAACTTCTGCTCCTGCCGCATTTCCACCTTGCCAGACCGGCTCAGACGAAATGTCTACATCTTCCCCTTCAGCAACGGGGACGAGGCCCAGATGACTGTGCTTCCGCATGCTTAGCAGGAGCAGACCATAGGCTTTTAACAAACCGCCATTGTGCACTGGGTCAGAGAGTGTCAGAATGCACCTATGTCAGAAAGGGCCCTTTGCTCTCAGCCGTGCCCTCCATTGCTCTAGACGTGGAAGGCACAAAGCACTGCCTCCATCCTTCAATTGGAGACAAGCCATCAATTGTCCTGCTTCCAGCTCTTTAGGAAGCTGGGAAAGCACTCGCATTCCACAGTGCCCTTACAGCGTACTGGGAACGTCTCATACAAAGGCAGCTGAACACCGTGTCTTTTCAGCCCTTAACTCACCAATCTGCAACATCTGCTTCTGCCGCATTTCCACCTTGCCAACCCGGCTCAGACGAAACGCCTACATCTTCCCCAGAAGCAACTGTGCTCCTTCCCAAATGAGTGAGCATCCACATGCTTAGGAGGCGATAAACTGCATGCCTTTTTCCCACCACCATTTTACACTGCTTAGAGAGCGTCGGAAAGCAGCTATGTCAGAAAGGCCCCTTTGCTCTCAGCCATGCCCTCCATTGCTCTCGAGGTGGAAGGCACAAGGCACTGGTTCTGGATCCACCCCTCAATGGGAGACAAACCACATCTTGTCCTGCTTGCAGCTCTTTAGGATGTGGAGAAAAAACTCCCTTTCCACAGTGCTCTTACAGCGTCCTGAGAACATCTCATACAAAGGAGGCTGAACGCCGTTTCTTTTCAGCACTTAACTCGCCAGTCTGGGCCATCTGCATCCTACACGTTTCCACCTTGCCACCCGGCTCAGACGAAATGCCTACATCTTCACCTTGAGCAATGGGGATGAGGCCCATATGATTGTGGTTCCACATGCTGAGGAGGAGAGAGACAATAGGCTTTTAACTAACCACGAAGTGCAATGGTTGGGAGAGTGTCAGAAAGCACCAAAGGCAGAAAGACCCCTTTACTCTCTGCCGCGCCCTCCATTGCTGTAGAGGTGGAAGGCACAAAGCACTGCCTCCATCCTTCAATGGGAGACAATCCATAAACTGTCTTGAGTCCAGCTCTTTAGGAAGCTGAGAAAGAACTCGCTTTCCACAGCGCTGTTACAGCATACGAGGAGACTCTCCTACAGAGGCAGCTCAAATGCCATTTCTTCCCAGTGCTTAACTGGCCGCTTTAGGACTTCCGCTTCTGCCACAGTTCCACCTTGCCAACCCGGCTCAGACGAAATGCCTACATCTTCCCCTTCAGCAACGGGGGCGAAGCCCACATGATTGTGCTTCCACATGCTTAGCAGGAGCAGACAATAGGCTTTTTACAAACCGCCATTGTGCACTGGGTCAGAGAGTGTCAGAATGCACCTATGTCAGAAAGGGCCCTTTGCTCTCAGCCGTGCCCTCCATTGCTCTAGAGGTGGAAGGCACAAAGCACTGCCTCCATGCTTCAATTGGAGACAAGCCATCAACTGTCTTGCCTCCAGCTCTTTAGGAAGCTGACAAACAACTCGCTATCCACAGTCCTGTTACAGCAGACCGGGGAACTTCTCATACAAAGGCAGCTCAAATGGCATTTCTTCCCAGCCCTTAGCTTGCAGCTTTGGGACTCCTGCTTCTGCCGCAATTCCACCTTGCCAACCCGGCTCAGACGAAATGCCTACATCTTCCCCTGAAGCAACTGGGCTGAGTCCCAAATGATTGAGCGTCCACGTGCTTAGGAGGCTAGAGACTGCACGCCTTTTTCCAACCACCATTGTGCACTGCTGGAGAGAGTGTCGGAAAGCAGCTATGTCGGAAAGACCCCTTTGCTCTCAGCCGTGCCCTTCATTGCTCTAGACGTGGAATGCACAATGCACTGGCTCCCCCCCTCAAGGGGCGAAAAGCCACAGACAGTCTTCCTTCCATCTCTTTAGGAAGCTGAGAAAGAGCTCGCTTTCAACGGTGCTCTTTCTGTGTCCTGGCAACATCTCATACAAAGGCAGCTGCTATGCCATTTCTTTTCAGCGCTTAACTCGCAGATTTGGAACTTCTGCTCCTGCCGCATTTCCACCTTGCCAGACCGGCTCAGACGAAATGTCTACATCTTCCCCTTCAGCAACGGGGACGAGGCCCAGATGACTGTGCTTCCGCATGCTTAGCAGGAGCAGACCATAGGCTTTTAACAAACCGCCATTGTGCACTGGGTCAGAGAGTGTCAGAATGCACCTATGTCAGAAAGGGCCCTTTGCTCTCAGCCGTGCCCTCCATTGCTCTAGACGTGGAAGGCACAAAGCACTGCCTCCATCCTTCAATTGGAGACAAGCCATCAATTGTCCTGCTTCCAGCTCTTTAGGAAGCTGGGAAAGCACTCGCATTCCACAGTGCCCTTACAGCGTACTGGGAACGTCTCATACAAAGGCAGCTGAACACCGTGTCTTTTCAGCCCTTAACTCACCAATCTGCAACATCTGCTTCTGCCGCATTTCCACCTTGCCAACCCGGCTCAGACGAAACGCCTACATCTTCCCCAGAAGCAACTGTGCTCCTTCCCAAATGAGTGAGCATCCACATGCTTAGGAGGCGATAAACTGCATGCCTTTTTCCCACCACCATTTTACACTGCTTAGAGAGCGTCGGAAAGCAGCTATGTCAGAAAGGCCCCTTTGCTCTCAGCCATGCCCTCCATTGCTCTCGAGGTGGAAGGCACAAGGCACTGGTTCTGGATCCACCCCTCAATGGGAGACAAACCACATCTTGTCCTGCTTGCAGCTCTTTAGGATGTGGAGAAAAATCTCCCTTTCCACAGTGCTCTTACAGCGTCCTGAGAACATCTCATACAAAGGAGGCTGAACGCCGTTTCTTTTCAGCACTTAACTCGCCAGTCTGGGCCATCTGCATCCTACACGTTTCCACCTTGCCACCCGGCTCAGACGAAATGCCTACATCTTCACCTTGAGCAATGGGGATGAGGCCCATATGATTGTGGTTCCACATGCTGAGGAGGAGAGAGACAATAGGCTTTTAACTAACCACGAAGTGCAATGGATGGGAGAGTGTCAGAAAGCAGCAATGGCAGAAAGACCCCTTTACTCTCAGCCGCACCCTCCATTGCTGTAGAGGTGGAAGGCACAAAGCACTGCCTCCATCCTTCAATGGGAGACAAGCCATAAACTGTCTTGCCTCCAGCTCTTTAGGAAGCTGAGAAAGAACTCGCTTTCCACAGTGCTGTTACAGCATACGAGGAAACTCTCCTACAGAGGCAGCTCAAATGCCATTTCTTCCCAGTGCTTAACTGGCCGCTTTAGGACTTCCGCTTCTGCCACAGTTCCACCTTGCCAACCCGGCTCAGACGAAATGCCTACATCTTCCCCTTCAGCAACGGGGGCGAAGCCCACATGATTGTGCTTCCACATGCTTAGCAGGAGCAGACAATAGGCTTTTTACAAACCGCCATTGTGCACTGGGTCAGAGAGTGTCAGAATGCACCTATGTCAGAAAGGGCCCTTTGCTCTCAGCCGTGCCCTCCATTGCTCTAGAGGTGGAAGGCACAAAGCACTGCCTCCATCCTTCAATTGGAGACAAGCCATCAACTGTCTTGCCTCCAGCTCTTTAGGAAGCTGACAAACAACTCGCTTTCCACAGTCCTGTTACAGCACACCGGGGAACTTCTCATACAAAGGCAGCTCAAATGGCATTTCTTCCCAGCCCTTAACTCGCAGCTTTGGGACTCCTGCTTCTGCCGCAATTCCACCTTGCCAACCCGGCTCAGACGAAATGCCTACATCTTCCCCTGAAGCCACTGGGCTGAGTCCCAAATGATTGAGCGTCCACGTGCTTAGGAGGCAATAGACTGCACGCCTTTTTCCAACCACCATTGTGCACTGCTGGAGAGAGTGTCGGAAAGCAGCTATGTCGGAAAGACCCCTTTGCTCTCAGCCGTGCCCTTCATTGCTCTAGACGTGGAATGCACAATGCACTGGCTCCCCCTCTCAAGGGGCGTCAAGCCACAGACCTTCTTCCTTCCATCTCTTTAGGAAGCTGAGAAAGAGCTCGCTTTCAACGGTGCTCTTTCTGTGTCCTGGCAACATCTCATACAAAGGCAGCTGCTATGCCATTTCTTTTCAGCGCTTAACTCGCAGATTTGGAACTTCTGCTCCTGCCGCATTTCCACCTTGCCAGACCGGCTCAGACGAAATGTCTACATCTTCCCCTTCAGCAACGGGGACGAGGCCCAGATGACTGTGCTTCCGCATGCTTAGCAGGAGCAGACCATAGGCTTTTAACAAACCGCCATTGTGCACTGGGTCAGAGAGTGTCAGAATGCACCTATGTCAGAAAGGGCCCTTTGCTCTCAGCCGTGCCCTCCATTGCTCTAGACGTGGAAGGCACAAAGCACTGCCTCCATCCTTCAATTGGAGACAAGCCATCAATTGTCCTGCTTCCAGCTCTTTAGGAAGCTGGGAAAGCACTCGCATTCCACAGTGCCCTTACAGCGTACTGGGAACGTCTCATACAAAGGCAGCTGAACACCGTGTCTTTTCAGCCCTTAACTCACCAATCTGCAACATCTGCTTCTGCCGCATTTCCACCTTGCCAACCCGGCTCAGACGAAACGCCTACATCTTCCCCAGAAGCAACTGTGCTCATTCCCAAATGAGTGAGCATCCACATGCTTAGGAGGCGATAAACTGCATGCCTTTTTCCCACCACCATTTTACACTGCTTAGAGAGCGTCGGAAAGCAGCTATGTCAGAAAGGCCCCTTTGCTCTCAGCCATGCCCTCCATTGCTCTCGAGGTGGAAGGCACAAGGCACTGGTTCTGGATCCACCCCTCAATGGGAGACAAACCACATCTTGTCCTGCTTGCAGCTCTTTAGGATGTGGAGAAAAAACTCCCTTTCCACAGTGCTCTTACAGCGTCCTGAGAACATCTCATACAAAGGAGGCTGAACGCCGTTTCTTTTCAGCACTTAACTCGCCAGTCTGGGCCATCTGCATCCTACACGTTTCCACCTTGCCACCCGGCTCAGACGAAATGCCTACATCTTCACCTTGAGCAATGGGGATGAGGCCCATATGATTGTGGTTCCACATGCTGAGGAGGAGAGAGACAATAGGCTTTTAACTAACCACGAAGTGCAATGGTTGGGAGAGTGTCAGAAAGCACCAATGGCAGAAAGACCCCTTTACTCTCAGCCGCGCCCTCCATTGCTGTAGAGGTGGAAGGCACAAAGCACTGCCTCCATCCTTCAATGGGAGACAATCCATAAACTGTCTTGAGTCCAGCTCTTTAGGAAGCTGAGAAAGAACTCGCTTTCCACAGCGCTGTTACAGCATACGAGGAGACTCTCCTACAGAGGCAGCTCAAATGCCATTTCTTCCCAGTGCTTAACTGGCCGCTTTAGGACTTCCGCTTCTGCCACAGTTCCACCTTGCCAACCCGGCTCAGACGAAATGCCTACATCTTCCCCTTCAGCAACGGGGGCGAAGCCCACATGATTGTGCTTCCACATGCTTAGCAGGAGCAGACAATAGGCTTTTTACAAACCGCCATTGTGCACTGGGTCAGAGAGTGTCAGAATGCACCTATGTCAGAAAGGGCCCTTTGCTCTCAGCCGTGCCCTCCATTGCTCTAGAGGTGGAAGGCACAAAGCACTGCCTCCATGCTTCAATTGGAGACAAGCCATCAACTGTCTTGCCTCCAGCTCTTTAGGAAGCTGACAAACAACTCGCTATCCACAGTCCTGTTACAGCAGACCGGGGAACTTCTCATACAAAGGCAGCTCAAATGGCATTTCTTCCCAGCCCTTAGCTTGCAGCTTTGGGACTCCTGCTTCTGCCGCAATTCCACCTTGCCAACCCGGCTCAGACGAAATGCCTACATCTTCCCCTGAAGCAACTGGGCTGAGTCCCAAATGATTGAGCGTCCACGTGCTTAGGAGGCTAGAGACTGCACGCCTTTTTCCAACCACCATTGTGCACTGCTGGAGAGAGTGTCGGAAAGCAGCTATGTCGGAAAGACCCCTTTGCTCTCAGCCGTGCCCTTCATTGCTCTAGACGTGGAATGCACAATGCACTGGCTCCCCCCCTCAAGGGGCGAAAAGCCACAGACAGTCTTCCTTCCATCTCTTTAGGAAGCTGAGAAAGAGCTCGCTTTCAACGGTGCTCTTTCTGTGTCCTGGCAACATCTCATACAAAGGCAGCTGCTATGCCATTTCTTTTCAGCGCTTAACTCGCAGATTTGGAACTTCTGCTCCTGCCGCATTTCCACCTTGCCAGACCGGCTCAGACGAAATGTCTACATCTTCCCCTTCAGCAACGGGGACGAGGCCCAGATGACTGTGCTTCCGCATGCTTAGCAGGAGCAGACCATAGGCTTTTAACAAACCGCCATTGTGCACTGGGTCAGAGAGTGTCAGAATGCACCTATGTCAGAAAGGGCCCTTTGCTCTCAGCCGTGCCCTCCATTGCTCTAGACGTGGAAGGCACAAAGCACTGCCTCCATCCTTCAATTGGAGACAAGCCATCAATTGTCCTGCTTCCAGCTCTTTAGGAAGCTGGGAAAGCACTCGCATTCCACAGTGCCCTTACAGCGTACTGGGAACGTCTCATACAAAGGCAGCTGAACACCGTGTCTTTTCAGCCCTTAACTCACCAATCTGCAACATCTGCTTCTGCCGCATTTCCACCTTGCCAACCCGGCTCAGACGAAACGCCTACATCTTCCCCAGAAGCAACTGTGCTCATTCCCAAATGAGTGAGCATCCACATGCTTAGGAGGCGATAAACTGCATGCCTTTTTCCCACCACCATTTTACACTGCTTAGAGAGCGTCGGAAAGCAGCTATGTCAGAAAGGCCCCTTTGCTCTCAGCCATGCCCTCCATTGCTCTCGAGGTGGAAGGCACAAGGCACTGGTTCTGGATCCACCCCTCAATGGGAGACAAACCACATCTTGTCCTGCTTGCAGCTCTTTAGGATGTGGAGAAAAAACTCCCTTTCCACAGTGCTCTTACAGCGTCCTGAGAACATCTCATACAAAGGAGGCTGAACGCCGTTTCTTTTCAGCACTTAACTCGCCAGTCTGGGCCATCTGCATCCTACACGTTTCCACCTTGCCACCCGGCTCAGACGAAATGCCTACATCTTCACCTTGAGCAATGGGGATGAGGCCCATATGATTGTGGTTCCACATGCTGAGGAGGAGAGAGACAATAGGCTTTTAACTAACCACGAAGTGCAATGGTTGGGAGAGTGTCAGAAAGCACCAATGGCAGAAAGACCCCTTTACTCTCAGCCGCGCCCTCCATTGCTGTAGAGGTGGAAGGCACAAAGCACTGCCTCCATCCTTCAATGGGAGACAATCCATAAACTGTCTTGAGTCCAGCTCTTTAGGAAGCTGAGAAAGAACTCGCTTTCCACAGCGCTGTTACAGCATACGAGGAGACTCTCCTACAGAGGCAGCTCAAATGCCATTTCTTCCCAGTGCTTAACTGGCCGCTTTAGGACTTCCGCTTCTGCCACAGTTCCACCTTGCCAACCCGGCTCAGACGAAATGCCTACATCTTCCCCTTCAGCAACGGGGGCGAAGCCCACATGATTGTGCTTCCACATGCTTAGCAGGAGCAGACAATAGGCTTTTTACAAACCGCCATTGTGCACTGGGTCAGAGAGTGTCAGAATGCACCTATGTCAGAAAGGGCCCTTTGCTCTCAGCCGTGCCCTCCATTGCTCTAGAGGTGGAAGGCACAAAGCACTGCCTCCATGCTTCAATTGGAGACAAGCCATCAACTGTCTTGCCTCCAGCTCTTTAGGAAGCTGACAAACAACTCGCTTTCCACAGTCCTGTTACAGCAGACCGGGGAACTTCTCATACAAAGGCAGCTCAAATGGCATTTCTTCCCAGCCCTTAACTCGCAGCTTTGGGACTCCTGCTTCTGCCGCAATTCCACCTTGCCAACCCGGCTCAGACGAAATGCCTACATCTTCCCCTGAAGCAACTGGGCTGAGTCCCAAATGATTGAGCGTCCACGTGCTTAGGAGGCTAGAGACTGCACGCCTTTTTCCAACCACCATTGTGCACTGCTGGAGAGAGTGTCGGAAAGCAGCTATGTCGGAAAGACCCCTTTGCTCTCAGCCGTGCCCTTCATTGCTCTAGACGTGGAATGCACAATGCACTGGCTCCCCCCCTCAAGGGGCGAAAAGCCACAGACAGTCTTCCTTCCATCTCTTTAGGAAGCTGAGAAAGAGCTCGCTTTCAACGGTGCTCTTTCTGTGTCCTGGCAACATCTCATACAAAGGCAGCTGCTATGCCATTTCTTTTCAGCGCTTAACTCGCAGATTTGGAACTTCTGCTCCTGCCGCATTTCCACCTTGCCAGACCGGCTCAGACGAAATGTCTACATCTTCCCCTTCAGCAACGGGGACGAGGCCCAGATGACTGTGCTTCCGCATGCTTAGCAGGAGCAGACCATAGGCTTTTAACAAACCGCCATTGTGCACTGGGTCAGAGAGTGTCAGAATGCACCTATGTCAGAAAGGGCCCTTTGCTCTCAGCCGTGCCCTCCATTGCTCTAGACGTGGAAGGCACAAAGCACTGCCTCCATCCTTCAATTGGAGACAAGCCATCAATTGTCCTGCTTCCAGCTCTTTAGGAAGCTGGGAAAGTACTCGCATTCCACAGTGCTCTTACAGCAGACCGGGGAACTTCTCATACAAAGGCAGCTCAAATGGCATTTCTTCCCAGCCCTTAACTCGCAGCTTTAGGACTCCTGCTTCTGCCGCAATTCCACCTTGCCAAACCGGCTCAGACGAAATGCCTACATCTTCCCCTGAAGCCACTGGGCTGAGTCCCAAATGATTGAGCGTCCACGTGCTTAGGAGGCAATAGACTGCACGCCTTTTTCCAACCACCATTGTGCACTGCTGGAGAGAGTGTCGGAAAGCAGCTATGTCAGAAAGACCCCTTTGCTCTCAGCCGTGCCCTCCATTGCTCTAGACGTGGAAGGCACAAAGCACTGCCTCCATCTTTCAATTGGAGACAAGCCATCAATTGTCCTGCTTCCAGCTCTTTAGGAAGCTGGGAAAGCACTCGCATTCCACAGTGCTCTTACAGCGTCCTGGGAACGTGTCATACAAAGGCAGCTGAACACCGTGTCTTTTCAGCCCTTAACTCACCAATCTGCAACATCTGCTTCTGCCGCATTTCCACCTTGCCAACCCGGCTCAGACGAAACGCCTACATCTTCCCCAGAAGCAACTGTGCTCCTTCCCAAATGAGTGAGCATCCACATGCTTAGGAGGCGATAAACTGCATGCCTTTTTCCCACCACCATTTTACACTGCTTAGAGAGCGTCGGAAAGCAGCTATGTCAGAAAGGCCCCTTTGCTCTCAGCCATGCCCTCCATTGCTCTCGAGGTGGAAGGCACAAGGCACTGGTTCTGGATCCACCCCTCAATGGGAGACAAACCACATCTTGTCCTGCTTCCAGCTCTTTAGGATGTGGAGAAAAATCTCCCTTTCCACAGTGCTCTTACAGCGTCCTGAGAACATCTCATACAAAGGAGGCTGAACGCCGTTTCTTTTCAGCACTTAACTCGCCAGTCTGGGCCATCTGCATCCTACACGTTTCCACCTTGCCACCCGGCTCAGACGAAATGCCTACATCTTCACCTTGAGCAATGGGGATGAGGCCCATATGATTGTGGTTCCACATGCTGAGGAGGAGAGAGACAATAGGCTTTTAACTAACCACGAAGTGCAATGGATGGGAGAGTGTCAGAAAGCAGCAATGGCAGAAAGACCCCTTTACTCTCAGCCGCACCCTCCATTGCTGTAGAGGTGGAAGGCACAAAGCACTGCCTCCATCCTTCAATGGGAGACAAGCCATAAACTGTCTTGCCTCCAGCTCTTTAGGAAGCTGAGAAAGAACTCGCTTTCCACAGTGCTGTTACAGCATACGAGGAAACTCTCCTACAGAGGCAGCTCAAATGCCATTTCTTCCCAGTGCTTAACTGGCCGCTTTAGGACTTCTGCTTTTGCCACAGTTCCACCTTGCCAACCCGGCTCAGACGAAATGTCTACATCTTCCCCTTCAGCAACGGGGGCGAAGCCCACATGATTGTGCTTCCACATGCTTAGCAGGAGCAGACAATAGGCGTTTTACAAACCGCCATTGTGCACTGGGTCAGAGAGTGTCAGAATGCACCTATGTCAGAAAGGGCCCTTTGCTCTCAGCCGTGCCCTCCATTGCTCTAGAGGTGGAAGGCACAAAGCACTGCCTCCATGCTTCAATTGGAGACAAGCCATCAACTGTCTTGCCTCCAGCTCTTTAGGAAGCTGACAAACAACTCGCTATCCACAGTCCTGTTACAGCAGACCGGGGAACTTCTCATACAAAGGCAGCTCAAATGGCATTTCTTCCCAGCCCTTAGCTTGCAGCTTTGGGACTCCTGCTTCTGCCGCAATTCCACCTTGCCAACCCGGCTCAGACGAAATGCCTACATCTTCCCCTGAAGCAACTGGGCTGAGTCCCAAATGATTGAGCGTCCACGTGCTTAGGAGGCTAGAGACTGCACGCCTTTTTCCAACCACCATTGTGCACTGCTGGAGAGAGTGTCGGAAAGCAGCTATGTCAGAAAGACCCCTTTGCTCTCAGCCGTGCCCTTCATTGCTCTAGACGTGGAATGCACAATGCACTGGCTCCCCCCCTCAAGGGGCGACAAGCCACAGACCGTCTTCCTTCCATCTCTTTAGGAAGCTGAGAAAGAGCTCGCTTTCAACGGTGCTCTTTCTGTGTCCTGGCAACATCTCATACAAAGGCAGCTGCTATGCCATTTCTTTTCAGCGCTTAACTCGCAGATTTGGAACTTCTGCTCCTGCCGCATTTCCACCTTGCCAGACCGGCTCAGACGAAATGTCTACATCTTCCCCTTCAGCAACGGGGACGAGGCTCAGATGACTGTGCTTCCGCATGCTTAGCAGGAGCAGACCATAGGCTTTTAACAAACCGCCATTGTGCACTGGGTCAGAGAGTGTCAGAATGCACCTATGTCAGAAAGGGCCCTTTGCTCTCAGCCGTGCCCTCCATTGCTCTAGACGTGGAAGGCACAAAGCACTGCCTCCATCCTTCAATTGGAGACAAGCCATCAATTGTCCTGCTTCCAGCTCTTTAGGAAGCTGGGAAAGTACTCGCATTCCACAGTGCTCTTACAGCAGACCGGGGAACTTCTCATACAAAGGCAGCTCAAATGGCATTTCTTCCCAGCCCTTAACTCGCAGCTTTAGGACTCCTGCTTCTGCCGCAATTCCACCTTGCCAACCCGGCTCAGACGAAATGCCTACATCTTCCCCTGAAGCCACTGGGCTGAGTCCCAAATGATTGAGCGTCCACGTGCTTAGGAGGCAATAGACTGCACGCCTTTTTCCAACCACCATTGTGCACTGCTGGAGAGAGTGTCGGAAAGCAGCTATGTCAGAAAGACCCCTTTGCTCTCAGCCGTGCCCTCCATTGCTCTAGACGTGGAAGGCACAAAGCACTGCCTCCATCTTTCAATTGGAGACAAGCCATCAATTGTCCTGCTTCCAGCTCTTTAGGAAGCTGGGAAAGCACTCGCATTCCACAGTGCTCTTACAGCGTCCTGGGAACGTCTCATACAAAGGCAGCTGAACACCGTGTCTTTTCAGCCCTTAACTCACCAATCTGCAACATCTGCTTCTGCCGCATTTCCACCTTGCCAACCCGGCTCAGACGAAACGCCTACATCTTCCCCAGAAGCAACTGTGCTCCTTCCCAAATGAGTGAGCATCCACATGCTTAGGAGGCGATAAACTGCATGCCTTTTTCCCACCACCATTTTACACTGCTTAGAGAGCGTCGGAAAGCAGCTATGTCAGAAAGGCCCCTTTGCTCTCAGCCATGCCCTCCATTGCTCTCGAGGTGGAAGGCACAAGGCACTGGTTCTGGATCCACCCCTCAATGGGAGACAAACCACATCTTGTCCTGCTTCCAGCTCTTTAGGATGTGGAGAAAAATCTCCCTTTCCACAGTGCTCTTACAGCGTCCTGAGAACATCTCATACAAAGGAGGCTGAACGCCGTTTCTTTTCAGCACTTAACTCGCCAGTCTGGGCCATCTGCATCCTACACGTTTCCACCTTGCCACCCGGCTCAGACGAAATGCCTACATCTTCACCTTGAGCAATGGGGATGAGGCCCATATGATTGTGGTTCCACATGCTGAGGAGGAGAGAGACAATAGGCTTTTAACTAACCACGAAGTGCAATGGATGGGAGAGTGTCAGAAAGCAGCAATGGCAGAAAGACCCCTTTACTCTCAGCCGCACCCTCCATTGCTGTAGAGGTGGAAGGCACAAAGCACTGCCTCCATCCTTCAATGGGAGACAAGCCATAAACTGTCTTGCCTCCAGCTCTTTAGGAAGCTGAGAAAGAACTCGCTTTCCACAGTGCTGTTACAGCATACGAGGAAACTCTCCTACAGAGGCAGCTCAAATGCCATTTCTTCCCAGTGCTTAACTGGCTGCTTTAGGACTTCCGCTTCTGCCACAGTTCCACCTTGCCAACCCGGCTCAGACGAAATGTCTACATCTTCCCCTTCAGCAACGGGGGCGAAGCCCACATGATTGTGCTTCCACATGCTTAGCAGGAGCAGACAATAGGCGTTTTACAAACCGCCATTGTGCACTGGGTCAGAGAGTGTCAGAATGCACCTATGTCAGAAAGGGCCCTTTGCTCTCAGCCGTGCCCTCCATTGCTCTAGAGGTGGAAGGCACAAAGCACTGCCTCCATCCTTCAATTGGAGACAAGCCATCAACTGTCTTGCCTCCAGCTCTTTAGGAAGCTGACAAACAACTCGCTTTCCACAGTCCTGTTACAGCAGACCGGGGAACTTCTCATACAAAGGCAGCTCAAATGGCATTTCTTCCCAGCCCTTAACTCGCAGCTTTGGGACTCCTGCTTCTGCCGCAATTCCACCTTCCCAACCCGGCTCAGACGAAATGCCTACATCTTCCCCTGAAGCCACTTGGCTGAGTCCCAAATGATTGAGCGTCCACGTGCTTAGGAGGCAATAGACTGCACGCCTTTTTCCAACCACCATTGTGCACTGCTGGAGAGAGTGTCGGAAAGCAGCTATGTCAGAAAGACCCCTTTGCTCTCAGCCGTGCCCTTCATTGCTCTAGACGTGGAATGCACAATGCACTGGCTCCCCCTCTCAAGGGGCGTCAAGCCACAGACCTTCTTCCTTCCATCTCTTTAGGAAGCTGAGAAAGAGCTCGCTTTCAGCGGTGCTCTTTCTGTGTCCTGGCAACATCTCATACAAAGGCAGCTGCTATGCCATTTCTTTTCAGCGCTTAACTCGCAGATTTGGAACTTCTGCTCCTGCCGCATTTCCACCTTGCCAGACCGGCTCAGACGAAATGTCTACATCTTCCCCTTCAGCAACGGGGACGAGGCCCAGATGACTGTGCTTCCGCATGCTTAGCAGGAGCAGACCATAGGCTTTTAACAAACCGCCATTGTGCACTGGGTCAGAGAGTGTCAGAATGCCCCTATGTCAGAAAGGGCCCTTTGCTCTCAGCCGTGCCCTCCATTGCTCTAGACGTGGAAGGCACAACGCACTGCCTCCATCCTTCAATTGGAGACAAGCCATCAATTGTCCTGCTTCCAGCTCTTTAGGAAGCTGGGAAAGCACTCGCATTCCACAGTGCCCTTACAGCGTCCTGGGAACGTCTCATACAAAGGCAGCTGAACACCGTGTCTTTTCAGCCCTTAACTCACCAATCTGCAACATCTGCTTCTGCCGCATTTCCACCTTGCCAACCCGGCTCAGACGAAACGCCTACATCTTCCCCAGAAGCAACTGTGCTCCTTCCCAAATGAGTGAGCATCCACATGCTTAGGAGGCGATAAACTGCATGCCTTTTTCCCACCACCATTTTACACTGCTTAGAGAGCGTCGGAAAGCAGCTATGTCAGAAAGGCCCCTTTGCTCTCAGCCATGCCCTCCATTGCTCTCGAGGTGGAAGGCACAAGGCACTGGTTCTGGATCCACCCCTCAATGGGAGACAAACCACATCTTGTCCTGCTTGCAGCTCTTTAGGATGTGGAGAAAAAACTCCCTTTCCACAGTGCTCTTACAGCGTCCTGAGAACATCTCATACAAAGGAGGCTGAACGCCGTTTCTTTTCAGCACTTAACTCGCCAGTCTGGGCCATCTGCATCCTACACGTTTCCACCTTGCCACCCGGCTCAGACGAAATGCCTACATCTTCACCTTGAGCAATGGGGATGAGGCCCATATGATTGTGGTTCCACATGCTGAGGAGGAGAGAGACAATAGGCTTTTAACTAACCACGAAGTGCAATGGTTGGGAGAGTGTCAGAAAGCACCAAAGGCAGAAAGACCCCTTTACTCTCAGCCGCGCCCTCCATTGCTGTAGAGGTGGAAGGCACAAAGCACTGCCTCCATCCTTCAATGGGAGACAATCCATAAACTGTCTTGAGTCCAGCTCTTTAGGAAGCTGAGAAAGAACTCGCTTTCCACAGCGCTGTTACAGCATACGAGGAGACTCTCCTACACAGGCAGCTCAAATGCCATTTCTTCCCAGTGCTTAACTGGCCGCTTTAGGACTTCCGCTTCTGCCACAGTTCCACCTTGCCAACCCGGCTCAGACGAAATGCCTACATCTTCCCCTTCAGCAACGGGGGCGAAGCCCACATGATTGTGCTTCCACATGCTTAGCAGGAGCAGACAATAGGCGTTTTACAAACCGCCATTGTGCACTGGGTCAGAGAGTGTCAGAATGCACCTATGTCAGAAAGGGCCCTTTGCTCTCAGCCGTGCCCTCCATTGCTCTAGAGGTGGAAGGCACAAAGCACTGCCTCCATGCTTCAATTGGAGACAAGCCATCAACTGTCTTGCCTCCAGCTCTTTAGGAAGCTGACAAACAACTCGCTATCCACAGTCCTGTTACAGCAGACCGGGGAACTTCTCATACAAAGGCAGCTCAAATGGCATTTCTTCCCAGCCCTTAGCTTGCAGCTTTGGGACTCCTGCTTCTGCCGCAATTCCACCTTGCCAACCCGGCTCAGACGAAATGCCTACATCTTCCCCTGAAGCAACTGGGCTGAGTCCCAAATGATTGAGCGTCCACGTGCTTAGGAGGCTAGAGACTGCACGCCTTTTTCCAACCACCATTGTGCACTGCTGGAGAGAGTGTCGGAAAGCAGCTATGTCGGAAAGACCCCTTTGCTCTCAGCCGTGCCCTTCATTGCTCTAGACGTGGAATGCACAATGCACTGGCTCCCCCCCTCAAGGGGCGACAAGCCACAGACAGTCTTCCTTCCATCTCTTTAGGAAGCTGAGAAAGAGCTCGCTTTCAAAGGTGCTCTTTCTGTGTCCTGGCAACATCTCATACAAAGGCAGCTGCTATGCCATTTCTTTTCAGCGCTTAACTCGCAGATTTGGAACTTCTGCTCCTGCCGCATTTCCACCTTGCCAGACCGGCTCAGACGAAATGTCTACATCTTCCCCTTCAGCAACGGGGACGAGGCCCAGATGACTGTGCTTCCGCATGCTTAGCAGGAGCAGACCATAGGCTTTTAACAAACCGCCATTGTGCACTGGGTCAGAGAGTGTCAGAATGCACCTATGTCAGAAAGGGCCCTTTGCTCTCAGCCGTGCCCTCCATTGCTCTAGACGTGGAAGGCACAAAGCACTGCCTCCATCCTTCAATTGGAGACAAGCCATCAATTGTCCTGCTTCCAGCTCTTTAGGAAGCTGGGAAAGTACTCGCATTCCACAGTGCTCTTACAGCAGACTGGGGAACTTCTCATACAAAGGCAGCTCAAATGGCATTTCTTCCCAGCCCTTAACTCGCAGCTTTAGGACTCCTGCTTCTGCCGCAATTCCACCTTGCCAACCCGGCTCAGACGAAATGCCTACATCTTCCCCTGAAGCCACTGGGCTGAGTCCCAAATGATTGAGCGTCCACGTGCTTAGGAGGCAATAGACTGCACGCCTTTTTCCAACCACCATTGTGCACTGCTGGAGAGAGTGTCGGAAAGCAGCTATGTCAGAAAGACCCCTTTGCTCTCAGCCGTGCCCTCCATTGCTCTAGACGTGGAAGGCACAAAGCACTGCCTCCATCTTTCAATTGGAGACATGCCATCAATTGTCCTGCTTCCAGCTCTTTAGGAAGCTGGGAAAGCACTCGCATTCCACAGTGCTCTTACAGCGTCCTGGGAACGTCTCATACAAAGGCAGCTGAACACCGTGTCTTTTCAGCCCTTAACTCACCAATCTGCAACATCTGCTTCTGCCGCATTTCCACCTTGCCAACCCGGCTCAGACGAAACGCCTACATCTTCCCCAGAAGCAACTGTGCTCCTTCCCAAATGAGTGAGCATCCACATGCTTAGGAGGCGATAAACTGCATGCCTTTTTCCCACCACCATTTTACACTGCTTAGAGAGCGTCGGAAAGCAGCTATGTCAGAAAGGCCCC